>NC_092875.1:433054876-433391376 GCF_028372415.1 Notamacropus eugenii | reverse complement strand
TGACCACCACAAAGAGAGCTGCTATAAATATTTTTGTATGTGTGGGTCTTTTTCCCATTTTTATGATTTCTTTGAGATACAGCCCTAGAAGTGGTATTGCTGGGTCAAAGGGTATGCACATTTTTATAGCCCTTTGGGTATAATTGCTCAAGGAGTTATTTTAAGTTTTGTACCTCTTTTTACCAAGTTGTTAATTTTCTTTTCATATATTTCTTCCATAGCTCCCATTTGGCTTAAAATTTTTTTTTTAACACTTTCTATAACTCTTCTAGGAATTCTTGCTGTTCCAATATGCATTTTTATTCGAGACTTTGTTTGTAGATGTTTTCAAGTTATTCTCTCCTATGTGTGTGTCTTGAGTTCATGCCATCATAGTAGGTCTTTATGGTCAAATTCTTGATTTATTTTTGCTTCTGTGTTCATTCTTCCTATTTCTTGATTTTGAAGTTTATGTTAATTCTGGATTCTGTGCACTTGGGTGGCTGAGTGGGGTTATGTCTGACCCAAGCAGCTCTCCTTTTATATCCTGTATATTTGTTCCTGTGCTGAAACACTAGTTCAGGAGTCTGCTGGAATCTGCTTGTATTTTGGTGCTTCCTGCCCTGGTCCTCTCTCTGGGTCCTCCACCATATTGAGTGTTCCCTCCCCTAGGATTATTGAAGTCACCACCAACCTTCCAAGCTCATAACCAGGTGTCATCTGTGCCTACTCTCTCTCTCACCTGCCCCCCTCCCCCATATCTAACTAGTTGCTAAATCCTGTTATTTCTGTCTTTTCAACATTTCTTGTATATACCCCCATCTCTCCTTTGATATTGTCACCACCCTGGTACAGGCCCTACATCACCTACTGCCACGACTGTTTTTTTTTTTTTTTTTGTGAGGCAATAAGGTTAAATGACTTGCCTATGGTCACACAGCATGATATGATAGAGAGAAAACCTGCCTGGGAGATCTGGGTTCAAGTCTCGACTCTAAAACAGTACTGGCTCTGTGACCCTGGGCAAGTCACTTAAATTCTCAATGCCCCCAAGCAAGGTAAGTAAGCAAGTAATGTAGTAAGTGTAAAGTGTCTGAGGTGAGATTTGAATTCAGGTCCTCACTATCCACTGCACTCCCAAGACCATTGCAAGAACCTACTGATTGGTCTTCCTGCCTCATCGTTCCCCACTCCAGTCCATCTTCTGTTCAGTTGTCAAACTCATCTTCCTAAAATGCAGGTTTGATCATGTCATTAATAATCTCTAGCAACTCCCTATTTCTTTCAAGATGAAATATAAACTTTTCTGTCTAGGTTTTAAAGCCTTTCACCACCTGGTGCCTTGTGAGAGAAATGATAATTAATAATATATTAATTGGGAGATCCAGCATTTTTTCCCTTCCTATATTCTCATTCTCTATCAAGTCTAAAGGACAATGCTCCTAATGAGATTGGATTAACTTTCTCCTCAATCTTGTTCAGACCCTACCCAACTGGGAAAGTAGATTGTGTTCTACTCAGGTTTGGGAGTGGTGTTAAGATCCTTTGTCTAGATTGCCAAGGCGGGAAGTTGTCTGAGAGCAAGAGTGATCAGAGTGGAGGGTCCCCCAGCCCCTCATTAGAATAGGTCTGTCTCTCATTGTAACATTCATTGTCTCATTAATTATTAACCAATCAGAGTTGATTGCCACCCTCAGGAACACCCACTCTTCCAAAGCATATAAACACTAAGTGGCTTCCAGAAGGGGTCTTTGGCGTTTGAGAATCCTACTGAACCCTTTAATTAATTATTCATTAGTATAATTAATAAAATGATTGATTACTCAGAACTGTGTCTCTCATACATCACACTTGTTTCTTTTGGAGGCTTCTATTCCTTTCTCTCCTCCACACGTGATTCAGTGACTTCAGCCTCCTTGCTCTTCGTCACCCATCACAGTCCATCTCCTGACTCCACTCATATCCACTGGCTACCAGACATACCTGGAGCATTCTCTCCTCTCATCTCCACCTCTTTCTAGCTTCTCTGACTTCCTTTAAGGTTCACCTAAAGATTTACCTTCTTCCAGAAGCTTTTCCAGTCCTCCTTAATTTTAGTACCTTCCCTCTGAGACTCCAAGCCCCCCTCCCATAATCTGTGCACATCTTGTTTGCACATAGTCATTTTCATATAGTCTCCCCCTTTAGATTGTGAGCTCCTGGAGAGTAGGGACTGTTTTTTTGCATTTTTCTGTGTCCTCAGTATTTAGCACAGTGCTGGGCACAAGTAGGTGCTTAATTAATGCTAGCTGACTGACTCTACAACGTAAAAGTTTAAGTGAATTGCTTGGGGGCACTGAGAGTGACTCACCCTGGGTCACAGAGCTGGTACTATTTTAGAGTCCGAACTTGAACCCAGATCTCCCAGATAGGTTATCTCTCTATTATATCTTGCTGCCTCTCCTGGTAAGGCAAATCATATTCCAAAGAAACAGGAGAGAAGCATTTATTGTTTTCTATGTACTAGGCACTGTGCTGAGTGTTTTATAAATATCTCCTTTGACTCACAAAAACCGTGGGAGACAGGTACTATTATTATCTCAGGAGTGTATGAGAGTGCTCTGGGAGGATTAGCACCTCCGATCTGAGGGCTTGCTGAGCTCTTTTCCGGACTGCTCATCCACCTTTGGTGTCCACCTGACACCCACCTGTGGCTCCGAGAAGCTGAACAATGTACAGCAGCCACATTCTGGTAAAACCATATTGGCAGTTGGGCTACATCAGGTAGGGAAAACCTACTGGCCTCAAATCTGTCGGTGAATTAGGGAGATGTCTACCTCAAGCATGCAAAGACTTCCTCTCATGGAATAGGCAGATGTAAACTCTGTTTCAATGACCATGAAGACGGCTGAAGCCAGCACTGTGGAGAGCTTAGACATAGAAGACACCGAGGTTATCCAGTGTATCCCAGGCCATTGCCAGTTATCTTAATTTTTGTCCTGTCCTTGGACTCTGATGATTCTGAAAGAAAGAGTGAATTGCATTGGTCTTTAACTGCATTGAAGGAAAACAACATTATTAATTCCTGTTTTACAGTTGAGGAAACTGAGCAAACAGAAATTAAGTGACTTGCCTAGGGCTACACAGCTAGTGTCTGAGGCCAGATTTGAACTCATGTCTTCCTGACTCTAGGCCCAGATCTATCTTCTGCACCATCTAGCTGCTTCTAAGACACGTGAAGATGGTAGTAAGGAGGAGGAAACACATTGTATATTAAAAAGACACACATGAAAAAACTCAGGAACCATAGGAGAGGAAATGTAATACATATTTGGTTAAAGATCAGAAGCAGAAAAGATCATAATCAGAAAAAAAAATGATGTTATCATTAGGTATGCTACAGGCTACCTAAACAGAAACAAGGAATAGACGAGCTCAGGAAACAAATTATAATCCTGATTCAGAACATAATCTAGTAACCTGATGGACTTCATTTATCTAGAGCTTTCTGCCAAAAAGCAGAGTAGATAAGGATTTTTTTGACTTGCTTTAATGATAACTTCATCCTTCTTCAACCACCAGGGGCCACTGCTGGCCACTTGCTTGTACCTTTCTCAAAACAAGGACCCCCCACATTGACAATGTCATTGCCACCCCAGCGTTTGTATACCAAATCTAGGACCCTAGGTCCTCAAGGGGAAATGGCAATACCTCTATTGTTTTCAGAAAGCTAGCCATTTCTTTATACCCTTTCTCTTTATTCTGGGGTGTTGTGGGTATATAAATTTATGCAGTTAGTGTCTTGGCTTACCACCCCCCATCCCTGAGAATCAGCCCTCATTCCTTCTGTGTTGTATTTCAATAGACTGTAATCACTGAATGTTATAAACTATGGAGTGGATCACCTAAGTATGGTTTGTATATATAGTTCTTTCCTTATGACCAAAAAACCAAAACAATTTTGTTTATGCAGTTGGCTTCTCCTACACCTAGATTAATGATGTCTACAGGTACCCACAAATGCTTAAATGCTACAGGTACACTCAAAGTTCCAGGGATGACCGTTCAGATGCTTCGACTCTGAACAACCCCCTTGTCAGCTTCTCCCCAAATGCTGTACTATTCGTATCCAGTTAGTTGTGGTACTCAGGATCTGGGGCATCTTGGGTGGTCTTCGTCTTCCCTTCAAGGGCACCCACTGGCACTCCAGATTTCAAAGTGAATTTCTCCTCTGGCTGTTCCTATCTTTGGGCTTCTTGGCTCCACCTTCCCCTCTAGTTTCCCCTGCTTCATCATTCACTTAGTTAGCTTGTAACACCTCTGTCACAGTCTCATCCTAGAAAGAGCTATCTGGAAGCTCTCTCCTTACACATACAAGTCTTTTTTCTTTGCCAACTCTTCTCCTAAATTCCATTCTCTGGCCCTGTCCTACATCGTCTCTGTTCATTGAGTTGATCCTGACTTCCTCATTCTTTGGTTTTTTCTGTGCCTCAGAAGCTGAAATTCTATGGGAAAACATTACTGGGTGGAAATAATGAGAACTTTGTGAGAAAAGGACCACAAAGTTTTTTAGAGTTGGTACTAGAGAAGGAAAAGAAAACCAAATTAAGCTCTACCTCAAGTTTTGGGAGAGCATATTGAAAGGTTTAAGAAAAAGGATAAGGTAAGATTCCTTGGATGGACAATTCCATGGGAGAAAGTCCACAGGAAATGGGAAACTCTCAAGGATGAAATTCAGAGGATACAAAGGAAAACAACTCCAGGGAGGGGCACCTGTTTCAAGAGTTCAATGTAGATAGATATGGAACCCCCCAATTAGTGGAGATTTCAAAATGACGTTCACAGAAGATGGAAGCAAGGGCAGATGATAGGAGATGTACACACATGGCAGTATCCTGATATACACAGTATTCAAAACTCAAAAGTTTGGAATAAGCGAAGATTGGAGAGGAAAACATAGGGTAATATAAAGCAGCTTCCAAAAGCCAAATTGGGGGAAAGAGAAAGATAAAAGAAAGACTCGCCAGGGTGCTTGGAGATGGATAGGAAAATGATAACAGAAGTCAGAGAAAAGCTGGAGATGCTCAGCTCTTATTTTATTTCTGTTTTCTATGCCAAGGAATGTGTTTTTTGGATTTGGAAGGACGAAACAGAAATGGTTAGTGGGATCTGACACCCCATAAGCAAGGAGACTAAGAAAGTACTTGGCTGCCTTGGGTTATTTAAGCCTCCAGAATGATCTACTTCTGGGGGCATTACTGAGAAAACTGACAGTCATGATCAAAGAATGGGAAGAGCTACTGCAGACTTCGAGAGGCATAAATATTCCAATAAAAAAAAGATGGGAATGGAGTAGGGGAAGGATGGAGACTGTGGTTTATGGAGAAGAGACTTAATTTGCATTCTTAGTTGAATTCTGGATTGCATGGTTAAAGGGATGGTTTCAATGAGCACTAAACAAAGGAAGCAGAAATTAGAGCAGACATGAATTGCTCAAGAATAGATCATTTCAGATTAATCTCATTTCCCTACGTGACATGGTGTCTAGGCTGATAGATCAGAGACTGTTGTAGACTTAGTTTATCTAGATTTTAGCAAAATATCTGACAGTATCTCTCATACTATTGTTTGGGAGAGATGTGAGTTGGATGACAGAACAACTAGGTAAATTCCGAGCTGATTGAAGGGCCAGTCCCCAAAGAATAGGTCCAGCTAATGGTTGGATGTCACCTGCCAAAGAAGTTTCTGGTGGGATATTGTAGGAATCTGTATTTAGCCTTCTGTTTAACATTTTTATCATTGACTTGAATAAATCCATGGATGATGTTTATTAGATCTGCAGATGACACAAAGCTAGGGGAGAGGGATGGCAGAGTCAGACTTCAATAAGGTCCTAACAGGCTAGAGCACTGGGCCACATCCAATAAAACTACATTTATCTTTATTAAATTTCAAGTCTTCTACTTGGCTTCAAGAAACTGACTTCAAAAGCAGAGCCATTATAAGGGTAAGGCTAGTGAGACGTTTGCCTTGGGTATGCAAAGCTAGGGAGCCAAGATAATAGACCAAATGACTATTATGAAAGTAAAGGGAGGGGGTTGCAATTTTATATTTTTTGCCTCTGATGAGAAATCAGCTATCTAATGGCTCTTTGTGCAAGTATAAGATGAGAGAGGAAAAGCTAAATAGTAGGTAGTTTAGAGAAGGACTCTGAGTTCTTAATGGACTCTAAGTTTGATAGGAGTCTATAGGCAGCTAGATGGCATAGTGGATGGAACACTGGATTTAGAGTTAGGAAGACCTACCCTTGAGATATCACAACATCCATTGGCCTCCATTTCCTCATCTATAAAATAGGTATGCTTATAGAATTTACTTCCCAGGGTTGTGAGGATTGAATGAGATAATATTTGTAAAGTGCTTTACAAATCTCATTATATTGGTGTTTAAAAGGCAGTCATATATTAAGCACCAGCTCTCAGACATTTACTAGCTGTGTGGCCCTGGGCAAGTTAACCCTGTTTGCCTCAGTTTTTTCATCCTGTAAAATGAGCTGGAGAAGGAAATGGCACAATACTCCAGGATCTTTGCCAAGAAAACCTCAAATGGGGTCACAGAGAGTTGGACATGATTGAAACGACTGATCAGAAACAGCAAGAAAGGCAGTATGCTAAGAACTGACGATACAAGAGGAGACAAAAGACAATCCCGGCCATTAAGGACCTTACAGTTTCATGGGGTGGACAACAAGCAAACAGATAGGGAAGACATTAGAATTAAGAGGAGTTAGGAAGCCCCGTTCCTGTAGAAGATGGAATTTTAGTTGGGACTTCAAAGAGGTGAGGAAAGTCAGTATACTGTCAGAGATGAGGAAGGGGAGCATTTCATTATGGAAGACAGCTAGAGAAAATGTCCAGAGTCTGGAGATAGAGTGTCTTGTTTCAGAAATAACAAGAAAGCCAGAGTCACTGGATTGAAGGGTACATATAAAGGAGCAAAGTGTGAGAGGATTGAAAAAGTGGTGGAGGGATAGGTTATGAAGGACTTTGCATGCCGTTAGAATACAGAAAATTCTGTATTTGATCCTGGAAGCAATAGGGAGCCACTGGAGCTTGAGTAGGGGGATGAGTAAAAGCTAACTTTTGTATAGTACTTTGAAATGTGTAAAGTACTTCGTATATATCATCTCATTTGATTCTTTTTAAAAATTTTTAATTTTTAAATTCATGGAATAAAGCAAATATTTTCATAAGAGTATAACAGTATAATATGGTATTACATAGTAAAATAAAATAACATAATATAATGAAAAAAGATGATTGCACATGAAACTGCAAATCTAATGTATAATTTTTTTCTTTTAAATATACAATAAAGTTATCATGTAAATTGCTTTTTTCCCCTTTTGTTTCTTTCCTCCTCCCTCTCTAGAGATAGCTGCCATTAAACACAAATATATGTGTGTACATATATATATATATATATAAAATCATTCTATACATACGTTTATCACTTCTTTCTCTGGATGCAGATGACATCTTCCTTCATATGTCCTTTGTAGTTAATCTGGGTGTATAAAATAGTCAAAATTTGTTCAAATTTTGAATTTGTTCAATTTGAATCAACAAATGAATTTGTTCAAAGTTGTTCTTAAAACAATATTGCTTTTACTATACATAATATGCTTTTGATTCTGCTCATTTCACTCTTCATTATTTCATTTGATTCTTGCAATAATTCTGTAAGGCACATACAATTATTATCCCTATTTCATAGATGAAAAAATGGAAACTCAGGTTTATAATCTAGATTTTGAGCATGGATTCAAATCTAGATTTTTCTAACTCCAAGTCCTACGTATTGTCCCTGACAACACAATGCATTCTTGTCAGCCAAAAAGGCTAATACAATCTAAGGTTGCATTGAAAGATATATAGTGTTCAAGAGCAGGGAGCTGATAACCCTACTGTACCATGTTTTTGTCTAATCATATCTGTAATATTACCTTCAGTTCTATTTACTAATGATATTTTAGGAAAGACATTAGTAAGCTGGAAAATATTCAGAGAAATGAAACCTCCAGAAATGCCATCCTCTGCCCTTTCCTGTCTTCCATCACTCTCTCCAGATACCGTCCAGGTACTTGATGGTTCACAGGGCTTAGATAAAATAGGAGGCACCAGCTCTATTATTTCCAGTAAGCAGGAGGACCGCCAGTCCTTACTATCTCTTTCTTTGTCCCACAGATTCTGGGCACAGTCATCTGATCTATTAAGGCAAGCCAAGGATCCCCAGTGGACAATTAGGACCACTAGGTCTTTCCATCTGTCTCACCTTTCCTTTATGTCTCCCCTAGTTAGGACAGGAGTTCCTTGAAAGCAGGGTCTGTCTGATTTTCCTCTTTGTAGTTTTGGTATTCGTCTCATAGTAAGCATTTAATGAATACTTTTTATTCATTCAGTCACAGTAGCAAAGGATCTCAAGTTCATGCCATAGGATAACTGATTGAAGAAACTGGGGCTTAAAGAAGGCTTCACTCCCTGCTCCCTGACATAGCAAGTATTTTGATATAGGTATACATGTGCAATCCCGCAAAACATTTTTCCATATTGTTCATGTTGTGAAAGAAAATGCAGACTAAAAAACAAACATGTACAAAAAGTAAAGACCGTGAAAAATAGTTTGCTTTGATCTGCACCGACTATCAGTTTTTTCTCTGCAGGTGGATAACATATTTTCATCCTGGATCCTTTTGAATTGTCTTAGATCATTGTACTGCTGAGAAAAGCTGAGTTGTTCACAGTTTGTCATCCTACAATATTGCTACTGTGTTCAATGTACTCCTAGTTCTGCTTACTTCACTTTGCCTCAGTTCATGTAAGATGACCCAGGTTTTTCTGAAAGCATCCTACTTGTTGGATGCATTCCATCACAATCATGTACTATGACCTTGGCTATCCTGGTACAGTAGGAAAAAACTCTTGGGCTAGAAATGTATTATGTCTGGGTCCTCATCTCAGCTCTGTCTTTTAGAAGCTGTGTGACTTTGCACAAGTTATTTGAACTCTCTGTGCCTCACTTTCCTCATCTATGAAATAAGGAGGCTCTACTACATGATCTCAAAGTTTCCTTCCCAATTCTTAATAACGGTATAAACTGTGAGATATAATTGGTAACCATAGGACCTAGAGTTGGAAGGGACCTCAAAGATTAGACAGCTCAACCATCATAAGAAAGTTTTATTGATATTTTTGTTTTTAGATCACAATGATTCCTGAAAAAATCTCCCTCTTCTGTCACCTCTACCCAGTCCAAAGAATTGTACCAGAAAGAAAAATGAAAAACAAATATACCTGAAGCCTTGACTTCAACTGACAAGGTGTACAACATTCTTCCCTCATGAAATCCTCTGATTTTAAAGAGAAGAAATAGTTTTTATTGTCTGTTCTTCAAGATCATTATTGGTTTTTTTCAGTTTCTTAGTAATTTGTATTTAATAATAATCTCAGTTACCTTGTTTTGGATGTCAGTGTTCTGATTTCACTCTGCATCAGTTAATAGAAATCTTCCCATGCTTTTTTTCTGAATTCTTCCTATTTGTGATTTCTTATGGCACAATAATATTCCATTACATTCCTATACCACAGCTTGCTCAATCTGCAATTACTACAATCCCTTTGCTTCCAGTGTTTTGTAAACAACAAAGAATAGTTGCTGTGAGTAGATTGTTATCTGTTGAACTTTTATTTCTGTCTTCAGCCTTCTTTGCATCACCCTTATTGTTACAGATAAGGAAACTGAGGCACAGAGAGGTGAACTAGTCATGACAGAGGATCACTGATTTAGAAGTATAGGATACCTTTTAAGCATCATCTAATCTAACTCCTTCATTTTACAGATGAGGAAACTGAGGCACTAAATGACATGCCCATAGTCATAGAGGTAGTAAACAGTAGGTAAAGATTCAAACCAAAGTCTTCTGCTTCCTCTGATTTCTCCAGTTTCAAAGCCAGTGCTCTTTCCACTATAACCATCATACCTTGCTGCCTCTTG
Organism: Notamacropus eugenii; assembly: GCF_028372415.1. NCBI lineage: Eukaryota > Metazoa > Chordata > Mammalia > Diprotodontia > Macropodidae > Notamacropus > Notamacropus eugenii. The sequence continues at coordinate 433,381,365 of NC_092875.1, read as the reverse complement.
TTCTTACCACAGGTCAGTTGTGGGTGGAGAAACTAGGATACAAAGCCAGGTCTTTGGCTTCAAACCTAGAGTTCTTTACATTTTACTGTGCTGAATCCACCAAGCTTTCCAAGATCTAATTTTGATATGTGCTGACCTGCTGCATGTCCTGAGGGAAATCAATTAGCTTCCCCAGTCACTCCTTTCCCCATCTTTAATTTTGGTACCAGCAAACCCCAGGCTACTGGGCAGCTGGATCTTCCTGACTTGAAGTTCCTCTCTCTAAGAGCACAAAGGGGCTTTTATTATTAATAAGATTAGGTAAATGGGGCCACAGCAATATTTCTTGTTAACTCATACTTTGTAGTGCTGAAGGAAACAAATCCTATGGTGTTTATCAACACTCAGTATGGTACCCATGTAATCGTGCAGCATTATCTTGTTATGCAGAGGTGCACACAGTCCATGCTGAGCGAGAGCTTTGTGTCGTCCCCACTCTGAATTGGGTCAGAATGTTATCCCAAGACAGGGTGCCCTTCAGAAGGCCTGTATTTCACAACAACTGTATCAGAAGACAACAGGATAGAGCTGGAGGCTGGCAAATTCTCTGGTGTTCTGACATGATGAAAAGATGTCAGGCTCCAGCAAGAGGGGAAATCAGAGCCTTAGACCTCATGCAGAGAGCAAAGGGAGAAGCAGAAATATGAAAACTAAGAAGTCAGACAGTGGAGGGAGGGTGAGGGAAGGTTGGGGTGGACAGAGAGGAAGAGGGAAGGGAGTCTGGTCACAGAGATAAGGAATGGACGAAAGCACAAAATACAGATTTTATAAAAGGGAAGAAAAAGAATTTTGCAGGATAACATGAGTTATGAGTAAGCAGGCACTTTGACATCACTGCTAACATGTCTTGAATGAAAGAGAGTAGCTTTGATGTGAAGGCTTGAGTAACTCCAAGGGAAATGGCATTGGTGAGGGAAGCCATGGTGTGCACGATCAGTTTGGAGGACTGTAAGAATATTTGGGAAAATACGTTTCTGATTCTTTTCTATTTTGGGTGACTGCAAAGTGGAGAGGGAAAGGACACGGGAAATTGTAGGTGGTGTAAAAACAACAAGATACACAAACATATTTAAAGAAAATGCATCTCAGAGAAGATAGCTGTCTCCCCTTACACAGTCTTCCTTTCCCTGGCAAGATCTTCGACCTTTTTATTTGACAGCGTGGCCACGCTAATTTCTCATGGATTCGGGGCAGCCTCCTAATGACAAACAAACCTTGAATAGGAGGTAGAGCTTGTCTTTGGGGTTTCCTTCCACTCCTTTCAGTGTCTTCTCCTCTCACCCTCCAAGTTCTTACTCTAATAGTTACTTAATAGATGCTTTTGCAATAAAAGTTCAGATAGAATGTGCTTTTTTTTTCATTTTAAAAGAGGGCATCTTTAAAGGAAAAGGAATGAATCGCTGATGGAGGACTTTCAGAAACCAGCTGGGATAGATGATGTGGCTAGAGGGGAACTCTCTGATATGTGTCATATCATAAAATTTACTTGTGCACAAGGGCAGACTTTTATGTGCCATACAGAGAAACTGCTGCCCTAGTGACTGTGATTCATTCATTAATGAAATAAACAAGCCTTTATTAAGTGAAGACTATGTGCTGGGCACTGGGGATATGAAGACAGAAATGAGCTGCCTTTTAGGAGCTTATGCTCTGTGAGAGTATGGCTACTAAATATCTGAGGTCACATTTGAACTCAGGAAGACGAGTCTTCCTAACTCCAGGCTCAACACCCTGTCTACTGTGCCATCTAGTTCTCTAACCCTTCTCAAATTTCTTTCATCATCAGGGTGACTGGAAAAGTCCTGATTTACTGGCCGAGGGAACCTCCCAGAGAGTTGGACATGCACTTGGGACTCCTTGCTAGAGGGCATTCACTTTCTGCTGGGTTAATATAGCAGTTCCTGAGACATTGCCCATTTAGTGGGCTAATGAAGAGGGTACAGAACCATCGTAGCATTCAATGTGTCCATTAGCAAAGAATTCAAGTACACATCCAACTCCCTGGGAGATGTCCCAGTCTAGAAAATCTGGGCTTCCCCAGTCACCTCAATTACAAAAGTAATTTGGGATTGGTTAGACAACATTGGTAACTGGAGTCATCAGGAAAAGTCTCTTTTATGACTCTACACTTGCCTTGAACCTCAAAAAGAGATCAAAATTGATTTCTTACATGTATGTTATGTTCAAGTGAAACACCTTTTAATAGCGTGATCCGCCACCTCTGCCCTTTCCTTTGGAATGTAAGACTTGCTATGCTGGGTCCACTCAGCCCTGTAGTGGGTTGCTAACAAAAACCCCTAGGGATATGCCATATTTGAGGGGATAAGGTTGTCTTATTTGATGTCAGCTGCAAGAGTGAGGCATATTCCCTCTCATTTCTTTTCAGAACCATGATTCTGTCACTTAAAAAACTGTAAACATTCATTTATATTTCTTGCCAGCACCTTCTTTCCAGGTAAGGAGTTCTTGAATCTCATCATTTGAAATCTCATTTTCTGTTGTTTGACTTAAATTCTTCTTTGCTCTCCATCCTTTTGCTAAGTGCCCCCACCCCATTTCCATCTACTTCCTCTATGGTACCCACTAAGACCCCCATATACAAATTCAGTTGTAGCTTGGAGCGCTGGTCTCAAACAGCAGGGTTTTTGTTAAAGAGATTGGCTACACCAAAGCCTGGGACTTGTGAAAGCATCTGTTCTGTTGGACTCTTCATTCCACAGGATTAATTGATGTCAGATCAACTGAGCACTGTCACATTGGGCCCATTATTCACCAAGTCATGGAAATAATTTTAGTTCAACAGAGCTCCACTTCAAACTAGTGCTTGGAAATGAGAGCAAAGTGAGGCCTCAACAGGTGTCTGAGAGACAGACTGGCTGCCTCAGTCAACACTTCTGAAAGGGTCACCTTGCCCTTTAATCTTCGGAAGAAAAGCACATTTCTCACAGAAGGGAGCCCTCCCCCAGCAACTCAGAACGTGCATGGATAGTAGGTCCATGTTTCTAGGATAAAATGTCATAAGTCTAGAACTGAGAACTTCCAGTTACAGGACAACACCAGGGGGAGGCACTGGGAGGTGGGGTGGGAATTTAAAAACTACACTCATCTGTGAAGAATCTTGGTTCCTTGGTGTGATTATTTTGTCCATCAAATTGATCCACCAAAGCAAACAGGTGCATTGTGGATGTGTTGGTGAGCATAGAGACAGACAGGGTGGGAGGTAGAGACTGGGAGAGCCAACAAAAGTCTGGCCTAGGTAAACAGAACAGCAGCCAGGAGATGGTGTGTAGAAACAGCAGTGCAGGACAGATCAAGGTGAAATAATGCTTCAGAAACCAAGGAGGCAAGAAGGCAGGGTGGATGCTGAGAGCTGAGGTCAGAGCAAGTCAGCATCCAGGCAGCAACCAGTCAGTCAGAACAGAATAAGGAGGACCCAGTTACAAAAGGACAAAGAAAGGTAACCAAAAGGCCAGGGAGAAATCATGACATCCACAGGAGGTGAAGGGACCAGAAACAGATACTAGGAATCTTTCTGGGCAAGCATATTTCTATGAAGGGTCATTGGACTGAAGTTCGAAACTCAAAAGAGCGTGCACAATAGATATTAGTTGTATTGAATTGAATTGTACTCTTTTTTTGGGGGCAAACACCATTCATTTGTTGTGGCTGGAGGGGATGGTAGGGGAGGCAGGAATCAAAGCCATTCCTAAGGGATTCAGATGAATTAAGACAATCAGGGGAAATTCTGGTTGAACCCCCTGAAAATCACTTTCCTTCCCACTCTACATTGGGATGATTAAGTTAAGGATGCAATTTTTGAAGAAAAAGAAGGAGAGGATGTCAACTGCCTAAATCGGTCTCTAAATCAATAGTTGTTTTTAACTGGGCCCTTAGTGTTGCCTCATAGTCTTTTAAATAATTAGTTTTTTTTCAATTAATTTGGAATTGAACACCAGCCATTCATTTTCGTGCCAATTGTGTCATCAAAAATTTTGCCTGCTAATTAGAGCAGAAAGGGCGTTAAAAAGGTCTCTCTGTCTATAAATATATGTGGGAACATATAATGCACATAGGCACATGTACATATATACATATGTTTACACAGGTAGAATCCATGTAAATTAGTGGAACAGTTGAAAGATGTGTACTTTAACTTCAATTTATCTCTAATGAGAAATATCCTCCACCTTGAAAATAGAGATTAATGTATCAAGGTCCAAGAAAACTGGTCATTCATTGATGGAATTAATGAAACATGAAACTGGATTTCAGAAAAATTCGCCACTGATGAGATAATGGATGATTCTAAACACGTGGGTGAGAACATGGGCCTAGGTTGAGCTTATCTTTTATTATCCTTTCGGGATGATGGTTCAGCACCAAGGCAGCTTGGAGCTTGGAGGATGTATGATCTCTTGGGAGCATGTAAAATACTGCTGAAGTTCAGATCTATTGTATGTAAGGTCTATGGGCAGCCTCTTAAAAATTTCCTTAAAGATCACAAGATTTTTAGTATGGGAAGGGATCTTAGAAATTGTCTAGTCTACCTTCTTCATTTTTGAAGTCATAGAAGCATAGATGTAAATTTGGGAGAGACCTTTGAGGTCTCAGTTCATATTATAGGTGAGGAGACTTTAGATCTGAAGAGATGAACTTACTCAAGGTCATACAGGTAGTCCATTTCATAACTGGGATAGAAACTTAGGGCCTTTCACTCAAATGCAGCATATCATGCCACATTGACATGTTAAGGAAATGGAGGCTGATGGAAGTAAATAACTTGCCCAAGATAAAACAGGTAGAAAATAGCAGAATTGAGGTATTCAAACCCAATTCAAACCAGGCAGGGTTCTTTTTTCTACACCATACTTCCAGAAAGAAGAACATTTTAGTTCCTAATATGGGGAATTGCTATGGCCCACACAGTGGGCATATATATATGCCTATGAAGCACCATCTCAGTTGACTTGTTTGATGGAGAAGCCCAGAGAAATGAGATCATCTTCTGAATTTTTCATTTCCCTCCCTTGTTTATGAATTTCAAAGAGGGTGCTTTTGGGTGGACTGTCCTAGACTATGGCCATGCAGGCATTCAAAGTGCAGTTCTGGAAATTTTAACTGCAGTACTCTTTGGAGCACCACCTTCTCAAGGACCAGGTTGTGGAGCTCTATTGGCATCATACCCCTGGCCATCCAGACTTAGGAGACAACTTCTTTCATGCCAGCCAGATGGCCTGAGTCCCTGCAACCATCACTAGCCTAAGGCATCCTCCCTTATCTGTTCCCTTTCTCTTGTTTTCTACTATTAGAGCACTAAACTCTTTAGAAATTTAAAAGGGGGAATTTTCTATGAAATACTTTCTGGGAAACATGCCATGTAGGGGTAGATGCAGAGAGAGGGGTAGTAATAGAACAAAAGGGAAATGGTTCCTACAAACTCTAAAGATATTCCAGTCCTATTCTTTGCAATCATTTATAGGGTATTTTGGCAATGAGGAGGTACAGTGGCTAGAGTGCCTGGTCTGAAGACTCCCCTTCCTGAGTTCAAATCTGGCCTCAGACACTTATTAGCTGTGTGACCCTGGGCAAGTCACTTAACTCTGTTTACCTCAGTTTCCTCATCTGTAAAATGACCTGGAGAAAGAAATGGCAAACCTTTCCAGTATCTTTGCCAAGAAAACCCCAAATGAGGTCACAAAGAATCATACAGGACTGAGAGACTCAAAATCAACCACCACAACAAGGTATTTGATCTAATTTCCTTAGCTCCTTCCTGCTTAATCTACCCAATAGGTTTGATTTTAGTGGTCACTCAATTTTAGCTCAGTCACTCAAGTATTTTCTAGTCGGTTGCTAGGTAGCATAGTGGATATCATGGTGAACTTGGAGTTAGAAAGACTCCTCACCCCAGACACCTATTAGCCGTGTGATTCGCGCGAAGTCACTGGACCTCTCTCAGCCTTGGTGTCCTTGCCTGTAAAATAAGAATAATAATAGCACTTACTTCACAGGACTGTTGTAAAAATTAAATGAATTAACATAAGTAAGGTGATTTCTGTCCCTTAAAATGTCATAGAAAGGCAATCATTATGACTATGCACCTACTATGTGTCAAGCACTGTGCTAGGTGAGGGAGATATGAGTACAAAGTCAATAAGCATTTATTAAGTTCTCATCTCTTTGCTGTAGATTTTGCTGGCTAGGTTGTTGTGATTTACTGTGCTGAAAACTCTTTCTACTGCTCTCAGTGATGAGTGAAGGAGCCTGGGACTTCAACAGGCCTTTCCCCTTTCATATCCCTGGGGTGATGAAAAGAATCACATCACCAAAAAGTTGAAAGAAACCTCAGTGACTTTTTTATATGAACTATGTGTCCAAAATAATCTGTTCTAAAAAATATCAAACAAATGGTCATCTAGTCTTTGCTTGAGATTGGTGATATTATGTAGAAGGAGAGACAGTGTGACAGTGTGATCCTGGGCAGTTTATTATTTTACATTATTATTTTATACATTTTAATATATAATTATAAAATTACATAAAATTATTAAATATAATAGATATAGAAATATAATATATAATTATGTACAATATATAAAACATAATTAAATATATTTATATCTATTATTTTAACCTCTCATTAACATGGGCAACTCTTTAAGTCTATGAAGTGAGGAAGAATTGGTAATCTTGATGAGACATGGATTTTCTTTATCCAGAGTTTTCTCCATCACAGATCTGGATCCAGTCTGTCTGCCTGGCTCTCTGTGTGTGCGTGTGTGTGTTTCTTTGGATTGTATCTATGATTTTGTTGGTATAGGCGCATATGTATGGGGAAGGGGCACACATACATATGTGTATACATATACATACATACATTTATGTTATAGTCCATTTATGTACACAGTTTCATTTTCCTTTGGCTGATCTGATATAGATGTAGATGTAGATATAGATGTAGATGTAAATTTAGATACAGATATTGTGGTAGTTCCTGATCTGTAGCCATATAACATCACCAGAAGGCTATAGACATATATAAAAAGTTGGGGTTTTCTTTTAGTGAGAGACTTGAGTTGTTGAAAACATAGTTCAAAGTCCCAAATTCAATCCAACCCTGATTTCTTTTCATTTTAAATTCAGTTCCCAGTTCACTGTCCATATACAGTAAAAAATATCTTTAGTGATGGCTGTTCTATGGGTACAGCACCTAATTGTGTGTCATAATACGGATGATGACTTTCTGCATCCACTTGATTTTTTCCCGTGTGAATAGTTAGGTAGCCTGAACTCTTCTGAATCTCTTGGAGGAGGCTCTGCATTGTTCTAGGATGTGATGTCGCCTTCACATTGTCCTCTGTGAACCAAAGCATCTGAAAGATCTCCCCTTCTACAAGAAAGCTCTCTTCCATTTGGACTCTTGTCTTGGCATCTCCATGACAGTGGCAGAAAATGCAATTCCCTGTTTTATGGTTTGCTTGATATTCAGAGAGTCATCAAACAGTTATTTCTCTTGTTATAGCTTTCAAGGAATCTAATACACTCTCATAGATGTAGGTGATACTTTGCAGGAGGAGGCCCTACCTGTGGGCATGCTATTCAATCAAATCAAATGCTTTCTCATATAATAAACAATAAGGACATGGGGTAGAGTCTTTTATTCGATACTCCTTTCAGTCCTTTGGGAAACTATAAAAATGTGGTCTATTGTAGAATGTCATTTGTGAAACCCTGCCTGTATCCTTTCCATCCCTTCATCAAGGATGCTTTGAATGCAGATGTAGACTCTTCTTATAACTATTTGTAGAGATGACAAAGCATGTACACAGGGTGGCAGTTTTTGTTATCCTCTGAATCACTTTTCTTCTGGTAGTAATATTACCTTTGTATGATGTAAACATTTTGCCATATTCTTCTTTTGGTACACTGGACTTTGTCTGGCTTCTCTTGAGTCTTTCCTTTCTCCACTGCTATTCTTAATTTCTGAAGCACACAAGGGATGATTATTTGACAGTACAAATGTTGTTAATGGAAAAAGAGCTCTGCACACAGTTGATGCTTAATAAAAAGACTGGTCATTGTTGGGATCACTTGCATCTCTCAGATACTTACATCAGGCTGGTAATCCATAATGATGCTGCTTTTCATTTCTGTGCATTATTCTTTTACAATTTGCATTGCGTACATGACTAGATAATAGTTCTGTTGAATCTTATAGCTAGATTTTATAGTTTTAAAGTTTACAAGGTGTATATGAAGATCCTCACACTAACCCTGTAAGAAACTGAGTCTTCTTGTGGTAAAATGAGTTTGCCCAAGGACACATTAATTCCATCAACAAGCATTTATTAATTGTTCATTTGTATAAGGCATGCTGCTAGGCACTGGGAATGCAAAGAAAAAAAATCAAATACTCCTTGCCATCAGGTATCTTACATTCTACTGGGGGATAAATCAACATATATGAAAAATGTTCAGTATAATTTGGGGTAGTGCAGCACAGATTGGCACTTAGCAGAGGGAGGCAGTCAAGAAAAGCTTGATATAGAAGGTGATGCTTTACTGAGTTTTCAAGTAAACAGGATTCTAAGAGATGGAGAGGAGCAGGGAGTGTGTTCCAGGCATGAGGGATAATCAGTGCAAAGGTCTAGAGACTGTCATGTGTGAGAAACAGCATGAAGGTTGACTTGGCTGAACCATGGAGTGTAGGAAGGAGAGTAATGCACGGATAAAATTAGAAAGGGAAGTTGAAGCTAGATTATGAAAGACAAAAAGAAAAAGACAAAAGGAGGAGATGATATTTGGTGCTAGAAACAGCTGGGAGTTGCTGGGATTTATGTTTTTTAACATTTATTTATTTATTGGAATTTATTTATTGAGTGGGAGGCGGATGTGGTAAGAGCTGTGCTTTAGGAAAATTACTTTAGAAGATAGGTGGAGAACTAAGGAGAAACTCCAAAGAGAGAGACAGACAGATCATTTATTAAGCACAGACTCTTGACACTCACTAGCTGTGTGATCTTGGGCAAGTCACTTAACCCCAATTGCCTCATCCTGGGTCATCTCCAGTCATCCTGATGCATATCTGGTCACTGGATTCAGATGGCTCTGGAGGAGAAGTGAGGCTGGTGACCTGCACAGCCCTCCCTCACTCAAAACAAAGTCAAGTGCAAGTCATGTCATTATTTCTCTGATGGCATGGTCTTTTTCGGCAATGAAGGATGAACACACACTACATTCTAGATGCTGTGTACTGCAGATGAAAATTCAATTAAGCAAGATAGTACTTGTTCCAAGGAGCTTACATTCTATTCGGAAAGAGTGGAGAAGGGAAACAGTAAAGGGAAGGAAATAAATACTTATATAGCACCTACTATGTGCCAGCCACTTATTTACAAATATCATCTCATTTAATACTCATAATAACCTTGTGAGGTAGGTGCTGTTCTTATCATCTTCATTTTACAGTTGAGGAAACTGAGGCAAACACATATTAAGTGACTTGCATGAAGACATCACAGCTAGAAAGTATCTGAGGCTGGATTTAAACTTAGAACATCCTGACTCCAGGCCTAGTGCTCTATGCACTATGCCACCAGCTACCTTGGGTTGGCACACGTGGTAGCAAGGGGTGGAGAAGAAAAAGAACTAGGTGCAGACCCTGGTAAAAGAAGGACAAAACTCACCTATCAAAGCCAGGGGACCCATGAATCTCAGATTTACTGGTAGGGAAGAGTAGAGATGATGGTTCCAGGGGAGAAGACATGGCATGATGAAGGCTGGGAAGAGAAGGATGAAATAGGAGACTATTATAACAGTCTATGGCCATGTGAGTGGAGAGTAGAGAGAAGAAAGCAGGTGTGAGAGATGTTATGAACATGGCAACAAGATTTGATGACTTTGATGGGTCATATGGGGTGAGAGAGTCAAAGATAATGTCAAGGTTGTGAACCAGGGTGACTGAAAAGATGGTGGTTCCCTTGACACAAAAGGAGAAGCTCCCCTTGTGGATCTGGGTCTCCAAGACAGGATTCTGACTCCTAAGGAGCACTGTGGTTTAGTGGAAGTGGTTCAGGGATTGGAATCAGAGATCTCATTCTCTGCCCATATAATCTCTGAGACCTTGGGTTAATCACTCAACCTAATGGACCTCAGTTTCCTCATTTGTAAAATGATGGGGTTGGACTAGATAGTCTCTCAAGTCCCTCCCAGCTATCCATCTACAATCTGTGAGCCTTGCCCCTAAACTGAGCCAGGCGCCAAGAGTGGTGGAAAGACAGATTTCTCACATGGCACCTGTGCCTTCCACTCAATGCTTCACCAAGGTTTCATAGGCTTCACTAAGTCATCTAAAGAGCCCATTAAAACTTTGCAGAGGCTCATCATCCTCTACCATGGCTAAGAAAGGAAGCTGACAATATAGAACATGTGACAGAAAGTAATGAATTGACTCTAATCGTGAAATGTGGCTCTTACAAAGTGCTCTACAGAGAACCCAAGTAACAGGGTGGAGGAAAAAATACCAAGGCATTGTTGGTGTTGAAGGATAAACTACTTTTTATCGTGACACTCCTGTTACAATGTCAATTGGTGGAAGGGTTTTGTAGTGAATTGTGCTGTGAAGAAAGACCCATGATTCAAAGGCTGTCATAGCTAGGAGCTCTAGCACTATATAAATAGCACACCAGTCATCTGTTTTAATAGGATGCAAACAACACAGTCAGGTAGCAGATGAGACAGGTCACAAGTCAACCTGTCATATTCAAAGACAATTGAATTGATTTGTGTTGGCTTTCTTGTTTAGTTTCTAAATCGCACACATAGAAAATGAGAGGAGGGGGGAAAGACTTGGCCCGTTTTATAGGGGACCCACTGTATTTCACTGTGAAATGGTTTTTCTTTGGTGATTCAGGTGAAATATGGATGTGTGTATGTTACGTGGGCTGAAGGATAAGTGAGGTGTATTCTGATAGGGAGAGCCCTGGACTAAGATTTTGGGAACATGAGTTCTAGGCCTAACCCTGTTACCAGCTGGCCATGGCCATAGCTGCTCCCTGATGTTATTTGCAAAATGGTCAGAGAAACAGTAGGCTGTTCTTCTAGCTTATTATCCAGATAAAAGCAGGTCCCTGATGCGCTTTAGAGAAATGTTAATATTGATATTAAATCTGGTTCTTCCTTTTGAGGGAAAGTTATTCAGGTGAAATGTATGGGTACAATGTGGGAAGCACAAGCTGTGCAAATCCCCATAGCCCTGTGTGTTCCCCCTTCCTGCTCTTACTCTTTGCACATCTGTTTGGGAGGGCAAGATAAAGGGATCTGGTGAACTGGAGGACTGGAAAGAGTTGGCTTATTGGCAGATGAAATTCTGCCAGACTGCCAACCTTATTCTGTTTTTCCAGACTTCCCCTGTTCACTAGGAGGTCTCACACTGAGAAGCAAGAGATGGGCTTTGTATCTTCGGAGAGTGGAAAGTTTAGGGGGGAAGATGGCTAATCTCTGTTTGCTGTAAGTAGAAGGAGTTTATGGCAAAGCAAAACGTTAAAAATAATGCACACACTCTTTGGACCTGAATAAGGAATTTGTGGTTTTGGTATTCAAGAAAGGAGACTTGGACCTAGGCTGACCTGGCTTTGCAACAATAACTTGTTGAGTACTTTACAACAATCCTATGAGATAGTACAAGTATTGTTCTCTCCCTTTTTCTGGGTGAGCAAATCTGAATCTTGTGGTAATGACTTACCACATGGATATACAGCTAGTCAAATGTTAGAACTGGGATGCTTAGGATAGAGCACAGATCTAAAGTTGAAAGGGATACCAGAGACCATCCAGTACAACATTACTGTGAGGTAGTTATGGAAATATGATTATTTCCATCTTACAGATGAGCAAACTGAACCCCACTTTACATTCCCTCTTTCCTCTGATGTTGCTACCCAGCACTTAGCACAGTGCCTGGAACATAGTAGCTGTTTCATAAATGTTCATTGACTGACCAACAGACCATCATCACATTGGTGCAAGTCCTTATTACTTCACACCTGGAGTATCACCTGCTGGTTGGTCTCCCTGCCTTGTCTCTCCCTACTCCAGTCTACTCAATCAAACTGATTTTCCTAAAGCTTAGCTCTGATCATGTCACCCACTATTCAATAAACTCCAGTGGTTTCCTATCATCCCCAGGATCAAATATTAAATTCTTTGTTTCACATTCATCCCTGCCTCAGCCCCCAACAGTCTTCTTACACTTAGCTCCATAAAAATAGTGATCCAGTGACAGTGACATCCTTTCTTTTCCCCCTCCAAGACACTCCATTTCCTTAGTCCAAGTTGTCTCCCATGTCTGAGATTCTCTCTCTCTTCATCTTAGCTTCCTGGATCCTCTGATGTCCTTCAGGGCCCAGCTGAAATTCCACCCTGTATGAAAAACAATTTCTGATGCCCTTTAATGCTAGGGATGTTTTTCTGTTGAATGTCTCCATTTTATCCTGTATATAACTTGTTTGTACATGGTAGTTTGTGTGTTGTCTCCTGCTCTGGATTCCTCAGCATTTGGCAGGATAGCAGAAGCTTAATAAATGTTTGTTGACTGACTGGATGAACAGGGAGATTAAATGACTGAACACAAAGTCACATAGTAAACAGCAGTGGGAGGACTTGAATTGCCCCTACTCCAGAGTTAGTGCTGGACCAAAATCCATGTCACCTGATTCCAAGTTCAATAAACTTAGCCTGAGTACCCCAGTCAGTTCAGTTGCATTCAACAAATATTTCAGCTCCTAATTGTTAAGAACTGCAGATAAATGAAGGAATCACTCTGAACTCACAAAGTTTGCATTTGGGGGCCAGGCAAAGGAGGAACACCTAATCTCATTGCTTCTCTCTTTCCCTCCTGCAAATTTGGAAAAATGGGTGGATGATGAATATAGTGGAGATGTCACAGCATTGACTTCCTTTGCTTCCTTCATGGGACAGTTTTTCTCTATGGCCCAAAGGCTGGACTGGGTCGCAGTAGACATCATTCCACTGGAGGGAGGAGACACTCATGGACCGGAAGGGCTGGAGACAGGAGCCTGCTCATTGTATTTATCTGAAAGAGTGCCGCTTGCTTGAGTTGACAAGAGGAGAGGCAGCTAAAATGATTAACCCCAATTTTGGCTCTAATTTCCTACCTAATTAGATTGTGTTCATGCTGCTGAAATCTGTCTCCATTTAGGGGGCAGGGTGGGAGGATGTGGTAGAGCCCAGGATGGGTTTGACTGATCCACCTATCTGTGGGGCAGACATGGAGACACATTGGGTTTGGGAAATGTACTAGCTAGTAGTGTCTGGGAGCTCAGAAAAGTGCAAGTGGAAGAGAAACTGGAGAGCTTGCTTGCTTGCTTGCTTTATTTATATTTTTGTGTGTTTATTTCTCTATGTATCTATTTATTTATTTAGCAGAGACTGATCATAATGGTGTCAAGGACATCATTCCTAGGGATGCTCAGAGCGCCATTCTGTAGAGACCTATTTACAGCCATTATAAAATGCCTGTGGATAGTTCAGACACAGATTTTCCAGAGTCCTTTTCTACTGTCTGAAGCACCAGAAAAATCTATCAGCTGGAGAAATTAAGCTATTTTTCTTCAGGGGAGAGAAATGGAGTAGTAGAGTTTTGCACATTAAAATGCTGCTGTGGATTCCAGATGAATGAAAAATTGGTCTGCATACTAATGAGGCTGCGGATTTTTTTTCTTTTTGAAAATGCTTTAATAATAATAAAAAAGCAGCTACTCTGGAGGCTCCCAGGGGGTGAGAGATTTCAAGGCACTTTGCAAGTGGGCTAGGTTTGGTTCCAAAGGGCTCTCACTCCTGTGCTTCAGTAGCTCTGTCTTGGGCTTTCATTCTTTTCATTCTTTAATTCCTTATCCAAAAGATGGACCTCCCACTCTGCTTTATTAAGCAGGTGGAGTTGTAGGCTTGATTTTTTCAATCATCATCTTTTATTTCTGTTTATGAGGCCCACTGTCTTGAGCCAGTCACCTAACGTATTTCAGCTTACTATTCAGATTCCTAGAAGTCTGTAGAAGGGTCCCAGAAATCACTTATTGGGGATGCAGGTGGGGGATGCTTAGATCCAGGCAGGAAAAATGGCATTAATCCAGCTGCAGAAGATCACTCTGCAAATATAATCCAGGTATGATGTAACGATCACAAGGAAACCTAATCATTGACTATCTGTGGACCTTAACAAATAAGAGAGCTGTGTTAAGATGACAGTAAAGAGGCTAATGGAAAACCACAAAAACAAGGAAATTCACTTAAGGATGCTGGTCCATCTTCAACTCCATTGCTCAAGTTTAGTTACGGTATTACAGTCATATGGTGAGTCACAGATTTTGGCTTCCTGAATTTCTCCTGGAATTTCAGCTGAAAACAGACTTTGGGCCATTTCTTCCTCATTAAGAGTCTCTGAGTGTCATCAGTTGCTGAGTTGTTGGAAACTATCTCCTTTCCTGCTCCCCTGCCTCCTTCCCCAACCCCACAAAGGTGACTGCTTTCTAAACTGTGCTCTGCATGAACAGGGATAGAGTAGCCTGACACAGTGCCAAGGGATGGATTGGGAATAGGAACCTCAGGTTCTGCCACTACCTTAGGGTCATACAGTCCCATGAGCAAAACAAATTAATAGCAAAAGATAGACAAACTCACACTACCAGATTCCTTGTCTTGTTAGCACTTTAGTCTATGAGGAAGCTAGATGGCACAGCTTTCCTTTGAACACTGGGCCTGAAGTTAGGATAGATGTCAGTTCAAATCCAGCTTCAGACACTTATGATCAGCATGACTCTGGCCAACTCATTTAACTTTTGCTTGCCTCAGATTCTTGAACTGTAAAATTACTGTAACAGTAGTACCTACCCCACAATGTTTTTGTGAGAAGAATTTCCAAAGCAGTTAACACTGTGCCTGGGTCATAGTAGATGCTCAATATATGGTTGTTTCCTTCTTTCTTATGTAAGATATTATGTTCTCATGAAATGAAACTCCTTTCTCCAAGGTTACCAGTGACTTCAACTATGAAATCACATTTCTGTGGCACCTTCAGTTTTGAAAAGCAGTTTTCTCATCAGCTGATGAGGGTGTGCAAAATAAAATATCCAGTCAGAATACTCCAAACATGAACAAATAGGTCCAGTTTCTACTTCTTTCCTCCCAATTACTTCTCATCCGTATTGAACTTAGCTCTAGCCCTACCCAAGCCTATCCTTTGCTGTCCTCTCTTTCCCCTGTGCCCTCTGGAAGATATTGTTAGTTTTAAAATAAATTAATTTATTTATTTTTAGTTTTCAACATTCACTTCCATAAGTTCTAAATTTTTTCCACCTGCCTCTCCACTCTTCCCACCCCCAAGATGGTGTGAGATCTGATATAGGCTCTACATATACATTCGTATTAAACATATTTTCACATCAGTCACAAAAGAATTAGAATGAAGAATTAGGAACCATGAGAAAGAAAACAAAACAAAACAAAACAAAACAAAGAGAGCAAATATTCTGTTTCAATCCACATTCAGACTCCGTATTTCTTTCTCTGGATGTGGATGGTATTTTCCATCATGAGTTCTTTGGAATTGTTTTAGGTCCTTGCATTGATGGGAAGGGCTAAATCTATCAAAATCAGTCATCAAATGCTGTGGCTGTTACTGTGTACAATGTTCTCCTGGTTTCTGCTTGTTTTACTCAGCATCAGTTAATATAAGTCTTTTCTGAATTTTGCCTGTTCACTACTTCTTATAGGAAAATAGGGTTTCATTACATTCATGTATCACAATTTGTTCAACCATTCCCCAATTGATGGGCATCTCCTCAATTTCCAGTTCTTGGCCATTACAAAAAGAGCTGCTATAAATATTTTTGTACATGCGGGTCCTTTCCCCATTTGTATGATTTCTTTGGGATACAGCCCTAGAAGTAGATATTGTTTTTTGTTTTTAGCAAACTCCCCTTCATCCTAAATCTCCTCTTCTCACATTATTTCCATCTTCTGATGAAGTTCAATGACTTTCTCTGAGTCTTTTTCCTACATGGCCTCTCTAAATCTTTTGACCACATTTACCTCCCCTGGATCATGCCATGGACCTTGATTATCCTCTAACTTGTCTCAGTACTCCCTATCTCCTCTATTCTAGTCTCCTCTGCCTTTCTCACAGTAAGAGGCAACATAACCAAATGTATGGGTCCCCGGATTTGGAGTCAGGAAAACCTTGGTTCAAATCCTGTCTCAGACACTTACTAGTTGGGTTACCACTCGTATCACTTAACATTTTGAGGACTCAGCTTTTTTAATTTGTAAAATGAGCAGATGGGAGTAGACCCTCCAGATCTAAATCTATCATCTTACATGTATGAGTTTTCCTTAAAACCCTAGTCTCAACATCTCTTCTCTCTCAGTGATTAAATCGACTGTGATGGGTTCAATTATCATCTTAATACAAATATCTCCCATAGTTACATATTCATTCCTCATCTCTCCCCTGGTCTTTATTTAGTCCAGGTGTCAACAACTGCCTTCTGGACATCTTCATATGGAAGTCCCTTAGGTATCTAAAACTTAACATGTTCAGAACAGAAATCTTTGACTATCCCCAGGTGATGAGAGCTGATCGCTAAATTATTAAATTTTCAGTCTGAGTATTTACCTCTCAAAAGTTGCAAATTCTAAAAATCTAAAAAGACTTATTGTTTTGTTGATTATTTAGATTTAAGAAAGTGATGGAGAAAATCTTAGTAATGCAGACTAAACGAAAAGTGTGTCATGTGTACCTTGTTTTAGGAGATCCATTTGTTAAACATTTACCAGTATACTTCCCCTCAACCTACTCTTTTTTTAATCTTTCCATTTCTGGGGAGAGATGTGCCTCCATGAGTCATATCTCCTTCTGTTGTCCTGTTCTCAGACTTGAGTTCCTATCTTGTACCACCAGATGAGGCAATGACTGCAGTAGCAAAGGAGTTTTGTGGCCAGACTCTGAGAGGGTGCCAGTCTCCTGTAAGCTGACTAGGTGATTAGAAGAAGTACAAAAGGCTTCCCTGGACCCAAATTTCTCCACCGCTGCCCTGTTACAATATTAAATTTTAACTTGGGTTAAGGTATAATGTCCAGAAAATATTCTCCTATGGAGAGGATAACTCATTACCTAAATTTATGTTATTAATTTAGTACTACGTTTTCTTTATCAACACCCCAGCTTTGACTTTGGAGAGAGAAGTGCCCTTAGGGGATGAAATTCAGAACAGACAGGCCTGAGGGATTAGAGGCTGGCACTGTTGGGGGGGAGGTAGGTGATGCTCTTTGAGGGTGCATACCCTGGCCAGCAAGGAATCAATTTGAGGGCACAGAATATCTGGTGGAAGGAATGCTACAAAGCGTAGATTGAGGAGATGGCTGGGAGAGGAATAAAAGATAAAAAATATGTGCTTCACAGTTTTCTCCAGAATTGGTTCCTTTTGAGACCTTCTATTTATCCCAAGTAGCTAGAGTTCAAATTTGGAGATGATGACTCTGGTAGCCCTTGTCACAAGAGAGGTTTATTTCATGGTCTATTTCTACGTTAGATGAGGCTAGGTTCTGCCTTTATGTACTTTTTAAACTGGGTACAGTAGTATTGTCTTCTTTCACTTATTAGAGGCTGATGGTATTATACCATTTGGGAATCATTAGGCCTCTTATTTTTCCTACAGACCTTCCTATTTCTTTCCCTATAATGGTTTCACTATTCCTAAGCCCTTCATGATATAGTATATGGAGAACTGGACCCCGAATGAAAAGATCTGAGTTCTTTCTCTGGCCATGATTCGTAACTTGAGCAAGTAACCTCTCAGGGCCTCAGTTTCCTCATTTGTAAAATCAGACTTGTCTAGATGGCCTCAAAGGTGGTTTCCAAACCTAACATTCTGTTAATCCCATCACCAGATAGGGAGGGAAAATTATAAAAGGAGAAACCCCAGATTTATCCAGATTCCTTTCAATTCAGGCTTGAGTTGGGAAAAAATGAAAACCATTGACTAGGATGAAGATTTTGATTTTCTGGGCAGCTGCAACTCCCAGAATCCTTTCCTACATGCTTGTTTGACCCCTTTTATATCTTTGCAAGAGGGAATGTGCAGGAGTAGTGGGGAAGAGAGCAAGAGAATATACATGACAACAATAGAGAAGACAACATTCCCTGAAACACGGTGAGTTGAAGGATATAGTAGATAATTAATTACCAAGTAAGGAGCCTCTGAGATGGGAAAGCAGGAATGAAGTCATAAGACACTGAGTCAGGAACTGGTCCAAAGTCACAGAGCTGACTAGGACTGTGAGGGAACATTATCATTGGCCAAAGTCACTATCAAATGTGAATACCCGATGATCTAACCAGAGATACTTAGAGATGCTGCCTCTATAATGCTTTCCAAATGCTTGACCTCCACCCTCACTGAAGAATGAGGTTGCGTTATTTATTATTGGGTTGTATCATTTCCTTTGTTTACCCAAACTTCCACTATGGGGCTTATCAGTATTCATTGTGAACTACACTCTAAAAGTTTTAGCAAATGATCTGGGTTGTTAATTATGAATGAATTTTCATTTTTGTTATTTTACTATAAGCACTTTGCTACAATTTGTGATGCAGGGGAAAGACCTGGAAAGCAGGAGAATTGGGTTTGAAATCTTATTGTCGTCAATTAGCTCAGTTAGGTTGAACAGATTTTTCTATTTCTCTGGTCCTCAGCTTCCTGATGTGTGAAATAATATGTCTCGGTAAAGAAGACCATTGATTCCTACCATCTCTTCCAGCTCTAGCAGTTTATGATCTTCTAAATGACTAAATGAAATTACCATCATCATAGAAATTACATTTTTGAGAAGCTGTTGGAATCTGACCTTGGCCTGAAGTGGCTAAGCTTTGCAACGGTTTCCCTTCTGAGTTCTCTCTTCAAACTCTTTCTAAGCTGTGAACCTCTGATTATTTTTCAGTCCCAGAAGCTAGTATCTGTATTAATTGATATATTTGGATCTGCTTATTCTTCATGAGGGTAACTATGTGGCACAGTGTATAGAGTACCGGTGCTGGAGTCAAGAGGACTTGAGTTTAAATCTGGCCTCAAAAACTTACTAGCTGTGTGACTTTGCCATTTAACCTTATTTGCCTCAGTTTCCTCATCAGTAAAATGAGCTGGGAAAGGAAATGGCAAACCACTCCAGTATCTTTGTCAAGAAAAACCCATATGGGGTCACAAAGAGTCAGACATGCCTGAAACAACTCAACAACAAAAGTTCTTCACAAGCAATACCCCAACGATTAGACCGTGTTATTTCTCTAGGTGATGGAAGAGTGGGCCCTGGAGACCCTGATGTATCCAATACTGTAATAGTGTTGTTTCTCTTTCTTTCATGGAACCATTGATGCTACATTGTTCTGTCCCTTTCTGTGGTCCTAGGTTTCAGAATCCCAAGACTCAGAGGGAAAGTATAGGTATATAAAACTGGGGCCATCTCCATTCATCCTGATCTATATTTTGCCATGCCCAGATGGCCCAGAGGAGAAAGTGAAGCTGGTGACTTTGCACAGCCCTGCCTCACTTAAATGTAATTTACTTGCGTGTCATGGTATCACCTTCCTAATATCATGGTCCGCTTTGAGAATGAAGGACAAACAACAGCAACATAGTATACAAAAACATATAGTGAATTTCAGTTTCAGATTCACAACAGTACACCTTTGGGCTCAAAGTTTGGTAGAAAGAAGTCCGCTGTCCAGCTTTGGTCAATAATCAGAAACATTCAGAGAATAATATGTGAAAACATCATGTTCCATTTCTCTGCCAATTCCAGCCAAAGGCTTCAGTCCTGCTAAGAAATCTTGGAAGACAAAGGGTAACACACTGGTGAAAAGCCACCATATACTAAGTAGTTGAAAGACTGGGTCATTTACTAAACTACAAAAGGTCCCATGAGAAAGGCTGGGACCATGGAAAGACAGTATATTGTAATCCCCTGTGACCCATAGAGCCATTGGTCAGATGCTCTGGTGATCAGGAAGTTGAGAGATTGATGAACCAGGGTTCAAATACCAACTGAACATGCACCAGTAGAGGTAGCTAGACAATGGCTCAGGGAGAAGGGCTTGAGGATGATTCCTAAAAGAGGAAATTGCTTTCCCTGGAGATCAAATAAGTCAAGGAATATCATCTCAGTCTTAGCGGGCAGGACTATACCCAAAAGCTGCTAATACTCCAGATTTGAGGGTCCCAAGAGAGTAGGGAGTCCACTTTAGAGCTTAAGTCATTGGAGGCTGGAGACTGTGATAGAAAACCTTGGTCTATCATGAAGTCAGGATTAGGACTGTAAGCCAGTGGACTTGGTGATACTGAGAGTCTGTCTGTTATTTATTAGCTCAGGAATAACTTGACCATAATTATAAACCTAACCATCTGCTATTTAATGTGAACCCTGAAAAGAAAAAAATCTTTAGGCTGCCAGGGAGACTGAGGTCCTTAGTAAATCCTTAATCTATGAGGCTATGTAGTACAGGTGTTGTATTTGGAGTCAGAGAATTTAGGTCCAAATTCTGGCTCTATCACTTAATGTTTGTGTGACTACAGACAAGTCATGTCACCCCTTGGGCCTCAGTTTCCTCATTTGTAAAATGTAAGTGGCCTCTAAGGTCCTTTCCACCTTATAATTGCCCTGTGATTCTATTAAGATCCACTGTTACTCAACTAGTGACTGGGATATAACATAATTCTTCAGGAGAAATACGGGAGAAGGTTATCTTTGCAGTCAGATGCCCCTATTGATGGAAACATATATATGAATATGTATATATGTATATGTATACACACACATATATACACATATATGTCTCTGTGTATATATATGTATATGTGTATATATGCATATATATACATACACAAGTAGCCAGTCAATAAACATTTATTAAAAGCCTTCTACATGTCAAGAATTGGGGAATCAAATAAAAAAAAAGATTTCCTCAGCTCAAGGAGTTTATAATCTAAAGGGGGAAGACAACACATGAAACAGTCAAATGGGAGACGAGGGAGGTACCTAAAGCTGGGGCATGATAGAAGTCAGAGAAGTCCCAGAGTAGTGCAACCGGGTGAGAGATTAGACGATGTGGTAGCTGAGCTCACTCTTCAGATGAAGATTTGGAATCAGTGGCTCCACCCTCCAATCAGAATGGTAAAGAGGTAAATTGAAAGGTACTTCCATCAAGGCTGATGGGATCTTGCAGGATGATGCTGTTCCCCAATAATAAGCTTCCTGGGGAATGATGGAAAAGACAGAGATTAATGGGCTCATAGTAAAAACAAGCATGGCAAGAGATGGTGTGTACCTAGTGTGATTTATAAGTAGTTTTTTTTTACTGAGGGTTTGGGAAAGGTGGAAATGGTACATCTGTCCCATGTTCTCCCCCCATCTGAGAAGCTCAGATGCTTTCAGTGTTCCCAGTTATCGGGGATAACTTGAATCTCATAGTGGAGACAAGATGTATGTAGGTTTAAGTCTTACAGACAAAATGAGGGAGAAAGGAGAAGATGAGAGAAGAGAAGAGAGAAGAGAAGAAGGTGAGGGTCTCTGGTTGGTTTGTGACAGTGCTGTCATCTCAGTAGAAATGGCATCAGGAGGCTTTCCCTTTTGTTACATTTAACTCAAGCTGGCACTCCAGCTTCCCAGTAAAAGTAGTAATAGGAAGTATTTGCCCCTCTCGTCCCTAAGAGGGAACAAAAGTTCTCTGCAATGCTTCAACCTTCCTAGGGCGAATCGAAGAGTTTTCTGGAAACTGAGGTTTGAATGTCCTTTAAACAAGTTGTTAATGTCCTTTTCCCATCTACTAACCTTCACTGTCATGCTTAAAAGCAACTTTAGAGGCACAGACAAGTGGAATTGCAGCCTCTACTTCCTGGAGAGTTTGGCAGAGGTAGTTTGGGGAAAAGCATGATGAGAGGACTCCTTGGTTTTTGTTTGTTTGTTTTACTTGCTTTTCATTTTAAATAAATATGTTATATATTATTATGATGTTACATGGTTTATTTTGGTTTGACCAAGGTGATTCAGTAAAAATGAGGGCTTGTTAGCTGCGGATTGAGACAGACAGTTACATGGTTGTAGAAATAGTTAATGGGAGGTCATATTATGGTACCCAGGAAGTATAGTTGTATTTAATTTGATAAATGTGGAAATGTCATGTAGGCACTCCAGTTCCTAGTTTATTGGAAGAGTACATGTAGCTTACTTATTGATCAAAGATACCTCAAAAAGACTATCTACAAAGACAGGATGCACCATGGGCTCAAACATAATGTTTGAAAAAAAATAGTTTTACCATGGCCTCTAGGATAACTATACTCAGTTACTCAGTAGCCTAGGAAGATCATTCAGTCAGTCTCCCTGGTCTGTAGGATGTCCAGTCATGAATCTCAATTGATTTGAAGTTTTCTATCTCTCCAGGGAGAGCTGACCTGGAATCTGGAATTCAACACAAGAATTTTTAAACTAACATTGACCTAAATGAGGCAACATAATTATAAATATGAAGGATAATAGGCTTAGAGAGAAAAGGTACCTTAGAAATTGTCTAGTCTTGCATCCATTTTAGAGATGGTCCAGAGAAGTGAATGTGACCAAAGTCATGTAGGTAGCAGAGCCAAGATTCAAACCCAGGATCTCTTCTTGAAGTCCAGTACTTTCCAACATCCCATACTTGCCTCCATCTTACAACACTCACTGCATAGTAGTATAGCTTTTTGTTCTACTGTGAATCTATCTTAGTACCAGCAATAATTTCTCAATGCCATGTTGGTGGTATACATGCGTGCGTGTATTTGTGTGAGTGTGTATGCGTGTGTGTGTGTGTGTGTATCTATTTACCTATCTTAGATTAGATCTGTAATTTTGGGGGAATTTGTAGAGTAACAAATCCATCTACTGATGCAGACTAGCAACTAATCCATAACTTACAGTCTTACAGAGTTGCCTGGAATGCTGAGAAGGTAAATGATCTGCCGTTTGCCACACATCTAGTGGGCATGAAAGTCAGAACTTGAATCCAGCTTGTCATGATGCTAAGGCCAGCCTGCTATCTGTGATCTGTGCTGTTGTTACTACTTTTACTTTCCACCAGATATTGCTGGAATAGTTCTTTCATATTGGGGCTAAGAGAGAATCAGATAGATGAGTATGTATTTTTAACAAGTCAGTGGGTGGAGTTGAAAGTCACAGCTGAAAACATTAACAGCTGTAACTACCCAAAGCAGAAATAAATAAGATCTTTGTTCCAGTGGAAAAATACATGCAAAGAGTACATTTGTAATCCGTTTGACCCAAAAAGCAACATCATTTCCCATAATCTGAAGAAGCAAAAAGGTTAAGATGAATGGATTTTCCCAGTCAACGTAAGCACTCGGGAATTCACTTGGACTTGACTGAGTCTGCTTGGAGACTTATCCTTGAAATAGAAGCATAGATCCCTGGGGTATAAATGAAGGGCTCCTTTGGAAGGAGATGTTTTAATGTGTCCTTGGTCTTCAATAAGGGTACATAATCCTTTATTCTCTAAATAAATACTGTCTTTAAATGACTCTGTGGGGCCTACAGATATAAGGCGCAGGTGGAGAAATGAAATCAACAAGCAACTCCTGAATGTTTGTATGAGCAGAATGAGGTCCTGAGCTTATTTAGCTCCCCTTCTCCTCATCATTCCTCTAGTTGTGTGTCCTCATCCAGCTTCTCCTCTTTCCATTCAGTCTTATAGGAAGGACATCACCCTCTTTCTTGACAAAGCAGTTCCTCTCACCAATACCTTTGATTCTAATCCTCTTGTTGCATCTCTGACTGTGCTGTCAATCATATTCCATCTCACAGAAGGAGAAAATGAGGTTGGTGACCTTGCACAGCCCACTCTCATTCAAATCAAAGTCAACTGCAAGTCATTACATCATCTTTATGTCATGGTCCTCTACAAGAATGAAGGATAAACACAGCCTGTGAGCTTCTCCCCTCCCCTCCTCTCCCCTCCCCTTTCCTCTCCTTCTTTCTCCTCTCCTTCCTGGGTGCTCTACCCAGGGGAAGGTACACTTCCATGGCTACAAGCTTCCTTTTTTTCCTTTGGGTTTACTGGCTAGATTTCTTGCTCAAAGACCAAGCCTTAAACCCAATTCACTCTGGAGCTCATAGACTGGACAATAGGTCCCTGTCCACCTAGCACAGAATGAATGTAAATACTAAATAGTAACAGTTTCTCTTTTACCCAGGAACTCCTTAGGATGGATCTTCCCCTTCCAGTTTGATTTCCCTTTTTTAAAGGGGCCATCCCTTGAGTAACTACTTAAAGAGCCTATTCATTGAATGGGTGTATCTCACTCAAAGTGAGAATGTGATAAGACCTTAGTCTAGAATGGCAAGGGTCTCACATTGCATCCTGGGTCATCTCCAGTGGTGGACCACTGGACCCAGATGGCTCTGAAGGAGAAAGTGAGACTGGTGACCTTGCCCAGCCCACCCTCACTCAAATCAAAGGCAACTGTAAGTCATTTCATCATCTTGACATCATGGTCCTCTTCAAGAACGAAGGACAAGCACAACAACCTTCTATGTCACACGTATCTTCTCTGTTTCCTTTGCTGGATACCTACCATCCTCTTTCTGCCTCTTAAGCCTGGGTATTCCCCAGAGTTCTCTCCTTGGTCATCTTTTCTGTCTCTGCTCTCTCTTCATTATCTCATTCACTGCCATGACTAGAATCATCACCATTTTTTGCAGATGATTTGGTTTGGTGTAGTGGATAATGCTAGATTTGAAGTTAGGAAGACCTGAGGCTCAATCCTATCTCAGACCGTTAGCCATGTGACCTGGGGAAAATCACTTGACCTCTTTACCTGTATCTTCACATGTACAGTGAGAATAACAATGGTACATAATAATAATGATAACTAGCATTTATGTGGCACTTAATTCATATGCTAGTGTACTTAATACACTGTGCTAAGTGCTTTACAAAAATACCTCATTTGATCCTTACAACAACCCTGGGAGGTAGGTGCTATTATGATCCCCATTTTACATTTGAGGAAACTGAAACAAACAGAGGTTAAGTGATTTGCCCAGAGTCACACAACTAATAAGTGTCTGAGGCTGTATTTGACCTCAGGTGTTCCTGACTCCCAAGGTCAGTGCTCTATCCACTCTCTAGCTATTTCAGAAAGTTAAGTGTAAGAATCAAATAAGATAAAGGACCACATGTACAAAAATATTTATAGCATCTCTTTTTGTGGTGACGAAGAACTTGAAATTAAGGGAATGTCCATCAATTGGGGAATGGCTGAACAAGTTGTGATATATGAATGTAAAGGAATACTACTGTGCTATAAGAAATGACAAACAGCTGAACTTCAGAAAAACCTGGAAAGACTTATATGGACTGATGCTGAGTGAAATGAGCAGAACCAGGAGAATGTTATACACAGTAATAGCCACAGTGTGTGAGGACTGTTTCTGGTAGAAACTAAGACTAAGGTAGGACTAAGTCTGGTAGACTTAGTCTTTCACAGCAATGCAAGGACTTAAAACATTTCCAAAAGACTATTGATGCAAAATACCTTCCATATCCAGAGAAAGAACTATGGAATTGAAACAAAGAATGAAGTTCTTTTGTTATATTTTGTTTTGGTTTTTCTCATGGTTTCTCCCATTTGTTTTAATTCTTCTATGTAACATGACTAATGTGAAAATGTGTTTAATAAGAATGTATGTGTAGAACTCATGTAAGATTGCATGCCATCTCAGGGAGGGAGAGGGGAGAGAGATGGAGAAAATCTAAGACTTATAGAAGTGATTGGAGAAGACTGAAAACAAATAAATTAATAAAGAAGAAAAGAAAAAATCAAAGAAGATAAGGCATATAAAGTGCTTTTCAATCCTTAAAACATATTACAAATAGGTGATTATTATTTATTTCATGTTGCTTCGAACATGGAGAGATGTCTTTCTAGATTCCTGATATGCCATTTCCTTTGACATTCAAAGGCCAGTCTGCTTGTTATTCTAGACATCAGAAATCTAAAAAGAATTAATGAATTATGACAATTATCAAAGAAAAATGGTTATGTTATTACTAGAACCAAATGTATATTTTTAATATAAATTTATCTTCCATGTTTGACATATATGGTAATTTTCTAGCATCTAGAATCTTAGCTAATCCTAAAATCCAATTCCTAGACTGGCTTAGAAGAGAATTCACTGGATATAGAAATTATTTACTATCTATCATCTATCTAATCTATTATCTATGTATCTCTCACCTATTTTCTATCATCTCTCTCTCATCTACCCATCTCTCATCTATATCTATCTACCTAAATCTATTATCTATCTGTATCTATTTATCTCTACCTAGCTGTCAACTATCTATATCCATCATCTATGTCAAACTATATATCTATCATCTACATCAATCTATCTATATCTTTCATCTATCTATATCCATCATCTATATCTATGTATACCTACCAATCTATTATCTAACTATAGCCTTCATCTTTATCTATCCTCTGTCTCTGCATTCACACGCACTAGGGGATGCTGGAAATTTCAGATGGAAAGAAAAGAGGACAAACTTGTCCTCCTTCTCCCTGTGTCTCTCTTGGGTGTCTGGGAGAAGAGTATTCTGACTGTTAACTGTAGCCTCAGTCAGTGGCACGTTTGCATTTTATTTTCTCATGCAGATGACTATTACTTCCCGTTATATTGTGTCTAGGAAACATTTTTAAGTATTCCTGTGGGGAAATAATTTGGATGGTGAATTTCTACCCCTGACATTATGAAATAAGTGCTCTGGGCCTCACAGCACAGTCTTTATCTGCTTTACAGTAACATAGCCAGAGACAACAGGCTGTAAGGACATTTGCTACTGAAAGACATAAACTTTCTGCCAATGAGTCATAAGAATATCCCTTATGTGAACATCAGTGAGTAAACATTTTTTTCTCTTGCATTCACTTTGGGCAACAAGACACTAATTTCATATCCTGCAAAATGTAAGCTAGTCGATAAACATTTATTAAATGCCTACTATATGCCAGGCACTGTGCTAAATACTACAGGTATTTAGGAAGGCAAAGACAGTCCCTATTCTCAAAGAGCTTTCAGTCTGATGGATGAAGCAATGCACAAACAACCAAGGTAAACAAGTTATATACAAAATATTTTGGAGATAATTAACAGAGGGAAAGTACTAGAATTCAAGGGGATCAGGAAAGCCTTCCTGAAGAAGGTGGGATTCTAGCTGGCACTTGAAGAATGCCAGGAAATCCAGGAGGTAAAGATGAGGAGGGAGAGAATTCCAGGCATAGGAGACAGCTCAGGAGAGTTCTTGGATCTGGGAGATTGGGTGCCTTGTATGAGGACTAGCTTAAGGCCAGTGTCACTAGGAGGCTGAGTATGGAGGAGTGGACAAGGTACGAGAAGACTGAAACAATATGTGTTTGGAGGACAGGTTGTGAAGGGATTTGAACACCAGAGGATTTTATATTTGATTCTAGAGGTGATAGGGAGCCACTGGAGTTTAATGACGATGGGAGTAACATGGTCAGAACTCATTTTGGGAAGAGCACTTTGACAATAGAGTGGAGGATCAATTGGAGTGAGGAGAGACAAAGCAGCAGGATACTGCTATAGTTTAGGCATGAGGTGGAAGGGGCTTCCACTTGGGTAGGGGAGGTAACAGTGTCGGAGGAATGAATGGGATGTACACTAGAGATGGTACAAAGACAAAATCAACAGATTTGGCAATCGATCGAATATGAGATTTGGGAGAGAATGAGGAATTGAGATGTTATATTGTGAACCTGGGTGGCTGAGAAGATGGGAATTATCCTTCACAGCAATAGGGAAGTTAGGAAAAGAAAAGGGTTTTGAGGAAAGATAATGAGTTCAGTTTTGGATACATTGTTTAAGATATCTACAGGACATTTAATTTGAGATGTCTAAGAAGTATTTAGTAATGTGAAACTTGAGAGCAGCAAAGATGTTAGGGCTGAATAAGTGGAATACGAAACTTCAGGATAGAGGTCACAATTGAATCCATTGGAGCTGATGAGATTGCCAAGTGAAATAGTATAGAGGGAGAAGAGAGGAAGACTTGGAACAGAACTCAGTGGGACACCCACAGTTGGAGGACATGACCTTAATAAATATCCAGCATAAGAGTCTGAAAAGGAGCCACCATGTGTGTAGAAGGGAACCGAAAGAAAGGCATCATGAAAAACCTTCTCATTCTGTAGAGGCCCATGTATCTAAAGATCTCAAAGCACTTTAAAAATAAGTCACCTGTAGTCTAGAGGTAGAAAAAAGAAAGCATGTGATAAATTTCCCTTTCTTATGGTATTGAACAAAATAATGTGAAATAATTCAGAAATTATTCAAATATTGTTGAGGCAGCTACGTAGTATAGTGGGGAGATAGCTGCCACTGAAGGCTAATCCAGCCTTAGACACTTACCAGCTCTGTGACCCTGGGCAAAGGTCTCTGTCTACCTCAATTTCCTCAACTGTAAATTGAGGTCATAATAACTCCCAGGATTGTTGTGCACATCAAAGGAGATAATAGTTGTAAATCACTTAGTACAGTACCTGGAACATGCTAAGCACTTAAATGATTATGTCCTTCTCCTTCCCTACTTAGTATCTCAGTCTTTTTTTTTTTTTTTTGATGAGGTTCAGAGAGAAATGATCCAAGGACAAGCCACTGTTCCGCTATCATTCCTTTATGTTTCATGTTCTATCAGTGATGGTGCAGATAATTAAAATCATGGCTTTATGTAATTGAATGAATGTCAGGATGGGAGCACATCTTCTGTAGAGTGTTCAAAAGCATCTTCAGGACAACATTTAGAGTGGACAGGAAAACATCTACTTTATCCTGTTCCCGCTCAGTTTTATTTCTTCTGAAACCATTTCAGTCACTCAGTAAATATTTATTAGGCATTTGCTGTGTTCCAGGCATTGTGCTAAGTGTTGAGGATACAAATATAAAAAGAAAGATAGTTCATGCCTCAAGTCTTATGCCTTACAGTCAAATGGAGAAAGACAATGAACAAAAAGAAGCTAAAAAGCAGGGGATGGGTAGGAGTCCGAGCTGGGAGAACCATGATGGTTTGACTCATTCCCGCAGCTCATGTGGATCTTGGTGTCCTGGTTGCTGGAGCAATGGCCGAATTGGACCATGTAGTAAAGCCCAAAACAAAACTGGCCAAGAGTTTCCTTGAGAAGAGAGAGCCTAAACTCAATGGAAATGTTATAAATGCCATGCTTATTAAAGGAGGAAATGCGAATGCAATAATTACTCAAGTACTCAGAGATATGTATGCTTTGAAGAAACTGTATAGTGTTTTATATATAAAAAAAACATTACTAGACCTTTTGAGGATCAGACATCATTGGAATTTTTTTCGAAGAAGTCAGATTGCTCCTTATTCGTGTTTAGGTCTCATAATAAGAAGCGAGCAAATAATTTCATAGTTGGTTGTATGTATGATTATCACATCTTGGATATGATTGAATTAGGTATTGAGAAGTTTGTCTCACTTAAAGATATTAAGAACAGCAAGTGCCCTGAGGGAACCAAACCCATGTTGATATTTGCTGGTGATGCTTTTGATGTGACTTTAGAAGACTGGAAAGTCTTCTTACTGATTTCTTCAGAGGTTCTATGGTACCAAATATTCGTCTTGCTGGCTTAGAGTACATTTTGCATTTCACTGCACTGGATGGGAAGATTTACTTTTGGATCTATAAATTATTATTGAAGAAATCTGGTTGCAGAATACCATGAATTGAATTGGAAGAAATGAGACTGTCACTGGATCTGGTCATGAGGAGAACCTATTGGGCATCAGATGATCTTTATAAGTCATCCATGAAATTGCCTAAAGCCCAGAAGTCAAAGAAGAAGAAAAAAATCTCCCATGATACTTTTGGTACAACTTATGGAAGAATTCACATGCACAAAGAAGATCTGAGTAAATTGCAAACAAGGAAAATGAAGGGGTTGAAGAAAAGACCTGCAGAAAAGTTGACTGATAATCAAGAAAATAAATCTAAGAAAATTAAGATGAGAAAAACTGATTAAATTTAGTCTACAGTTGGCTATTATATTTTACAGGAAAGAATTGTTAGATGTAAACAGTACTATAAATTCTATTATTTGAATCTATTAGGTGTGGGCTTTTGTTGTGGTTGTTGTTAAGAGGTAAATGTATCAGTTATGTTAACATATTGTAAACTTGAGGCAAGACTTATCCTATTTTATTTTTGTATTTTGAGTGCCTACATAGTGCCTTGTAAACAGTAAGGCACTTAATACTTGCTAACTAAAATTTTGTTATGATTTTTCTTATAACTATTCATATGGAAGAAGCATAATGATGTAAGGGCTTAAAATAAATACAGTTTACTTTTTTTTGGATAAAAATAAAAGAGGGGATGGTGAGGTGGGAGGCTGGGGGAGGTGAAGAAGGTACTTGGTGCAGGGACATGAAGAGGCATGGTGGAGACCAGATCAAAGAATGAATGAATGAAATGAACATTTGCTTGGTTGGGAAGCCCTCTTTAGTGGAAGCTTTGGGAGGAATTCTTGCTCTGACCTCCAGCCTTCCAATCAAAGAAGAGTAGAGGGTACTTAGGGTACCAGTCAGATGTGAGGACCAAAGCTGATGCAATCTGAGAGGACGATGAGTTTCTTGGTGATGTGTTTTCCTTGGGGCATTATCATAATGGAATCCAGACCAGGAGAGTAAAGCTGGTGAGAGTTTGGAGATTATGAATATTCAAGATGTCAACATTTTTTAGTTGTTATTTTTATTCATTTGAATGGACCTGTGATTTCACCTATGTTGGTAGTTGCCAATCAGGAACTTCTTCTACCAATGAGATAGACATCTTCTCTGAGACATAATTTTAGAGAGCTGTCTGAGGAATTAAGAGTTTAAGTGACTTGCCCAGGGTGTGTAAGAGGTGGGACTTGTGCTCTGATCTTCCTAACTTCAAAACAAGATTATATACCATGCTACCTATTATTATTGTTATTCTACTTTAGTGGAAAGAGCACTGGATTAGGCAACCAGGGTTCCAATCCTGGCTCTGACACTTACATATCCATGTAAACTTAGGTATATCATTTCTTTGGGAGTCAGTTTCCTTATTTATAAAGTGAAGTGGTTCCTCTAGATCATCTAAGTAAGTCTATGATTCTAAGCTAACATAGTAAGCAGACACTATCTGGAAAGCATAGGATTACTTACCCTAGTCTTGTCTAATGATATCTGTGAGGAAAGGGGATCAAAAAAAGAGAGAAAGCATAGTCAAAGTACTGAGTTCTCTTGTAATGCAAGAACATGTAGCCCAGATCATAAAGAGAGGGAATCAGGACTTCTATGAACTTAATTCCTTAGCTAAATACCTCTCCTCTGGGAGCCCTGAGCTGGTAGGTTCCTTGCTGTCCTGGTGGGTGGGTAGGTGGGTGGGGCAGAATTCTATGTGCCAGAGGAACTAGGAATGTTTTAATTCTGGTCTTTGTTCCCATTTTTTCAGAATCTTTTTAAAATACAGTCATAGTTTCTGGTGCCAGGTGCAATAAAAGAGCTATTTTTTAGACTCCCCATCAGCAGTAATATAGTGATGACCTCTTCATTCAGGAGTCAGAATTATGGCAGCCTCAACTGAACACAGTAACTAAGCAGAAGAATATTAAAATTTCACTGTAGGGATCAGAAACTAGTAAGAACATAATGTAAGAGTGTGTATATGTGTGTGTGTATGTGTACATCATGACTGGACAGGTAAGTGGTGCAGAGGATAGAGTGCTGGACTTTGATTAAGGAAGACCTGAGATCAAATTTGTCCTCAGACACTTACTAGATAGGAAACTCACATAAACTCAGTTCCCTAAACTGTAAAGTGGGGATAATAAAAGCCTCCTAGGGTTGTTGTGATAATAATTATAAAGTGCTCAGTACAGTGTCTGGTACATAGGAAATACTGCATGAATGTAAGCTACCATATGTTATATTTTTGGTAATATATTTAATATACAATATAATATATACTTATATAAGTAATTCAAGTCAGCACACATTTATTAAGCATGCAAAACACTATATTAGATACAGAATTTCTTCTTCTTTGGTTTCCTTTCCTACCTATATGACTATTCCTCACTCTTTTTTGCTCAATTCAACTCGCTAGAGGGGAGGAGCCAAGATGGCGGAGTAGCAAGACACACATAAGCTAGCTCCGAACCCACAGCCCATAAAATATCTGTAAAGAAGAACTCCCAACAAATTCTGGAGCAGCAGAAGCCACAGAACAATAGAGTGGAGGAGATTTCTGTTCCAGAGAGCCCTGAAAAACCAACACGAAAGGTCTGTCTTGCCCTGGACCCGGTGCAGAGCCCAGCCCTGTCTTGGCCACATGGCACTGAGAGGAGCAGATCCGAGCAGGCTTCAGGGACAGAATCTCCAGTGGCCTGGCAGGTCCCTCCACCCATAGGTGGCAAAGGTCAGTGAGAGAGTCTCTTTGGCTGGCTGAGAGGGGAACAGGGTGTCTTCATAACTCAGGCCCCCTGGGGAGACAGCAGCAGAGGCAGCAGCAGACAAGGGCTCCCAAAGTAGGCAGGAGCCTGGATCCATTGTTGAAGGTCTCTGCATAAACCCCCTGAGGGAACTGAGCCCTGCATGCTGGCCCTGCCCCTACCTGAGCAGCTGAACTTAATCTCACTGAATAGCAGCCCTGCCCCCACTGAAAGCCCTGAGGCTTCGAAGCAGCATTTGAATCTCAGATCCCAAGTGCTAGCTGGGCAGATCTGGAGGTGTGGTGGGTGTGGAGAGGACACTCAGAAGTCAAGTAACTGGCTGGGAAAATGTCCAGAAAAGTGAAAAAAAATAAGACCATAGAAGGTTACTTTCTTGGTGAACAGATATCGCCTCCCATTCTCTTGGATGAGGAAGAACAATGCATACCATCAGGGAAAGATATAGAAATCAATTCAACTCGCTACATCATGGGTTGTGTCTGTTCTTTGTTCCCAAAGAAGATCATTACCTCAGGGAGATGATGACATGACTTGCAGTTGACTGATTTGAGTGAGGGAGGGCTGTACAAGGTGGCAAGACTCACTTTCTCCTCCAGAGCCATCTGGGTCCAGTGGCCTGATTTGCATCAGAACATCTGAAGATGGCCCAGAATGCCCTAGAGACCCTGGACTTTTTAAGCTAAGGTTTTCTCAGGTTCTCACTCTGAGTGAAGTAAATCAAGAAATTATAAAACAAAAACAAAAGAATGAAAAAAATAGCAGATAATGTGAAATATCTCACTGGAAAAACAACTGACCTGGAAAATAGACCCAGAAGAGACAATTTAAAAATTATTGGACTACCTGAAAGCCATGATCAAAAAAAAAAAAAAGCCTAGACATCATCTTTCAAGAAATTGTCAAGGAAAACTGCCCTGATATTCAAGAATCAAAGGGTAAAATAGATATTACAAGAATCCACTGATTGCCTCCTGAGAGAGCTCCCCAAAGGAAAACTCCTAAGAATATTGTAGCGAAATTCCAGAGCTCCCAGGTCAAGGAGAAAATATTTTCAATTTTGAGATCAGGATAACACAAGATCTAGCAGCTTCCATATTAAGGGATCAGAAGGCTTGGAATATGACATTCTAGAGGTTAAAGGAGCTAGGATTGAAACCAAGAATCACCTACCCAGCAAAACTGAGTATAATACTTCAGGAGAAAAAGTAGTCATTCCATGAAATAGAAGACTTTCAAGCATTCTTGATGAAACCACCAGAGAAGAATAAAAAACTTGACTTTCAAACACAAGAATCAAGAGCAGCATGAAAAGGTAAACAGGAAATAGAAATCATAAGGGACTTACTAAAGTTGAACTGTTTACATTCCTACATGGAAAGACAATATTTGTAACTCGAGACTTTTCTCAGTATTAGGGTAGTTGGAAGGATTATGTACATATAGACAGAGGGCACAGGGTGAGTTGAATAGGAAGAGATAAAATCTAAAAAAATTAAGTGGTGAGAGAGGAATATATTGGGAAAAAGAGAAAGGGAATAAAAGAGTCAAGAAAAAGCTTTTTCAGTGGAGGAGAAGAGGGGGGAGGTAAGAGGAAAAGAGTGAACCTTACTCTCATCAGATTGGACTTAAGGAGGGAATAACATACACATTCAATTTGGTATGAAAATTCATTTTATGCTACAGGAGAGTAGGGAGGAAGAGGATAAGTGGTGATTGGGGAGGATGAGAGAAGGGAGGTCAAATGGAAGGAGGGGGTAATTAGAAGTAAATACTTTTGAGGAGGGACAGGGTCAAAAGACAGAATAGAATAAGTGGGGGGGGGGCAGGATTTGATGGAGGGAAATATAGTTAGTTTTTCACAGCATGACTGGTATGGAAATGTTTTGCATAACTACACATGTATAACCTATATCAAAAAGTGTTCCTTCTCAGTGGGGATGGGGAGGGAGGGAGGAGAGAAACTGGAACTCAAAGTTTTAGAAATGAATGTGAAAAATTGTTTTTACATGCTACTGGGAAATGACATACATGCAATGAGGTATAGAAATCTGTTTTTCCCTACAAGAAAATAGAGGGGTCAGAGAATCAAGCAAAAAACTACTTAAAATAATAAGCAACTTTGGCAAAGTTGCAGGTTACAAAATAAACCCATACAAGTCTTCTGCATTTCTGTATTTACTAAAAAAGCCCAACAGCAAGAGATAGAAAGAGAAATTCTGTTTAAAGCTAGGGTAGATACTATAAAATATTTGGGAGTCTACCTGCCAAAACAAACCCAGGGACTATATGAACACAATTGCAAAACACTTTTTGCACAAATAAAGTCAGATCTAAATAAGTGGAAGAACATCAGTTGCTCATGGGTAGGCTGAGCCAATATAATAAAAATGATAATTCTACCTAAATTAATTTACTTATTTAGTGCCATACCAATTAAACTATCAGATAATTATTTTCTAGAGCTGGAAAAAATAGTATCAAAATTCATTTGGAAGAACAAAAGGTCCAGAATATCAAGGGGACTAATGAAAAGAAATGCTAGAGAAGGTGGCCTAGCGTTACTAGATCTCAAATTGTATGTTAAGAAATAGAGGGGTAGACCAATGGAATAGGTTAGGTACTCAAGACACAGTACTTAATGAATAATCTACTGTTTGATAAACCCAGTTTCTGGGATAAGAACTCACTGTTCGACAAAAATTTCTGGGAAAGCTGGATAGCAGTGTGGTAGAAACTAGACAGATCAATGCCTGACACTGTACACAAGAATAAAGTCCAAATGGGTACATGATCTAGATATAAAGATTGATTCTATAAACAAATTAGTGGAGCAAGAAATAGTGTATTTATCAGATTTACGGAGAAGGGAAGAATTTTTGACTAAACAAGAGATAGAAAACATTATGAAGTGCAAAATGGATAGCTTTGATTACATTAAATTGAAAAGTTTTTGCACAAACAAGCCCAGTGCAACCAAGATTAGGAGGGAAGCAGAAAACTGGGAAAGTTTTTAATGCCTGAGATAAAAGCCTCTTTCTAAAATATATAGAGAACTGAGTTAAATGTACAACAATACAAATCATTTCTCCAATTGATAAATGGTCAAAGGATATGAACAGGTAGTTTTCAGAGGAAGAAATTAAAGTTCTCTATAGTCATATGAAAAAATGCTCTCAATCACTATTGATTAGAGAGATGCAAATTAAAACATCTCTGAAGTATCACATCACACCTATCAGATTGGCTCACATGTCAAAACAGGATGATGATAAATATTGGAGAAGAAATGGGAGAGTTGGAATGCTAATTCATTGTTGATGGAGCTGTGAACTGATCCAACCATTCTGGAGAGCAATTTGGAACTATGCCCAAAGGGCTACAAAAATGTGCATACCCTTTGACCCAGCAATATCACTTCTTGGACTGTATCCCCAAGAGATCATAAAAATGGGAAAGGGTCCCACATGTACAAAAATATTTATAGCAGCACTCTTTGTGGTAGCAAAAAACTAGAAATCAAGGGGATATTCATCAATTGGGGAATGGCTGAGCAAGTTGTGGTATATGAATGTAATGGAATACTATTGTGCTATAAGAAATAATGAACAGGCGGACTTCAGAGGCCTGGAAAGACTTATATGAACTGATGCTGAGCGAAGGGAGCAGAACCAGGAGAACTTTGTACACAGCAACAACCACAGTGTGCAAGGATTTTTTCTGGTAGATATAGAACTTCATTGCAATGCAAGGATTTAAAAAATTCCCAGTGGTCTTTTAAGGCAAAATGCCCTCCACATTCAGAGAAAGAACTATGGAATTCGCTCACAGAATGTAGCAGATCCATTTCTTTTGCATTACTTTTTGGTTTGTTTTATGATTTCTTCCATTCATTTTAATTCTTCTATGCAACATGACTAAGGTGAAAATGTATTTAATAGGAATATATGTGTAGAACCTATATAAAATTGTATGCCATCTCAGGGAGGGAGGAGGGGAGGAGGAGAAGGAAAGGGAAAAAAATCTAAGTTATGTGGAAGTGATTGTAGAACACTGAAAACAAATAAAATAATAATTAAAAAAAAATAGAGGGGAAGGGGAGGAGAGAAGGTAGAGGTATGATAGAAGGGACCGTAAATTGGGGAAAGGGGTAATCAGAATGTATGATCTCTTAGAGTGGGCAGAAAGGAGAGATGGGTAGAAAATTTGGAACTCAAAATCTTGTGGAAGTGAATGTTTAAAATTAAAAATAAATAAATTAGTTAAAAAAAACCCAAACAAACAAAAGGAAGAGAGTCAAGGGGTGGCCCCTTTAATAAAAAAAAAATCAAACTGGAAGGGGGTGACCCCCAGTGTGGCTGATCAAAAGAAAAACAGTTACTATTTATATTTGCTTTGATCCAGGATTCCCCCAATTAACTATAAACTGATACTTGGTCAAGGAGGATCTATTGTAGTCCAATCTAAGAGCTCCAGGGTGAATTGAGTTTAAGGTCAACTCTTTGAGGAAGAAACCTAGGCAGTAAACCCCAAGTGAACTAGGCAGCTTTCAGCCATCAAAATTTTCCTTCCTTTAGAGGGAAGAGGGAAAGGGAGAGGGAGAAGGAGAGGGAGAGGATGAGTTGAGTTACCCAACTGGCTGATTCCCCATTCAGGTAGCTCAGACTACTCACAGGTTGTATTTGTCTTTCATTCTCAAAAAGGACCAATAGGAAGATGATGACATGACTTGCAGTTGACTTTGATTTGAGTGAGGGAGGGCTGTGCAAGATTATCAGCCTTTCTTTCTCCTCCAGAGCCATCTGGGGTCAGTGGAGAAGATGGTGGCTCTGAATTCAGAGGACTGGAATTCAAATCCTGCCTCTAATACTTACTACCTGTGTAACCTTGGGAAAAAAATCTCATAATCTCTCTGAAATTCAGAATCCTCATCTGTAAAGTGAGGGACCTGGATTGTAAATAACCATGGAGGTCCTTTCTAGTTCTTGATGTATGAGTAGTTCACTGGAACTGTTCTACATTTGTAGGCTATCTATGGGATCCCTTCTCTAGTCCCCAAACATTCTGGGAATGGCCTGAAGTTGTAGCAGGTGTTCAAATGCACAGGAGAGCTTTCAGGGAAGTGAAGAATATAGAAGAAACTGCTTGCCTGCATCCTCAATGGCCACAGATGTTTATAGAGATGATGGATCAGGAAGAAAGAATGAGAGGTCAGATACTTGTAGACTACACAGAAGTCCCATGCCTTTACATCATTACCATTTTCTTCCAAAAAAGGATAATTGTGGGATGTGGCAAGCACCAAATAACATGATGAAAATGAAATTGATTGTATTTTAATGGACAGAAAAAGGTTTGTTACTGACATGGGAGTCATCTCTGGATCAATTGTCTGTATTCAGTCAGAATACCAACTTGACAGAGCAAAGATTAGAACTTTTAAAAAGGTAGAACAAAGAACAATAATGATATAGATGTGGCATTGCAATTGAAACAACTCAATGCTGAATTATTCAAAGAAGTAAATGATAATGAAAATGGGTAATGTGTAGCAAAAAATATATAAATGTGAATTATAATATTTTATAGAGAAATTTAACCAAAGCAAATCAATTGTAATAACAAGGAGACCAAAGGAGTTTGAAAAGCATTTTGCCCAGGATATATTTGATTTACTTTGCCAATGGAAAGGAAATGGCAGCCAAAGACAACACTGATTTAGAATATAAATTAATTTATGAAATCTTACAAAAAAAGATGATGGATGATCATGAACAATGTCACAAGTCAGAAAGAAGCAATGGAGAGTAAAATTTTCTTAAAGAAATCTTGGCAAGGGATGCAATGTAGCAAAACCATCCCAAGGATATTTAAGGTTGAAAATGGAAGAACAACAAATAGAAGAAAAATAGAAAAATTTATAGCAAGACATTTTTTTTTTACCAGAAAGGACAGTAGAGCTCCCACATTTGAGATTCTAATATTAGTCTCAGATATACTTATAGAGTTGGGAACAATGATACTAGAAAGAAAACAAGGTGATAAAAGCAGTTAGTTTTGGACCAATTATTTATCAACAAAATCTGTGATGGAGACAAAACAATTATTAATGTGCTGAGAGATCAATTCACAAGATATCTAAATAAGAAGATACTAAAGTCATTGGGGAAAACCTTCAATCATATTAACATTTTGAGGGAGAGGGCCTAAAAGAATAACACAACCACCAAATTTATCTCTGCTTTCCTATATTTACAAAGTCATTATGAGACTTCTTCACACATACTTGCATCTTCAATGAGATTATTAGTAGGGAAAGGCAGGCTTTTACAAGTGATATCCTATAATGGAACACATTTTGCCATTATAAAAGTGAAAGATTTAGAGAATCCATGATTCTGTTTACTACTTGTTGGTTATGAAAACAAGCAAAAAGATTCAGTAGCATTAAAGGTTCTCTTCCAGCAATTTGTACCCATTCATACATAAAAATCATTCAAGATTCCTTGAAAGATAGCAATAGAACTAATTTTGTTCAGGACCCTCTGATCATGGATATCTGATGAGGTATCAAACAGAGACAGATATGTTCACCAAAGCCATTCACAATTCTGTTGTAGGATCAAATTGAAGAAGGATTCCCTACGGATGGTGAAATTGGCTAGATGACTCCCCTTTGCAGATGGTATTGCATTGGTTTCATAACATCACAGAACTTTCCAGAACTTCCTAGAAAAATCTATAATATTTCAAAAAGGTTTGGCCTCATCATACATATAGTAAAACCTAAGTGGATGAAGAATGTCTATTGCTCAGATTATGATATGTATTTGCATGCACAAACTATAGCACTTATTGATCAATAGATTTATCTGGAACAAAGGGAACAAATGGACATTGAGTTTGGCCCAGGATTAAATAGGAGGAAGAAAGTGAGCTGGATTGCCTTTGGGAAACTGCAAAGTTTTTTCAATGATCCCAGAAACAAAGGACCATCTTTGTAATACCAATATTTTTATTTCAGGTATACCATGGTCTATGAAGAACTGAAAATAAGTATTTCATAGAAGGTAATAGAGAGACATAGAGTGGGTAAGGGTAGGTATGACAGTATCAATGAGGAACTTCAAAGAATAGGAGTGAAAAGATATGATTAGAGAAATGTATAGTGTAAAGAGCCAATGAATATTTTCCTATATTTTAGGATGGGTCATTCAATGAGGTCCAAATTAATTTGTCTCTACTATGATCTAGTTTACATTGATATGAGAATTACTTGATTAAACAAATAATTGTGATTTTGTTTCATTTGGTGAAAATGATCATGAACGTATTTTTCTACTAATATTAATCTGACTATGACCTGATGAAGTCAGATTGAAGTTTCCCTACTGTAAGCTAGTTCTTTATCAATTGAGGGCTATATTTCATGCCATGTACATGTGTTTCATTGTTTTCTTTAGTTATGTTCTAAATTCCATAGCTTCTAAGAAGATATAATATCCCAAAGAAACATGCAAAAGTTGCAGTTCTGAAAAAAGTACACTTCAATGACTTTTAGAGATATTGTAGCAGCTGTTGGTGTGGAAAAGTCAAGTCCACAATGTTAAAAATATTAAAGATCATTCAAGTTCACAATGAAAGAGCTGAATTGAAAAGCAAACAAAAATGTAGTTCACAACAAAAAAAACAATAAAAACCCATCAAAAACTGTCTAATTCTTAATTAAAAAAAACTTGATTAATTCTCAGAAAGCCTAGAACTTCAGAGTACCTAGAAGCTAGAGATCTTATTAATGGTTATTCTACAATGTAGCATAGGTTTCTTGAAATTAGAATAGTGAGGCTAGTTTTAAAAAAAACCTGTTAAATATTGCTCTGATGAAAAAAATGTTGTCACAGGAAAGACATTATAAAGACTGGAGTATAGAAGATTGGGAAAGGTAATTTTTACTGATGAACCTTCTGGGCTCCTTCATCAGACAGTAAAGTTCTGAGGAATTTTCATTTCTACTAGACTATTAAGGAAATAATGAACTCTGACAAATATATTTGCATATTGAGAAGCAGAATTTATTATTAAATTGCATAACTTCCAAATGGAGATAGATTGTTGCATCATACCTTTGCAACATGCCAAATGTCACAAAAAGTGAATAAATTTATTCAAGAGATGGAGATCAACATGCATCCATGGCCTAGGAACCAATCTGACTCATCAAAAACCTATGGATTATATAATCATATCAAGATTTGGGAAAAAAATGGACTCTTCATCAAAAGTAAACCTAACATCTAATGGGATGTGTGATTTCATGATGAAGAATTAATGAATATGTCAAAAATCTTGTGAACTCGGTGTCAAATAGGGTAAAACAAATGACCACAAGAAAGGGTATGTTGCAGATGAACAGTTTTTTTTAAATATGAAAAGATAAGTTTATTGTATATCAATACATTTAATTATCTTGCTTTGCCCCATACTGTATACCTGTCCATTTTCCTCAAATGGATAGCATGAGAAACTGCCAAACATTTTGCTAAAATACCATTTATACTACTAAGACCTTCCCCTCATCTACTAGTCCAGAAATCCTATCTGCAAAAGACATGAAGTTTATATGAGGTGCTTAATACATGCTGATTGACTATTTATTGATAGATGAACCCATACAGTCTCTTTGTGATAATAATAGTTGTCAAATATGTCCCTTTGAGTTTCATAAGATGCTCCACAATCTACCTCATTTGATGTTCATAACCCTTTCAAAATAAACACCACAACTATTCTTATCCTTCAGATAAATAAAATAAGTCCTACACAGGTCAAGCAACTTGCCTATTGTCACATAGCCAACAAGTTAGTGGAGATGGTTTCAAACTATGGCCCAAAACAAGAAATAGTATTTTGTAGGATACTGGGTCATTTTACCTTCTAGTGCTCACAATAAACCTAAGCAAAGAGAACACTGTAAAGCTAATTGCAACTAATGATTCTATTTCTTGAAGAGAATGAAGAAATAGATATATTCTATAAAGATTTGCCAAGATCCTTCAAGCTAAGTAAAAAAATTGATCACTGGAGATGTTGGTAGACAAGTGGAAAAGCACAAGTTATACTGAATAAGACATTTTGTAATTAAGAAATGAAAGAGATCAAAGCTTGTAGATTAAGAAGATTTAAGACTTCTTCTTCAAGAATAAGGCCATAAGATGTTGGATATGGTTAGCACCTAATGACACATAAATAAAATAAACTCTACCCTGACACACAAGTTTTGGTCATCTCAAAATCAGTCATCCACATGCAGTTGGATCATTGGCTAGTTAGAACAAAGATCAAAGTAAGAGACAAAACAAACTAAAAGAAAGGATAAAGTTGAAAAGAACACACTGTGTTCCATTTTAACAAGTCCATATTGACCTACTTACCCAAATTGTTGGATCTTGGGGAAATGCGCCAAAGTATAGACATTGCCTCTATAATAATTTCCAAGGGAAATCTAGCTGATGAACAACAGTCATGACAATGAGAAGGCTGAAAAAGCCCAGAAACACAATTTCTGTGCTATGAAAAGGCATAGAAACTACGGGCAACACTAGTTTTGAGTTCTAGAACATTTAAAAAGTATTTCAGAGGATGGCAATACTAGATTACAAACAATGTTGTTTTACTCAAATATTCAAAGAGACATGTGTTCTCCTTGAATAGGGAGTTCCCTCCCACAATGCAGATTGCAATCCATCCATGACTCCCTGTCCTATATATCAATCTCTTATCAATATCTTCATAAAAATAAATTCTCTTCAAGGGATCCACCCAACAGTTTGGAGGCCTTCTTTGCCTTTTCCTGACATTTTAAGGATACTCAGGGCATAAATTTGCAGTTCCTCAATCTTGCTACATTATAAGCCCATCTTTTCTTCTCATCATACAGTTTCGATTGATATGATTTATTCCTGCTCTTCAGTATTCCTCATTGGTTATATGTTGTAGACTGCTTGCACCTACCATGTGTGCCACTCCATTGCCCTCTGTGTGATGTACATTTTTAATTCTTCTGCAATTGGGTATTCTATTTCTCATTACATCTTAGCTATACCAGAAGATGTTGGTATTAGAAAGATGGGCCTTTGCCTTCTTTGGAGGCTTTAGATCAGAAAAGGAACTTTACAATTTCTTAAAGGCAACCCAGCCTGTTCTCTTGCTCCCATTTAACTCTAAGATCGGTTCTGTGCTCATTGTGCTTTTTGTCTCAGGTATTCCTACTGATAGACAAGCTCTCTAGCTTGTCCATCCAAATGTATGCTGAAATGCGAGTAATTGATATTCTTCATCTATTTTGTCCCACAAAGCAGCAAGAGCAGTTTAAAATGAAGTCACATATTATTTCATAGGATACTTGGACTGAGATCTAGCTAGACTTGCTATTCTTAGAGAATGAAGGTAACCTATACATACTGGAGTTGATCTGCTACCATTCTTATAGTGGTTTATTCTCACTAATGACAATAAATGGACTATTATATTTGGACTCTACCACCTCCGAACTATGTGGGAAAATGGCCATAACATTTAAGATAAAGTCAGAAAGAGCAAGTGGACCTGATTAACTATATAGAAAAGCAATTTATATGGAGTCATACTTTAAAGAAAGCTGATCAATTTCCAATATACCTCAAAGAAGGAAAGGTTCCAAAAGAATGGAAAAGGTCCCACACAATGTTTTACTAAAAAATAGAGGGCAGAGAATTCATTAGCAACTATGAACCCATGTAACTCACTTATTATCAATAATAATAATATAGAATTCCATATATACTTGTTAAAGGTGTCCATGAAAGAAACATGAGGAGAGAACAAGAAAATTTCCACAGGCAATCATTTATAGAAGACCACACCTCTGCAATGACATAACTGACTGACAGGTGAAGACAAAAGAAGAATCCATTATGTGTGTACTTATGGCGGAAAAAAGTACTTCTCTTGACCAGAAAAAAAAAGGTAGCCTTTATGGTTTTTCTCAGACAAGGTATCTCCTTTACTGGAAGTGTGGGTTTAATGACTACTTGCTGATTTTATAGAAAGGATTCCTCTTCAGGAATGGTCTGGATTAGATTACCTTTAAGGATTTTTCCAAGTCCATAGATCTGTGATTTTGCAAAATTATACTTAAAAATACAAAACTCTTGACATAGGAGTATGGAGACAAAATTCAATAATTTGTAGGATATTGACTTTCAGATTAGATGTTAGACATATGTTTATTTATTCTGCTTTTCATTGTCACAAAATATCTTCCACATAGTCAATCAATGAAGAACTCCTTCAAATACTTCTATTCACAGAAGACATTATATTAACTGTGCTGAGCCTTGAACACTATAGAATTTCCTCAGTGTCATCTGTAGCAATGAAAAAAGCAGTTCAGTTATCCATGCTGAAGAATAACCTGGATGAAAATGTGTATTGCTTAAACAGGAAATTGCAAATCAGACGCAGCTGATGAGTAGTCAGTAGAATAGACAGAATCACAGAATTTCTGATTTGGAAGAATCAGAGGATTCACAAGATCATAGAATCTAGAATAAATCTAGAAAGGCCATCTAGTCCAATCCCTTGGGTTATCTATGAGAAAATGGAGGCCCAAGGAGCTTAGAAGATTTGCTTAAGGTTATACATGTAGTGTCAAAGGTGGGAATAGGAGTTGGGTGAGATATGAATGATCCCAATGTCAATGCTTTCTCCACTGATCTAGAAAATGATATGAGTTTCCTCAAGTCTGCTCTTAGATAAGGTCCATCATGTCTATGAACCTTAATTTTTTCCTCTGTAAACTTCAGGACTTGAATTAGTGATCACTAACCCTTCTGGC
Source organism: Notamacropus eugenii (assembly GCF_028372415.1). NCBI lineage: Eukaryota > Metazoa > Chordata > Mammalia > Diprotodontia > Macropodidae > Notamacropus > Notamacropus eugenii. Next base: position 433,336,808 of record NC_092875.1, on the reverse strand, counting down.
TATCAATCTGTAAATCTCTCCTTTTGAAGGAAAGATGACTGATATGATGAGGTGAAAATATCAGGGGACATAGGCAAATGGCATTCCCTGGCCATGTACTTGGAGAAAACAGTTCTGAGGAGCAGCTGTTAAACTTCTCCCTGAGATGACTTACCATTCAGTTAGGAGGACCTGTATAATTGATAATTGTAACTGGGTCCCCAAAGACTTTGAGAACTCTGACTCATGGATCCCTTGATACTTTTCTCAGATTCATTGTGATGGTTTTGGGAAGTCAGAGCCACAAATCATGGCTTGAGCCATTCAGCAAAATGTTCTATTACCAAATGCACTCACTTGCACAAAAAAATGGAACCTTTTACACTCCCTCTTTGTGCACCTACTTCTGTGCTGTATGATACTTATTTGCTGCCATAAATTACCCTCACTAAACCTATCCAAATATTTCAAAGCATTATGAATTCTCTGCTTCTACAACAAACAGACCAGAAAGATCACAACAACACTGAGACGGAGGACCTTCATTAAGATAAATGAACCAGGCAAGTTCCCATACTTGACAGAAGATGCATTGGGCCCTGCTCTTTCTATACTGAGGATAGAAAGGCGATAGTCAAATAACCCTTATTTGATTGGAGCACCAAACAAGCATCATCGCCATGTGTCTTGTTACAACTAAGTGTAGAGGAGTTATGCCCAGTTATTTCTCCGTCACCTGTGGTACTTGGAATTTGACAGACAACATGTTGGGAACACAACTGAGACAGAGCACGTCCTACCTAAGCTCCTTTTACTATGGCTATATTAAGTAGAAATGACGTGGGCCTTTGGATGTTAGACTACACAGGACCTTAGAAAGTTAGTCCAATCACCTCATTGTACAGAGGGGGAGACAAGCCCAGAGGAATAGACTGACTTGTCAAAAGTCACACAGCAGTTCTTTCAAGATGAACTTTTGCTGAATTTGCTTTTCCCTTTACATTTACAAAGACCAAAGTTGATGATGTTAAGTTCTTACTGATGATGGAAGCTCTTTGAGGGCAGAGACTGCTTCATTTGTGACTTCACATCCCATAGACACCTTTCACTGAGAATGAAATCTCCCTCTTGGTACCTACTAGCTATGTGGTGATAGACAAGTCCCTTTACCTCTCTGGGTCTTATCTATAAGATAGAAATACCAATAATAGTAGTACCTACCTCCCAAGAACATTGTGAGGTTCAAGAGAAATTATACAGGTGGAGTGCTTTTCCAATGTCAAAGTGTTCTTTCAAGGTCTGTTGTTACCAGTATTTATTAAGTTGTTGAGGTTGTCCAGAGAAAGGACCTATAAGAATAGATGAGATGTGTGTAGGTAATGGAGGCAACTAGGTGGCCAAATGGATGGAGCACCAGGCCTGGAACCAAGAAAACTCATCTTTCAGAGTTCAAATCTGGCCTCAGATCTGGCCATATCCCAGCTGTGTGACCCTGGGCAAGTCACTTAACCCTGTTTGCCTCAGTTTCCTCATCTGTTAAATGAGCTACAGAAGGAAATGGCAAACTACTCCAGGGAAGTCCCAAATAGGGTTATAAAGAGTCAGGAATAACTGAAACAACTGAACAACAAAATGGAAGATAATTCTCTGTGCCAAGCACTGTGTGATGGTGTTTTTCCTTTTCGCAGTACCCACAACGTGTAGCTCAGTATTGTGCGTAAAGTCAAATAGTAGAAGCTCAATGAATATTTGTTGGATGAATGAATACATGAAGAATGAAGAAGGGACCCATTAAATAAGAATGAAATGCTCTTTCACAGACAGCACATGGTAACTGGACATCCCAGGGTACAGGACAGGGTCCTGAGAAGTTTAGGCTTACTCATTTCCTTTGCTGATATTTGCTCTAGAGGGTAATTGAGGGAGAGGCTAGTTTCCCAGACAGATAGAGGAGATAACAAAGCTGGAGCTAATCCCCCTAATCTGGAACCAGTCATTAGCAAAATCATTCCCTAAGGTTCTGTTTGTAGTTCTTTTGTGAAGGATAATCATTTATTAGCCTAAGTAAGACCCTGGGCCTCCCTGAGAATCGTCATTCTCTGAAAACGATGACTGACAGGTAAACCCTGCTGTTCCACTTGACTCTGTAAATCTTGAGCCCCATTACCTCTTGCTGACAAATGGTAATAAGCCAAGGACTGTTAGAACCAAAGGATATTTTGAGTTCATTACTAAAGTGTAAAGATTCTAATTAATGCATTTTATTAAGAGTTATCCTCAGTTCTATACTAGCAGCTAGGTGCCCTAGAGGATACCATGTATGACTTGGAGTCAAGAATGTAAAAAGGGATTTTTTTTTTTTTACTCTTGTTTTGCTTCCACAAGTGTTCTTGAAAAACAGTTCTTGAAAACTCCTAGACTGGTGGGAGCTTTGTGTTAAGATAAGTATGTATAACCTGTTCTGCAAGGATGATGGTCAAATACATCTTGGTCTGGGGGGGAGAGGGGGACTAAACTGGTGGGGGTATGTGACAAACAGCTCAGATATAACTTCACTACTACACTTATATAATCTGCATAAGGAGAGAATGTAGGAAAATAAAGTGAAGAATTTGACTAATCCTAACTCTAACAGGGAGGACAAGACTGTAACCTCACTCCTGCCTCTGTTTCAGTGTGAATGTTTCAGGGAGCACCACACTCACTTCTTCCAGAGAAACATAAAAATAAACGTCTTCCTCTGTCCATTCTGTCTCTCAATTCTTTCGGTGAGAATGGGTCTATCACATGGGTCTTCCAGAGGGCCCTCTGGGAAGGGAAGCAGTGGTAAGGGAAGGTGTGGACAGCAGCAGCTCATCCTGGTCTAACTCCGTGACCTTGCCTGGGAAGTCCTGTGATCCCCACAACCATTTCTCATAAGAAGATTTGAGTTTAAGTCCTGCATCAAACACTTACTTTATGAGCCTGTCACTGTTTGTTCTGAAAAGTGGAAAGCAGAGGTGGTAGTTTCCCTGGTAAAAAGCACAGGAAGTCATTACTGTCAAGTGTACCTTGGCAATAACAATAAAAACAGTAGCTTACATTTATGTATAGCACTATGTGGCTTCAAAAAACCCCACTTTCAAACACTATCTCATTGTATTCTCTTCATAACTGTGGGAGATAGATAGGACAAGTGTTATTAAGCTTATTTTACAGGTGAGCAAATTGAGGGTTAGAGAGGTTAATAACTTGTCCAAAGTCACACAGCTATTTAAGTGATAAACCAGGACTTTACATATCCAGTGATCTTTCTCCTATACTAAGTTTTCAATTTGGCACAGGTCTAATTGATTGAAAAATTTATGGGAAATAGTAATACAGAGTTCCTGCTATGATGGTCATGGCCAATATCTCAGCACAAACTCCAGGTATTTTAATGTCCATGAATCTAAAACTGTCCCAACCCAGATGTTCGAACAATGAAGTGATTCAGTTTTCCTTGAGGCTTGGAGCACCCAGAATCATAGACTGATGGAACCGTAGTGCTGGAAAGGACCTCATTAAGCCTCTCTGTCTTGGTCCCTCCCCTGCCTTTAGGTCTATTAATATGAAAAGCTCCCCTGGGCTAATGACTGGCTGATTGCTTCTTGAGTGTGTCTCAAGTTCAGATACTACCCATGGTATTGTCTTCAAGAAGAAAGACAAAGAAAACAGAAACTCTTCAACTCCTACCTAATTTACAAGGTTCAGATCAAGTCCCTTTTCTCCTTCAAACCTTACTTGACCAACCGAGTCTCGAATGGCCTTTCCCTGCTCTGAAGGAGCTCTGGCTTTGCTGATCCTCTGTATTAGCTGTTCTCATTTAGTGAGGATCACCAGGATAGTCCAAGAGGTCATGCTAAAAATTCTTTTATGATGCCTTAAGTAGTAAACCCAGTTGGGTTATCAATATGTTTTTCTTTTGGACAATAAGCATGTACATGGTCAAAGCCTTTTAATTTTGCTACGTAATATGAATTTTAATTTAAAGTTTTTTTCCTCAGAAGTTCTCATCAGAGTTATTGTAAGCCTGTAAAGAATAAATCTAAAAGAAGATTACGAGTAGCTTAAAAGCCATGTTTCTGCAGGTAACTGAAGAACTCAGAAGGTGCCTGATACCTTCAGGCATTAATTACTCTTCTAAGCAATAATATTGCTATGATTTTCCCTTAAAGGCAAGGTAGAGAACCCTGAGGGTTCACGACACTTGTTGTTGTTGAAAGGGGCTCCCAGAGCAACAGCAACAGCAGAAAATTGGGAATCACTAATTTACAGCTATCTTCAGATGCTTGGCCACCTGCTGCCTTATGAGTTCAAATCCAGCCTCAGACACTTCCCAGCTGTGTGATCCTGGGCAAGTCATCCTGTTTGCCTCAATTTCCTTATGTGTAAAATGAGCTAGAGAAGGAAATAGCTAACCACTCCAGTATCTTTGCCAAGAAAATCTTGAATTGGAGTCATGGAAATGACTGAAATGATTAAATAACAACAAAAAGCTCACACATGTACATGTTGTCTCCCTGAATAGAATCTAAGTTTTTGTTTTCCTTTTAAAGAAGGGATTGTTTTCTTTCTAGTATATGAATCTACTTGGTGCAGTGGCTGGCACATAGCAAGTGATCAGTAAATGCTTTTGATTAATTGAATGGCAGTATCTTAATTTAAAAATCAGTCAATCACCAAACTCATAACTGATTCTGCATTCTAGTCACAGTTGTCAAATAATCCCTGTTTGAATGATATTTGAGTGATAACATCATCTACGTATGCCTTGTTAGAACTAAGTGTGGAGGAGGTATGCCCGGTGATTTGTTTGTCACTTGTGGTACTTGAAATTTGATAGACAGCATGTTGGGAACATTGCTGAGACCGAGCATGTCCTGTCTAGGATTCTTTTACTCTGGCTACATTAAGTAGAAATGATGTGGGACCTTTGGATGTTAGACTACACAGGACCTTAGAAAGCTTTTACAACCCCCTCCCTCCCCCCCCATTGTACAGAGGAGGAAACTGAATCCCAGAGAAATGAACTGACTTGCCAAAGGTCACACAGCTTGGGCAAATCACTTTACTTCTCTGGGACTCAGTTTTCCCTTCTAATTAAAGGGGAGAAATAAAGCTGATGAAAATTTTGGTCAATGTGATATGGTAGAAAGAGTACTCAATTTGGAATTCAGAGTTGTTTCATTATTGAGTTGTTTCAGTCATGTTTGACTCTTTGTGACCCCATTTGGGATTTTCTTGGCAGAGATACTGGAGTGGCATGCCATTTCCTTCTCCAGGAAATTGAGGCAACAGGGTTAAGTGATTTGCCCAGGGTCACACAGGTACTAAGTACTAACAACTAAGTGTCTGAGATCAGATTTGAACTCATTGTAGGGCTGTTACTCTATCCACTACACCACCTAGCTGCCCAGAGATTTGTGTTTAAATTCTACCTATCACATTTATTAGGTGTGCTACCATGTGAAAGATATTTAGCTTCTGGCTTTGTTTATTGAGAATAATGATAATATTATTAATAGTATTTGCTTCATGAAATCATTGCAAGGCTCAAAAGAGATAATGCACACACTCTGCAGACCTTAAAAATATTACATGAATGTGTTATTAACATATATATAAACACACATATGTAAATATAAATATATTCATACTTGTGTTATATTCTCTTTCTACATATGTAAAATGGATATACCAATACTTCCATGACCTACTCACAGGAGTATTCTGAGGAAAGTGCTTTGTAAATCACATTTTGAGATTTCCAAAGAACTGGAAATTGAGGAGATGCCCATCAACTGGGGAATGACTGAACAACTTATAGTATATGGTTTAATGAAAAAAATAGTATGTAAGAAATATTATAAGAAAAGATGAATAGGATGCTCTCAGAAAAACCTTGAGGGGGGGTGGAGATAAGATGGTGGAGTAGAAAGACTGACCTGCTCTAGCTCTCCCCCATAGCCCATAAAATACCTGTGAAAATGACTCTAAACAAATTCTAGAGTAGTAGAAGCCACAAAATGACAGAATGAGATTTACAACCTAAGATAGCCTGGAAGGCCAACAGGAAAGGTTTATCACAATGGGCTAAGAGTAAAGCGCAGCCCAGTCTGGGTCATATGGCAAGGCAAAGGCTTCAGGGCATGGAATCATGGGTAGCAGCTATGGTTCCCAGATTTTTCAACCCGCAAATGCCAAAGACAGTTTCAAAGTTCAGTGAGAAAGCTCTTTCACCTAGGTGAGATGGGTGTGTGGTCTGTCCCTGGCCCCGTTTCTAGGGTGGCAGCAGTATCCACTATTGGAACCCTCTGCCTAAAGGCCTTGGGGAAATCAAGCAGCTGATCTGAGTCTCAGTCCTGAGTGGCAGTCCTGGGGTGAGAAGGAGCACTGGTGTGGTGGAGCTGGTGAAGGCTCTGGAGAGGGAATGCTACTCGCAGATCCTGGGCAGAAAAGAGTACTTGTGGTTGCTCCCAGATCAGATGAAACTCCTCTCCCTTAACTGTGACACCTTGGAGGAACTGAGAACTTACAGGTCCCTAGAGTATACCCTCCACTTGACAAAGGACTCAAAAGTCAAATAACTTTCTGGGAAAATGCCCAAACAAGGGAAAAAAATAAGACTATAGAAGGGTACCTTCTTGGTAAACAGGTATTTTCTTCCATCCTTTCAGATGAGAAAGAACAAAGCATACCATCAGAGGAAGACATCAAAGTCAAGGCTTCTACATCTCAGTCTCCAAAATAAATATGCTATGGTCTCAGGCCATGGAAGAGCTCAAAAACAATTTTGAAAATTAAGTAAGAGAGGTGGAAGAAAAATTGAGAAGAAATATGAGAGCAATGCAAGAAAATCATGAAAAGCAATTCAACAGCTTGCTAAAGTAGATCCAAAAATGCTGAAGAAAATAACACCTTTGAAAACAGACTAACCCAAATGGCAAAAGAGGTCCAAAAAGCCAATGAGGAGAAGAATTCTTTAAAAAGCAGAATGGGCCAAATGGAAAAGGAAGTTCAAAAGCTCACTGAAGAAAATAGTTCTCTAAAAATAAGAATGAAGCAGATGGAAGCTAATGACTTTATGAGAAACCAAGAAATTGTAAAACAAATCAAAAGAATGAAAAAATAGAAGACAATGTGAAATATCTTATTGGAAAAACAATTGACCTCTAAAATAGATCTACAAGAGATAATGCAAAAATTATTGGTCTACCTGAAAACCATGATCAAAAAAAGAGCCAAGACACCATCTTCCAAGAAATTATCAATTTCTATGATATTCTAGAACCAGAGGGTAAAATAGAAATGGGAAGAACTCACTGATCATCTCCTGAAAGAGATCCCAAAAGGAGAACTCCTAGAAACATTGTAGTTAAATTTTGGAGTTCCCAGGTCAAGGAGAAAATATTACAAACATCCAGAAAAAAACCCCCACAATTCAAGTATTGTGGAAATACAATCAAGATAACACAGGATTTAGCAGCTTCTACACTAAGGGATTGAGGGCTTGGAATATGATATTCCAGAAGCCAAAGGAGATAGGATTAAAATCAAGAATCACCTACACAGCAAATTGGGGAAAGGGATAATCAGAAGCAAACACTACTGCAGGAGGACAGGTCAAGGGAGAGAATGGAATAAATGAAAGGTAAGATAGGTCAGAGGGAAATGTGGTTAATCTTTTACAACATAAATATTATGGAAGTACTTTGCATTGTTACACGTGTATGACATATATTGAATTGCTTGCTTTCTCAGTGAGGGTGGGGAGGAAGGGAGGGAGAGAATATGGAACTCAAAGCTTTAAGAATGAATATTAAAAATTGTTTTAGCATGCAACTGGAAATTCAGCTATACAGGCAATGGAGTACAGAATTCTATTTTGCCCTACAGGAAAATAGAGGGGAAGGGTATTGGAAGGGAGGACAGACTGGAGGAAGAGGTGGATGGGGTGCATGCTCTCTTGGGTTGGGGGTGGGGAGAAAATTTTGAATTCAAATTCTTGTGGAAGTGAATGTTAAGAAATGAAAAAATAAATAAATTATATATTAAAAAAAACCTTGAAAGACTTATATGAACTGACACAAAATGAAGTGAGCAGAACCAGGAGAACATTATACATAGTAACAGCAATATTGCATGATGATCAACTGAAAATGTGACAAATTATAAAAAATGTATAATTATACCATTTTTCTTCCTTTCCTTTATGTTCCATTTGCCAGAGTTTATTCAGGGAAAGTAGAAAGCAGAGCTGAGATTCCTACCCACATTCTTTCTGCACCACCACACAGATAGTGAATCACCATCCCCTCTCCCCCATTTAAATGATTACATTAAGTGCTGTCAGAATTTCTTCACAAAGAACTGCTACTAATTCCTTCCCCTTTGTGCTTCCTTCTTTACCCAGAGTAAGACCTAGCCATGGGGATTGGCTTCTGCCCCAGTGGCGCCATAGAGACATCTAGGAGCAGGGTGCTAGTAAACCTCCTTGATGTTGGTATGAACTCTGGAGGTCTGACACACTATTGTCAGCCCGTGGTATCCACTTTTGAGAACCACCCAAGCTCTGCACAACTTCCTCAGATTTCATGTCCTGGGGTAGTTTGCTTCTGGTTTTTCCAATGATCTCTGTTGCCTGCTTATCTATTCTGTTCCTGACTCTGGGACTGTTGAGACTCTTGACATCAGTGCTTGCCTGGCTGCCTGCTCATTCCCTATGCTGCTGACCCTTGGCAGGAGTTGGACTCTCTTAGTTCCACTTCCTCACCCTGATCAGCGACCCTTAGCCACCTACATGCCATCTTGATACATTCTAGAAAATATCCTCCTTCTCCCCCCTCCCTTTACCTACCCCCAAACCATTTTTATAAGCTTTTCATAGATCTACAAATTTAAACTTAAAAGTACAAATACTGTCACATATTCTTATTACTTTAATGTCCACAAAGCATTTTCTTCACAACAACCCTGTGAGGTACAATAGTTTTAAGTACTTGCATTTTATATATAAGGTACTTGTCCAAGTTCACCAAGCTAGGAAATATCAGTTAGAATTTTGAACCAAAAGACCAGTGCTCCACACTGCCTCACTGCAATTATTGCAGCTGTACAAGAACTTCTCTTTTAAAATTCACCTGTCTTTTCTGAGCTTATATCCTGGAGCGGTAACATGGCGCAACAGAAAGATCACTAGCTTCTCTAGTCAGAGGAAAATAAAGCATTCTCTGTAGGGGGCAACTAGTTGGTGGGGTGGATGGAGCACCAGGCCTGAAGTCAGGAAGACTCACTTTCCTAAGTTCAAATCCATCTTCAGACACTTACTAGCTGTGTGACTCTAGGTGAATCACTTAATCTCATTTGACTCAGTTTCCTCATCTGGAAAATAAGCTGAAGAAGGGAATGGCAAACCACTCTAGTATCTCTGCCAATAAAACACCAAATGAGATCAAGAAGAATCAGACACACCTGAACAACAGCTATGACAAGTCACTTAATCTATTTCAGCCTCAGTTTCATCATTTGTAAAATGAGGGGGATGTTGAGTCCCTTTCAGTTCTAGCTCTATGAGCCTATGGTCCACATCAGCAAACATCAACAAACATTGATATCACTCACTAGCTACAAAACTTCAGCCATCAGGATTCTATAACGCCAATTTCATTGTTAGTGCTGGGGTATGAAAATATTCAGCTCCCCCTAAGATTGTCTCACACTTAGAGAATTTGGTTGATAACATCTGAGATATTTGGCCTCCAGTTCCATTGGATCATATCCTTGCTCTTTTGACCTTTCCTCCTTGTTAAGCCGCTGGTCACCAAGCAGAGGTCCCTTGAGGCTTCTGTCAACAATAAAACAAAGAAAGGGGAATGCCCTGCAACTGTATAGAGGTCCAACTGGCTCCCGTCACTGTCAAGGGGAGATCTTCAGGGCCGAGACAATCGCTTTCTTTCTCTTCATCCTTCCTTCCATTACTCTGTCTTCCTTGGCTTTTCTTGACTTTGTTCTTTTGTTAAAAGGCCAGGAGAGGAGGTACAGTGGCTTTACTTGTGCCAGTGATGTGATGCTGACCCTCTCTGCACCTAAAAATCAATACCTCTTTTGAGAATCAGTGAGGACTGTTTTATAGACTCTCTTTACAGCTGCCCTATGCTGTAAAGGCTGATAATATCAGATGGGTCTTGGCATACTTGATACATTAAAAAAATTTTTTTTTCAGAACATCACCTTTCTCTCCCTTCCAGATTTAAAATACATATCTGCTTTCAGAGGCTCAAATACAGTATATCTTATCTGCCCAGCTTGGATGATGAAACCCTTCATTTACATCCCAGAAAGCACTGGGGTGTGACAAAGGTCATCTACTGACACTGTAACCTTCATATGGGATGAGACAGATGAAGCTGGACAGCGCAGGTTGAAAGAACAGCAGCACTAAGGGCCTGTCATAGGCCTTCTGCTTTTCTGCCAATGGCTTGAGACAAATCAATTGGTATTAGAAAACCTCTAAACCCGTTCTGGGTCCCAGTATTCGGGAGTTTACTTAGCCTTAGTAGGAAAGTACCAAGATTTTGCTTTTAAAGTCTTTATAGACTGTCACAAAAAGAGGAGGGAAGGACCAATTTCCACTTGCCTTGGGTGACTTAGCAAACAGCCCTACCCCGAGAGTGAAAGATCGTCTCAATTTCATTCTTGGGGCCCAGCTACAGGTCAGTCATTGTTGTTTCGCTTTTTCATTTTCTTTTTGAGCATTGCAGATCCACACTAGAGGTTATCTAGTTTAACCTCCTCATTTTAGAGATGAAGAAACTGAGATTGGCCAAGGTAAAGTGACTTGTCTAAGGTCACACTGTAAATACAGAATTTAAATGAATGTTCTCTGACTCTAAGCCCAGAATTTCTTTCTACTTCTTCAGGAACTACCACCACAATCCATTCATAAGGAAATCAGTAGACTGGTGCTGCTGTTGTCGATCTCATCCCACATCCTTCTCTACACATTAAATTACTGATAAAAACCAATACCGTGGCAGAGGATGAATGAGGTTTCTTCTCTCCCTGAAGGTGAAAGATGACATAGATGTCCTATTCCAACAAACATTTTAGGTATTGGTGAGGAGGATGAATATAGTTTATTCTTGATTTAAAAAAATTAGGAATTTATATATGTGATTTGTGAAACATCAAATTCTTGCCCCCTCTCCCCTTTTTTTGTCACCTCAAGAAACTAATTTGCTATGTGACCTTTGGCCCTTAGCTACTCCCTGTGTTCATTTTCTCATCTGTCCTATCTTTTTTCCCTCAGGTTTATTCAAAGATCAGATAGATTGGGGTAGGGTGGGGGAAAGTAAATAAGGACCATGTAAAAGGTAAGAAGTTATTATCTGGAGCTCTGTCTAGGGAGGAGGAGGTAAGGGAGAGAGGGTGAAATTGAAATCAGATTCAATAGCATGACTGCCTTGTTAGCAGTTTTTACTGGGGAAAGGAGAAAAGCAGGAGCTTGACTTGTAGCTAGCAGTGGAGAGCTCTCTTTGGGCTTGAAGACTGGCATCTGTAGCTTAAATTTTTTTGAATGAAATATACAAGTTAAATTGCAGTAATAGTGGAGACATTTCTTTTTGAGACAGGCGGTACTACAGTAAATATCAGGGGTGAAACTTTGGAATCTTTTCCAAAGATGGCATATAGATAAATTTTCAGTGGCACCACTACCACATCCATGGTGCAATGAGAAGAGCACCAGCTATAGGGTCAAGTGACCTGGGTTCAAATACCATCTCTGACACTTACTACCGGTATGATCAAATAATTTCCACCCAAATTTATTAATTTGTTGTCAATTTTCAGCAATCACTTCCATAAGTTTTAAATTTTCTCCCCTTCCTTTTTTCTCCTCCCCCCCAGATGGCATGCAATTTTATATGGGCTCTACACATACGTTCTTATTAAACACATTTTCACATTAGTCATGTTGCATAGAAGAATTAAAACGAATGGGAGAAGCCATGAGCAAAACAAAACCACATCAAACATAACAAAAGAGAAAATAGTCTTCATTCTGTGTTCTAACTCCATAGTTCTTTCTCTGGATGTGGAAGGCATTTTGCATCACGAAGCATAACCAAATCACTTAATCTCTTCAAGTCTTAGTTTCTGTATCTATAAAATGGGGACAAGCGTAGACTTGATGGCTTCAGAGGTTCCTTCCAGTTTTAGTTGAAAGATCATGCAAATGCCCCACCCCCCTCTACCACTTGCAAGAGTCATTGCCTGCTCTTGCTGAATCACTTTTGATGATTCCCTCCACTAATTGTAAGACTTGGGACATGGTCCCCATGTTCTCAGCATGCCAGAAGAGCAAGGGATTGGAAACTTGCCATGCCATTATGGAAAGTTTGCGAGCCCTTGATATGTATGTTTAATAAGTTTCAAAGCTCATCAGATTTGAAAGATTCCTCAAGGCTCATCCTAGAATTGAGGGAAACCCTCTTTCTCTGTGCCCCTTATCCTCTCCCTTCTGATAATAACTATGTTCATAAGACTAATCCCTGCTTCTGCTTTCTCACTGCTTCACTGTCTCCTTCTTAGAGCACAGGCTAAGCTATGGGGAGGTTATGGGAGGCTGAAAAGGTACGGTAAAGACTAAGGAGATGTTTACTCTCTCACAGGAGCTTAAGGAACCAAGAGAATGAATGAGGACACCTCAGATAAGGTTTATCAAGGAACTCATTTCCTAACCAAATGCTATTTACAATTTTATTAAATCCTAAGAACATCATTTGATAAAGTGAAGAACCCATTGCTTGAATTCTGTCAGCAAATCTAGCATTTCCAGATGATTTAAAGTTCTTTGTAAACACCATCAACTTGCTATCCCTGATAAATGACTGCAAACACACCTTCAATAATGGGCAAGAGACTAAAATAAATGGCTATGCAAAAAAATACATGTTCAGCTGGAAGTTGGGATATTTTGAGGAGACATAAATATAAACGATAAGGGCAGAAATTAGCAGTGGAGAGAAAGACTATAAGCCAGAAAACCTTTAATAATTGTATATTTTTTAATGATTTTTAAAAAATTTTTCAATGTAAAGGTATGATACCCTTTTGACTACTGCCTATAGACTTCCATTAAAATTGGTGGAACCATCATGTTCCTCTTCAATCGAAAGCTTTAAATGTTGAAAAAAAACCTATTCAGGACAAAGTATACAATAATATTGGATAAACTCTCCTAGAAGTAAGGTGATTAGGAATTAGAAAATTTAGTATCCTTGCATCAGGAATAACTTCCCTGTTGGTGGTGGCATTAAGTGACCACATTTATGTATATGTTGGCTTCCCCATTAGAGTATAATCTCCTTGAGGGTGGACAAAGTTTTTTTTTTCTTTCTCTATATTCATAGCATGATGACTAGAACTTAGCATATACTAAATATTTTTGATGGCCTTATTTACTTAATAATGCCTTAACTCTTTTTAAAAGAGATTCAGTCCATTATTGCTTTGGCAATATTAGCATTCCTTGAAATGACTGTGCTTGTTTTTTTTAAAAAAGGAAAGTTTCACCTACAGGTTCTTAAATTCTGGGTCACTAACAAATCATCTTACATGATTCATCCCTTTTTATATCATATGCATGCCTCATAAGGAATGATTCTTAAAAATGAATCATATCTTAGGAAAAGAGAATATTTCTAAGAAGAAACTTGGTTCATAAACTATATACTCTCTATTGTACATAGTTGCTGAACTTTTCCCCCAAGCCTATGTATATGTACATGATATAAAATGGCAGGCCTTGCATAGCAATATATGTCTATATTATAGAGTATATATGTATAATGTATGTGATATGAAATTATATAAAATGGGGGGCTTTGCATGGCAATAAAAAGGTGAATATTATTTTGAAAATGGAATGTTGCTAAGATTGTGTAATCCTCCATGTGAAGAATCTAGAACAACCTGGAATCATTCACATACAGGACAAAATAGAAACTAAGAAATGAATGACATTGGGGGAAATAATGTGTTATAGTAGAGAGAGAGAAAGAGACACAGAGAGAGAGAGAGACAGACAGACAGACAGAAAGAAAGAGCTGTATTTTCCCACTGAACTTACAGCTCTACCATTTAGAACTGTATGAACTTGGGCAAATTACTTCACTTTCCTGGACCTCAGTTTCCCCATTTGTCAAATAAGTGGAGAGGTTGTTTTACTAGACAACAGCTTTAGATCTATAATAGTGTGACATAGTACATAGACATAGTACAAAGTACTGTTTGCACATTTGTACATAGTACATGGTACAGAGTGGACTTGGGATTTCAGGTTGTCAGAGCACTGAGGGACTATGACTTGGTCACCATCAAATAAGAAGTATGTGTTAGAACTTGAACTTATTAGAACAGAAGTTGAACCCAGCTCTTCCTGGTTGTGAGGTGGGCTTTTTATCTACTGCACCACAGCTTCTTTTCTACATCACTTTGTTGCTGATATCATCATTACCATCACCATGTTCTTCATCATCATCGTTATCATTTTCAGTACTTCAGGGATCTGTAATGTGGTCAGAACAGATACTCCCTATAACTTAGTAGTAAGTCTTTAGAGGGTTTTGGGCCAAAAAATTAAGAAAATCATTCACTTTGTCAACATTCTTGTAAACAGTCTCTCTAAACTTAGGGTGATCCATGAACTACAGACACATAATCCATTCCTGTTTCAGAACTCAAAACCTTTCTAGCTTTGGCAGACCTACTAGGGATTGCATTCTAAGGGCAAACCTTTTGAGAACCTAACATTGCCTCTAACCACAATGAGCCATTACGGTAGGACTCCAATACGCTCTAATAATACATCCCACAAATACATAAACCCAATCCACTTCAACATTTGTGGAAAGAGAAAGGAAAGTGAAATGATGAGTGAAGGGGAAGTTTTAGAAGTCATGTGCTCACAAGAATTAATGTCGTCTTTCCAATTGATTGGGGAAAACCATGGATAAAGTAGGATTTGTGAAACGGTTTAACTCATAGAAAGGACAAAGTTTGGAAAGTTAGGGAAGAAAGGGCAATGTAAGATCTTCTAGATCTAGTTTCTGATGACTGGGGAGCCTACAGGGAAAACTAGAATCCCATCAGAAAACTTCTACCTAGCCTATTTGAGCCATTAGTATGGTCTACAACCTACAGAGGTCTCCATCAGGTTGATTGAAACTTACCAGTAAATTCTGAAACCTTACTGAGTTGATCTGCAAAGACTATTCTACCCTTTTTGTAGTTATATACCATGGTTCACATCAGGGATAGGCCCTCCTGATATTGAGAAATGGACTAGGATCTAGGAGTTATTTTTCCCACAATGAAATTTATGAGTGGTATGTCATCTTTTCTAGACTAAAATACAGTAGATGCTTAATATCCAATCTCTCTGAAATGTTAAGATGATGAATTAGCTAATACCTATAAAATTCTCATAGTTTCTAGTGGAAGAAGTTTGTAGTTCTCTAGTTCTTGTCAAATGACTTCTAATTAGGAGATGATGTATCAACAGGAGAGAGAGACAGAGATAGAGAGAGGGAGAAAGAAAGAGAGAAACAGAAAGGGAAACAGAGAGAGACACACACACACATACACACACACACACACAGCCTGAAATTTGGAAAGAAAGTGACATACTAATAACTGATATAAAAAACATTTTATTTTAAAAAAGAATCATATCTTCTTTTAAAATCACCTGTATTTTCCAATGTATCATTCCCTCTTTTCTTTTACAGAGAGCCATCCCTAATAACAAATAATATCATGGAGAAAAAATTCTTAGCCAAAATTGTTCAACTTATTGAAAGTCTAGAATTATTTGTCCTGTCCCATACCGGTATACCACACCCTCTAAGGAGTGAGATGTTTTCTTATAGTTGAGTCTGAACAATATTAAGTGATTTGCCTATGGTCACACATACAGCAAATATCAGCTATAGTACACCCTCAATATAAATTATTATTATCTTACATGTTAATAACCAATTAAGCACCATTGGTTGAGTGGCTATTATATGTATAATATTCTGACAAGATAAAAATTAAACCAACTTCAGAACAGGTTTTTTTTTCTCCATGAGGTCACAGTCCCATTTTGAGATAAGACATGAGCAAAGGAAACAAATAACCAATTCAAAATGGCATGTGGTCAAATGCCAAAATCATTGGCTAAGATGGTAATTGTCATAGCAATTTGTAGAAGTAGAGAGACTGTGATAGGTTGTGGTTGTCAGGGAAGGCATCGTAGAGGATCATAGATCATAAAGTTAGAGCTGGGAGGCAGCCCGATATTGTCTTATTCAACTTTCTCATTTTTGCAGATGAGGAAACTGAGGCCTAAGTAAGATGACTGATTTACCAAGGTCTTGGAGGTAATAAGAGGCAAAGTCAGCATTTGAACCCAGGCCTTCTGACAAAAAGTTGAATGATTTATCTTTGAGAATAGGTAGGATCCCCCACAATCTTTACACAGAGATTGGCTGACAAAAATAATTTTTCAGATATGATGCAGATTTCTTTCAGGTGTGATTTGGATGGATAACTGACCACTGAAATTCCTTCCAAATCTAAAATTGTATGATTACACAATTCTCCATATCTAGCAGCCTTTCTACTGTACTGCCTCCAGGATGTATCTTTTGAAATAGACTTTGAAAGATAGGTCCTAAAACTACAGAAAGTCAGAGTTGGAAGATACCTCATGGCCACCATCTCCTACCTATACAGCCTCCCAAACACTATTACAATATACTCAATTCATTCAGTCCAGCTTGAAGACCCCCATAAGAGCGAACCTTTCAAAACTTCCTACCCCAGGTCTGGAAGGTTGTATTTATTAGGATGCTTTTCTTGACTTCAGATCTAAATTTCCTCCTTTACAACTTTCTCCAGTTGCTCAAATTTCTGGACCTTTGAAGTCCAACAGAACGAATCTCATCCTTTTTGTGTGTGTGAAAGGCTTTCAGTCTCTTCTTCAGACTAAACACTTTCAGTTTCTTCAACTAGTGCTCACATAGTTTGGACTCCAGGTTATCCTCCTCTGGTTGTTTCCCAGTCCGTTAATGTTCTTTCCAAGCTATGTTGCCTAGAACTGAACACAATTCTCCAAATGTGATCTGACCTATTGTGTTTAAATAAAATATATAGAATTAGAATTATATAGACTATATATAGAAATATATAGAATAGAATTATATAGAAGAATTGAGCAGAACATTCTAGGCAGGAGGAAGGAGGTAAACAGAGTGATTGTTGTTCCATCATGCCCAACTCTTCATGACCTCATTTGGAGTTTTCTTGGCAAAGATGCTGGAATGCTTTGCCATTTTCTTATCCAATGCATTTTGCAAGATAGGGAAACTGAGGCAAAAAGTGACTTGCCCAGGATCACACAGCTGATAAGTAGTGCTGAAGTCAGATTTGAACTCAGGAAGATGAGTCTTTCCAACTCCAGGCCTGGTGCTCTACCCACTGCACCACCTAAAGAACTGAGTGTTACAGTTAGCAATGGGCATCTTGGGATTGGGAGACTGAAGAACTGGCCCTAAGAATTCATATAGTGCCTTGCAAGATAGTGGGCTGACCAAATGCTGAATTGAATTGCATGCAGGGAAATAGGAGTTAAAGTTGACTAGGCAAGGTAGGGTTAGATTGTTTATATATTTATTGCACAGTGCAGCTTATTCTTTATTACTGTGCATTATTCATTTATTTATTACATAAACATTGTCACTGGAATTTTGACATACCAGCCTAGGTGGGGCCCTTTAGCTTTGAAAATGGCCTTGGTGCCTAGCAGCCGGTCCTTGGGCCCTCTAGCTTCTGGACTAGCAATTATTATGCTTTGGGGAGCCGGAAATGTAAGTGTTTGGAAAGTCTCTAATGACAACGGCCCATTAGAGCGCATGGCTCAGTTCCTGGAATTACTAGTTAGATGACGAAATGAAGTCTAAGAGTTAGTCTGATGCATGATCTGCCAAGGTGGGGGGTGCACATCCCTAAATGGCTCCCTGGAGTGGGACTTGCAAGGAAACCAGAGGAAGGACATGACTAAACTGATGCAGGTCATTAAAGCAGAGCTGGACAGAGCCTGGCTAACTTTCCCCATATGCCTTAGTGATGCTTGGAATTAGCCTGCATCTGAGGAGTCAGAAGGTTTTACAACAGGACAGAGGTGCTCAGAAAATAAAAGACAGGCAACTGAAAAACCAGAGAGACATGAAGTCATTAACAAAACTGATAATCAAACAGCCCCAGAAACAGCGAATATAATTCAGGATTGAAGGCTGAGTCCTGTGAACATTTTGTTTTCAACAATACATTTTCTCCAAGGCATAATCTCCCCAGTATGCAAACTTTACTCATGCCTGAACTTTCATTTCATCCAGAAAAGTAGCAAATCCAGGCCACTAACCCTTGTCTACACATTTACCAGAAGATAATCATTCATTTATTTATTAGCCCTGAGGTGATTGATTTATATGGGTTTTGCTTGATCAAGTTAATTGCAAACAATAACTACTTCTGTTCCTTCTTGGAGACTGGGAACAGGAATAGACAGAAAACTAGTGTTGACCCATTGTTCCTAGAACTGATAACAGTGGGTGGAGAGATAACATGTTGACTTGGTCTGGCGCCCCAGGGTGTCTTCTGACTCACTTGCCCCCAGCAGGAGGCACAGTGACTGATGGCCTGTATCAATAATCCACTTGACATGGAGCCAGGCAATTTTGCAAAGTTAGATTAGGGCATGAGGTAAATGACTGAGGACTTTGGTACTCAGCTCATTAATGTTCAAACTTAGCAAAAGATAGCTCAGTGGGAACAGGGGCCTGCATATTTGGACTAAAACAAAGTCTCTATAATAGGCTAAATAAAACAAGTGTGTATGTGGAGGGGAGGGAAGAGAGGTAGTTTGACAAAAACTTGTGAAATAGGATTTTTCTATCTTTAGAAAATGTTTCTGAACTAAATGGAAGAATGTGGCATCTGGAGATGCCAGGAAGAGCATTCATTTTGCAAGTTGCAAGACTCCAGACAACTTTAGAATGACTAGATCTTCAGATCTATATTTTACTTTTTTGGATCATAGGATTTTGAGCTAAAAAGCTTAGAAAACATTTTCTCTACTTTTTCTGGGTCTCCTCTAAAGGAGGAAAATCTTGAGCTCCTAGATAGGCTTAGTCCACCTAATTATCTTAACTGGCCCCATGTGTGAAAATGAAAGTATGATGCCATCCCTACACCTTACCCCTTCTTTTGCAAATTCCCCCCTTCCCCCTTTTCCCTCCCCCCCCCTTCCTTTTACCGATGACAAAATGAAGGCTAAGACCAATGAAATGACTTGACTCAGGTCAGATAGCAAAAAGGAGAGACTGAGACTTGAATCCAAGTCTGCCTCCAAAGTATCTTCTTTACATTATACCATGCCCCTTTTCGTTTTAGTGAGATTGACTAATGATCACTTAAGAGGAGAAATCTGAAAACACCTAGGTTTAAATGGTTTCCTTTCTTCCGGGAGTGAGTTTGTAGCACTCTGAGATGGCTTAACTCCCAAGAACCTGACTAAATGGGACAGTCCTTCATTGTGGGAGCTTATCTTTTCCTTTTCTTTTGGGCCTTCTCCAAATCAATTAGTAAGTGGGCACTCAGGCCATGTTTTTGACAGACTAACCTGGTGTAGGAAAATGGAAGGCTTCTGATGAGTATGGGAAGGAACTGTCAAGGGTTTGGCATAGTGCCAACATGGCGCCAAGCCACATTATGCTGTTAACTTCATTTGTAAGCTACACATTTGAAAGTCTCCCTTAATGTCTTACTAGTTTTGCGGAGTCAAGCCTTAGGATAAATCTTCTGTATGCAGGGGCAGGGCTGGATTATCTCTCTGACATAAAGTGATGTGTGTATATGTGTATGTGTGTGTGTATGAGGAGGATTTTTACTGTATACTGGAAAGACAAGATAAAAGGGATATGGCATTCTTCATTTGGGGTCCATGTGGTATAGAGTTTTTCTCATAAGGAACTCCATGAAACAAGACAATTTTATGTAAAGATGGAGTAGGCAGATGCCAACATGGTGAAATTTAAGGGCACTGAAAGCTCTCCTACCCTCATCTCACCCACTCAACCAAAATTCTTGTTCCTAAAGACTCATTCAAGAAACTTCAAGTTCTCCCTAGTGTTCACTCAAGTCAAGTCAATAGTAAGGATTTAACCAGTACCTACTAAGTACCAGGTATTGTGCTAAACACTGAGGATACAAAGAAAGGAAAAAAATCCCAGTTCTTACTCATAGGAACTTCATAGTCTAATGAGGGAAATAACATGCAGACACCTAGGTACAAACACGATCTAAAAAGGATAAGTTTAAGATAATCTTAGAGGCTCCCTTTAATGCCCACACCTGGCCTTGGGAAAAGCTCTCCCTATGATTACAGCAAGGAAGTGGAGAGCAGACTGCCGGACAATTTCCTGAGCAGGGGAAGAAACCTCTCTAGGCTTGTGCTTGGGCTGGGTTGATAGGCAGCTGTCAGCAAGCCTGGCACTCCTAATTGGTAATTGAGAAATAGAAGCATGCTATCTCCCTGTCTGCATCCCCCCTCCCCAGTAGGGTACTACTTGATGATAGTAATTAATTGTTCATTGATTCCCATAGGTCAGCGGGAGGTCGGCTCACTTACTCAGATGGGTTTCCTGTTTTCAGGGTGAGGTGTGAGAAGCTAGGCAGAGACAAGACTAGAAATTGTCTTGGGTCCTAAATGCTTATGGAAAGTGACACGATAAGGATAGGAATTCTACTTACTAATATTACAATTAACAAAGAATTGAACATTTTGGGGAAACAATCTCAGAATACCATTTAAAGCAGTCAAAGAGAAAGAGGATGTGGAAACCTTGAATGTTTTCAAGATTTTTTTTAGTATACACAGTAAAAAAAACTCAGTTGTGTCATTATCGTCCTTGTCACTGGTAAAAGTTAAACTAAGGGATGATGTTGTATATCTGGAAATGGGAATAGATTTTGTCCCTGAACCATAGGAGCTGGCAGTGTCAGTGGATGACGAGGTCACAGGCTTATCTATTATGGACTGAAGTAACACTGAACAAACCAGAAGAATGTCAGATCATTGAGGACAATTTTTGTCTTTGTATCCTCAGGGCTTAGCAGAGTATCTGACACTTAGTAGGTGCTTAATGAACACTCATTGAACTAAATGGAAAAAAAAATCCATTCTGATTCAGTCTCATTCAACTTTTTCTGATTCTTCCTTCTTTCCCTTCAGATCATTTTAGTACCCTTCTTTTGTGAATTCCTATGATGTCACTTTAGTTTGTATCAACCACTAATTCTGAGGCCATAGACCTAGAACTAAAAAGAGTTTCTCATGGGTCATTTAGTCCAACTTTTTCATTTTACAGTTTAGTGAATGTGAAGAGCAGTTGTTTCTGTTTTGGCCAGAAACCCTGAGGGTCCTCCCCTCCCAGACTGATTTTTTTTTTTTGACCAGGTAAAGAGGCCATTCTCTTCCTCATTTCTTACCTAGACTTAATCTGTCCCTTGCCGGATGGCTACAGAGAAGAAAGTGAGGCTGGTGACTCTGCACAGCCCTCCCTCAGTTAAATCCAATTCACTTGCATGCCATGGCATCACTTCCCTGAGGTTCTGGTCTGCTTTGAGAGCAAAGAACAAGCAGCAACAACAGTTGAGTGAGATTAAGTGACTTGCTCAAGGTTATTCAGGCATCAGAAATAGGATTGGGACCCAGTTCCTCTGAGACAAAGAGCCAATATTCTTTCTACTATTATCATATATTGCCTTGTACTGGTAAATCTGGTTAACTAGTTTATTTTCCCAACTAGGCTATAAATTGTAAATGTGAACTGTGTCTTACAATGCAAGTTGGTGCTTCCAGTACCTAGTACAGTGCCCTCTATTTGATAGTCAATAAATGTGTATTTATTAATATATTGTTTTGGAGGCAAATGACTTGCCCAGGATCACACAACTAGTAAGCGTCTGAGGCTGGATTTGAATTCAGATCCTCCCGACTCCAGGATTATTTCTCTATCCAGTGCACCACTAGCTGCTCCTGTTGATTGATTTTAAAAAAAAATGAGTAATTTAGGTTTACCTTTTGATGAGGTTTCCATATCCGCTTGCATTTTTAGTTTTGCTTGGGTACTTGTGACCTGAAACAAATAAATTAATCTTCTTTACATCTGCCTTTCTAGTTTATAGTTTGTGGGAGAAAGAGGTTTTTCATAAGCACAACCAAAGGTCTAACTTGGAGTTAGTTGAATCTGTCATTGAGTCAGGGTTCTTGAAGCTTGGAGCACTCTGGGGAAAGAAGACAAGCATCTTTCTCAGTCCATCCTAAGAATTCCAGTCATTTCTCCAGGGATTACCTTCCTAATAATAAAGAGCTTCTACATTCACATACCCCACTCTCAACCTTTTTAGAATTTAATTTCAAAGTAATTTTAATTGTTTCTTTCAAAGTAGGAAAGAGCAGTTAGGCCATGTTCCACCTTAATTCCTTGCCAACTTTCCTTTTTATAAAAAGCAGCTAAGTTGTTTCTGAGATTTATAATCATTCAAACTGGAGACTTTCTTGGCATCCATCTTTGCAGTAAGGCAAAAAGA
The DNA here is from genome assembly GCF_028372415.1 of Notamacropus eugenii. Lineage (NCBI taxonomy): Eukaryota > Metazoa > Chordata > Mammalia > Diprotodontia > Macropodidae > Notamacropus > Notamacropus eugenii. The sequence goes on along the minus strand of NC_092875.1, from coordinate 433,314,107 downwards.
TCCTAAATCATGCTTTTAAAAACAAGTTATGTCCCTGAGGAATAATTTCATGATTGCTAAAATTCAAATGGAGCAGCAAGGTTCTGGAATCCTAAAACTTGCCACCCACCAGTAATTGCTAAGTACCTACTGTGTGTTCAGCACTGTCCATGGTGCTGAGGAGAATTAAAAAGAAAACTGTCCTTAAGAAGCTTTAAGAGTAGCTGATGAAGCAGCTCTTGCACAGGAGAAACAATGGGAGAACAGCTCTTTGCTAAACCCTACTGGGCTGACTGAGTGCAGGGGGAGGGCCCCAGAGAAGGGTGAGAGAGCAGTAAAAGTGAACAGCAGGGGCTACCAACAGCTCCAGAGAGAGAATTATTAATGGATGAACAGTCATTGTCTGCCTAATGTCAAAAAAGCCAATGGGTGACATTCACGATTCAAACTGTCCATTTTTTCCTACTCTCTCAACTTTCAATTCCACCCTCTATACAAGCATATTCATTTTAACCTCTCCCAGATCAAGGGTGATCCCTGGGGTCTTCTTTTTACCTAGACTGGGAGCTGGTATCATGGGTGGATCTTAGGATGCTATCTGATCTTAGGTTGAAAGGGATCACTTGTGAGTTTAAAACCAGCATAAAACAACAAGGAGTTCACATTGCTACTTCCAAGGATTCTAAAGCCTCAGACAGAAAAGATCCAGGGATGACCCCTTAGTCTTTTGTATTCAATAAGCATAAAGGTTGTAATCTATGCAGAGTGGAAAGGAGACTAACTAGCAAGAAAAACAGGGTCCAGGTCCTCAGGCAATTCCTAGACCAAGTTGAAATAGAAAATTGTTTATTTCCTTTTCCCCATGGCTCCCATCTTGTGAATTATATATGTCTTAGATTCCTGGGAGGGGAAGCTACTGGAGAATGCTATTATTCTGTACCTCAAGCAGGGTTTAATATCCAGAAATTACCCAGGGTTTTGGTGCTGAAATTATTTATTCACCAAAAAGCCAAATATTTATTATTGAGTACCTAATATTTGCTAAGAGGTGTTGCTGGATATATGAACAATTGGGATGTGATACCTTCCCTCAATAAATCTACAATTCAGTCAGGGAGACAGCATAGATTTTGAGCTGGAAGGGAGGTTGGAGGTCATCTAGTTCAATAGCATCATTTTACCGATGAGGAAATTGTGATCCTGTGAGATATGACTTTCCCCAAATCACATTTCCTTAGGTGGTGGTGCAGTGGACAGTGTGCCGGGTTTGAGGTCAGATGAGATCATCTTTCTGAGTTCAAATCTGACCTCAGATACTTACTAGCAATGTGACCCTGGGAAAATCACTTGACACTGTTTGCCTCACTTTATTTATCTGGAAAATGAGTTGGGGAAGAAAATGGCAAACCCCTCTAATATCTTTGCCAAGAAAATCCCAAATGGGGTCATGAAGAGTCAGCCATGATTGAAAAATGATTGAATAACAACAATGATAAGTGTGATTCTGTGTAAGCAGCAGAGTTGGGCCCTGAACCTAGGCCTTCTGACTCCAGACCCAGATTTCACTCCACCTTTTCAAGTCCTGTCAATTTCACCTCTGAAATCCTTCTAACATTCATCCCTTCCTTTATCTTCCTACTTCAACCACTCAAATTCACATCTGCTTCTCTCTTCTTGTCTATGCTGTTATATAATCTGTTCTTTAGGTCTTCCTGCCTCAAGTGTATCTCATGTTCAATGATGCCATCACACTACTGTCTGTCTCAATGGTGATCCTGCTGGACATAGAGAGACTTAGATGTAGAGAGATTTAGAGCTGGAAAGAACCCTAGAAGCTATCTAGATGAACTCCTTCATTTTACAGATGAGGAATATGAAATTTGGAGGTGAAATGACTTAACACAAGTCACAGGGGTAGGAGGTAGAAAAACTGGAATTCAAACCTTTGTTCTCTGACTCCAAATCTAGTGCCCTTTCAACTGTACTATACTACCTTTCCAAAGTACTGATCTTAAACCTTTGATGATTCTCCATAACTTCCTGAATAAACTATAAAGAGATCCTGGCATCCAGGGCCTTCCATAATATGAATCCAATATTCCTTTCCAGTTTTAATTGATATTGTTTTCCTTTCTTTTCTCAATTCAATTCAATAAACATTTATTAAGTGCCTAGTTTATGTCAGGCACTGTGCTAAGTGCTAGGGATACAAAAAGAGGCAAAAGACAGTTCCTGTATTCTAGGAGCTCACAATCTAGCGGGAAAGACAACAAATATATAAACAAACTACATACAGGATACATAGAAAATAATTAAGATGTGAAAGGCATTAGAATTAAGAGGTGTTGGAAAAGATTTCCTGTAGATGATAGGATTTTCTTTGAGATTTAAAGGAAGCCAGTATGCAGAAATGAGGAAGGAGAATATTGCAGGAGTGGGGGATAGTTAAGGAAAATGTCCAGAGTCAGGAGATGGAGTATCTTGTTGATCAACAGTCAGGAGGTCAGTGTCTCTGAATCTAAAAGTCCATGTTTCAGTTCTCGCTGTTTTTAAACCATTCTCTGCCTTCTCCTGCCTCTGTATCTTTGATCATACTGTCTCTTAAATCTGGAATGGGTTTCCTTACCTCCCTCTTACATTTGCCTGCATCCCTGTTCCTTCAGGGCCCAATCTAGGCCTCCCTTCTTCATGAAGCCTTCCCTTACTCCCCTAACCCAACTGATGGTAATTTCTCGGTGTCCTGGTATTTCTTACAGTAACTTTCTTGGTGTTCTGCCTTATACTTATCACAATCTTCCTTGTTTCATAGCTCATTATGTATGAGTTTTTCCTTCCCCTCCCATCTACCCATTAATTTTTAAATTCCTTAAGAGGAATTAAGAATCTTCACATCTCTTGTTATATAACTATTGGCCAGCACAGTGTCCTGAACACAAGTGCCCAATAGCTGTCAAGTTGAAAGGAAAGTGCCCATAACTGCGAATTCTCCAGAGGTCATTTTGTGCCTGCCTATTGTTTTTCAGCACTTGCCTCTTCTGTCCCTACTGCCCTTCTTGGCATCAACAACTAAACTCAGTCAACTGAAGAGGCAAGCACTGAAAAGCAATAAGTCTACACTAAATTAAGGGCTTAGGAAGTTTGGAAGGTTGGAAAAGGACCGGCAAGACAGACCAGCATCTCCATTTGGGCTCAGTTTGGGCCCTGAAGAACTGAGGGCTCTTCAATCATAGGCCTCTGCCAAACAGCTGGGGCCACCTGCTTTACCAGGAGCCTTTGCTCCAACAGAGAATTTTTTCCTTCCCCTCCCATCCACTCATTGCTTTGTAAATTCTTTGAGAGTATAGTCTTTTTCATACCTCTTGTTATATATATGGCTATTGGCCAGCATAGTGCCCTCCACATAGCAGGGCCCTCAATAACTGTTGAGTTGAAGTGAAAGTGCAGGTCATTTTGAATTTTCTGGAGGTAACTGCTAGAGGTCTATTAAGTGCCCTAGATAAGAAGTGTTTTGAGAGTTTGGGGATGGGAAGATCTTTGGGCTCAGGTGGCTCAGAAGGCTTCTTGGAAGGGAAGGAACATGAGACTTTGAGTTCAGGTAGCATCTACTTACCTTGGTAGTGTACTTTTCAGAGATGTACATATTGATAATGAGGTTGAGACATGCATTGCCAGAGCTAGCTCAGTGCTTAGGAGGCCCTAAGGGAAAGTGTGGGAGAGAAGAGGTATTAGACTGACTACCAAACTGAAGGTCCAAAGAGCAATTGTGCTGACTTCATTGTTGTATGCCTGTGAAACCTGAGCAGTCTACCAGTGCCATGCCAGGGAACCGAATTGCTTCCATTTGAACTCTTAGGAAGATTCTGAGGATCACCTAGCAGGTAAGGTATCAGACACTGAGGTCTTTTCTCGAACTAAACTCCAGTGATTCAAACTGTACTGCGGAGAGCGCAGTTCTGATGAACTGGCCACATTGTTCAAATGCAAAACATGACGCTTGCCTAAAAGACTGTTTTATGGAGAATTCACACAAGACAAACGCTCACATGGTAGTCAGAAGAAACCATACAAGAACACTTTCAAGGTCTCTCTAAAGTGGGAGACACTGGCACAGGATTATCCAGAAGGGTATGCTCTCATCAGAGAAGGTCCTCTGCTCTATGAACGAAGCAGAATTGCAATAGCGTAAAACAAATGCCAGATGCACAAATTTGGAGAATCCACCTCAAATGTTCAGATGGATTATTTGTGCCCGACCTGTGGTAGAGCATTCCAAGCTCATATTGATCTGATCAGCCACAGTTGAACACACTGTAACTTGACTAACATTTTGGTCCTCTTCAAGAAGGAAGGACAACAACGAGACAGCATCCACATAGGCAGAGAGAATGGTGGAAGGCATTCCAAAGAGACAAATCAATAGGAAATAGAAAGACTACTAGACTTAGAGTTTGCTCAGAATTGGAAGAGATCATTTAATTCACACACACACACACACACACACACACACTTTTTAAAACAGAGGATGAAATTGAGGAACAGAAAGGGAAAGTGGTTTGCTCTGGAAAGCTATAATAATAGATATCATGCAGATTGTACTCTCAAATGAATCTAGAAAGTGATTTGCTCAAGCTAATACAATAAATTAGAGGCAGATGAACAGATAGGACCTGAATTTCTTCAGTTTTAGCCTAGGGTACTTTAACCCAGTCTCTAGGGTATACTACTTCTGTATTTAATCCCACCTCAAATACTACTAGCTGTGTGACCTTGGAAAAATTTTTATTTAAACTTCTTTGAGCCTCAGTTTCCTTATCTCAAAAGTGGGAACATTACTGGCTTTATCAACTTCCCTGGATCATAATGAGGAAACTTCTTTGTAAACTGAAAAGTGCTTTTTAAATAGAAGCTATAGAAGCAGGAACAGGCAAGGCAAACTCAGGGGATCCTTTGCTCCAGCAGAGCATGCCAGTGGCCAGGCTCTGTCTCTCCACAGCCCCGCTTCCAGCCTAGGGAAGGTTATACTCTCTTCCCATTTCATTGTCCGTGTCTTGGTGAGAGGCTCATCTCCCCAGCTCCCTGACACCAGCTAATTGCTTGTAACAAAGCCCAGCATCAGAAATGTCAGGCATAATGGGAAGGGAGAGGGGGGCAAAGAAAGGAAAGGGAATCAAAAACAATAGGAGAAAGTTGGCAGGAGTCACCGGTGTGGACTCAACTCTCCTGGGCTCCCCAGGCTGGTGGGTTCATTAACTGCACCAGAATTAGAAGGTCACCACCTCTCCCCTGCGATCGCTCAGGCTGGCTTCCCCCAGGTAGAGTCTGTCATAAGAACACCTCAGAAAGAGCAGTGAGATGTCAGAGCTCCCCAAATGTCACTGAGAAACATTGATTAAGCTTGCTTCTAGCAGGGCTGCTTGGCTCCAAGATCCAGAAGCTGGTGCCTTTGGAGGCTGGCCTAAGTTCTTTGAAGCTGGGAGGGCACTATTCCAAGGTGAATTAAGTGGCCTTCATATTCGAGGGCAACCTACCCTGCTGAGGGGGCAGCTCCCGCTGAGAGGGTGTGAAGCCAAAAATGTCACATTTGGGCACTGCAATTGCTTAGGAGCAAAGAAGGATCTTTGTTTTGGGGCCTGCACATGTATTTGAAGAAGCCAGGACTGCAGCTCAGTGAAACTGTGAAGTGGGTAGACTTGCTGTTTGGTTACCTACAATTATTTCCTTCCCTCCTTTGCCCTCACCTACCCCTCTGCCCAATACTTTCTACCTACTTTCAGCAATCTACCTACCTTCTTTCCCAAGAAGCAATCTGATACAGTCACTCCTACTGAAGATTGGTAATGAATTCATTGCCTTGCCCAAGAGTGTTTGCCTCTTTTTTTTTTAAAGAAGACAGAGAGAGGCAGTGTTTCAAACAAAAGAATGAATAACTAATGGTAAATTTGACAGGTCAACAACTAATTACTAAGTAACTGGGTGGTATATCAGGCAAGTCACTTACCTTTTTGGCTTTGGTTATCCTACCTGTGAAATGAGGTGACTATGGAGCTCTGAGATTTTAGGTGTCTATGACTATGGATAGCAGGATGCCCAATTCCTTGGTTCAGTAGGAGTCGTCTTTGCTAGGGGGAAGGAAGAGAGGAGGGGAAAGGAAGAAGTATTTATCTGTTATCTGCTCAAGCTGCTAAATAGTCTACAGTCATGCTATATTGATTAATTGTGGAGCCTGTCTTCTGTAATTCTTCCACATTCCCTCCCTCCCAACCCACATTAACTCTCTACTCCGTGGCTTCCTGGATCCCCTGTCCTCATATATTCCTTATTTATGATGGATTTAATGGATTTCTTTCTGGTCACTTAACTGGAATACCCTACCTCTCTTTTTCAGCTTTACTCATCCTTCAAGGCCTATTTAAAGACTTCAACCTACCTTGAGCAATATCGCTTTCATCTAATACCATTTATTATTTGTACAATTCATTTGGTACTTATATATTACTTTGTATTGGTAGAGTCCTTTTTGGGGGGTATATGGGTGTTCAAGGAGCTCTAGCACCTCTGGCATGAGGGCTTTCCAAGCTTGTTTCAGGGCTGCTCATTCACCTTAGATGTCTACCTCAACTCTCACCTGTGTCTCTAAAAAACTATACCAGGTGCAATGGCTACAACACAGCAAACTGTCTTGGCAGACAGGTGTTATAACCCAGGTTGAGGGTAAACAATAGTCCATAAACCTGTCAGTGAGCTGGAAGTGTCTATCCCAAGCATGTGAAGACTTTCCCCCATGGAATGGAAGGATGAGAACAGTTGACTCCAACAGCCATGAAGGCGGCTGAAGCAGACACTGTGGAGCATTTAGAGGTTGGTGAAACATAAAAGTTGCCATGGTCACTGACTCCAACCTGGGTCATTGCCAGTCATCCTGACCTTTGTTTTGCCATTGGACTTCAATGACTCTGAAAGAGAGAGTGAGGCTGATGACTTTATGCAACTTTGCCTCACTTAAATCCAATTCATGCATGAGTCAAGACATCACCTTGTGATATCATTGATCTTAGAAAATGAAGGACAAACAACAGATGCCTTTTTGTGTATGTATCTTGAATGTCATTAGACTAGCCCTCATCAATGACCTTCTGATCACAAACATCAAAGGATAAAGCAGAGAAGTGTATATTCCCCCCAAAAGCTTAGCACTATAATGGAAGAAATCCATATAGAATTCAAAGTGAAGAGGGATCCAGATGCTTATGTTTGCAGATGACATTATGTTGGCTGCTCTGAATAAGATCAACAGCCATTTGAAAGAGATTCACTTGACCATTCACACCAGAAAGACCCAGTGGACAAAGAATGCCTGTCCAGCAGCTAAGTGAAAAAGAGCCAGATGCTGGGTCAGGAAGACCTGATTTTGTATTCCGTTTTAGACACCTACCAGATGTGTGACTCTAGGCAGGTCACTTAACCTGTCATCTTGCTTCTTTATCTGTAAAATGGACAGTAATAATAGCACCCAGCTCATGGGGCTATTGTGAGGATCAAATACGATAATATGTAGAAAGGCACTTGACAAACTTTAAAGTGCTATACAAACAATAGTCGTAATTATTGCCCAGATTTTGACCTGCAACGAGATGAACAACCTCTAGGTCTTGTTCATCCTTTTGTATGTCAGGGAAAGGCAGTACAGATGGAGGAGTTGGGCCAAGAACTAAATAGGAAGAAGAGGCGTTAGACTGGATTGCCTTCAAGAAATTACAAAGTTCTCTTTGATGACTCTGGGTTTCCTCTAGAAACATAGGTCTATCTTTTACTAATATCATCTACCAACTGCTGTAGAATCTGCTACAAGATAATAATAGTTAAAATTTATGTAACCCTTATCATGTACCAGGCACTGTGCTAAGATCTTTACAATTATTAATTGACCCTGGGAGATGGGTGCTATTGTCATCCCTATTTTACAGAGATCTTCACAAGAGATGAAACCCAATGGCCTCCAAAGAATTTAAAGTCAGTATCAAAAATGGGACAGTGGAGTGGTCCATGACAGATGTAAGCAGACTGTCACATATAACAAATGAGGAGCTTTATAGAAGAGAAGTGAAAGATAGCTCCAGGGAAATCTATGATAGAAGATAGGATGGTCACATGGTGAGGGTGAGGGATAATAGGTAGATGGCCAAAAAGTTTCACTAGAATACAAGAAATGTCAGGAGAAAGAAAGGAGAAATTGAGGAAGGCCTCATGGGTGAGGATGGAGAGTTTGAAATATGTATCATTGGAGAGCACATCCAACGATGAGATCACAGATCTGCTTGAGTATTATCTGTTCTGTTTCACTAGCCTAAAAGGTTTGAAATTGTGAGGTGCTCTTTGTGTTCTCTAAAATGCCTGGAGCATGGGGGGAGCTTAATAAATGTGTATTGACTGATAGGTACTCATTGAATATTTGTTAATTGGCTTGTAAGGGGCCAGGAGAATGGTAATATTGAAGGAGCTTCTAGTGGGCAACCCTATTTTGCCTCTTTCTGGTGATTATTTGATGCAGATATGTCTATGTTTTCCTAGAGATTTATTCTTTGCAGAATATTTTCACATGAACATATTATAGACCCATAAATTTATAGAGCTAGAGCTGGAAAGTACTTTTGAGACCACCTGGGACAGCTCCATTACTTTACAGATGAAGACACCAAAGTCCCGGAAAGGTTAAATGGCTTGATCAATAAGATTGAGGAGAGATCATGGCCATCCTGGAATATATGAAGATTATCATATGGAAAAGGAATGGGACTTGTTTTGCACGGTTCTATAGTTTTGTTTTGTTTATATGGCTCTATCAGAAGCGGTATTTGACATTAGGCCTTCTGATTCAAGGAGCATTTATTATTTTCTTTAATCTTTATAATATTCAAAGAAGTAAGGAAGGTATTCTCATTTCCATTTTACAGAAGAAGAAATTGAGTCAGAGAGAAATGCTTATTTATCTAACAAAAGAATTGGGATTAGAATCAGGCCTTCTGCCTCAGTTAGTTAGTTAGTGCCCTCAGCATCCTTAAGAGTCAAGTAGAGGAAGAGATATGACTGGAACACCAGGCAGTGGATCTGCTCCCCGTGCACAGGGCCAGCCTTACCTATTGTCAAAATAGTCAGCTGCCTATATTGGAAAGCTACTGAAACTGTACCCTGCTCTGAAATAGCTCTCTCACTCACTTGTAATGCCCATGATTTTTATTTATTTTTACTATATTTGCTCCTCCAAGCTTAAGCTATTTATTCTAGATGGTCTTTGTTTAAACTCAAATATTGAACTTGGGAAGGATAACACATTAAGCCTGAGAATTTTAAAGTTTAGAATTTGAGAAGGATCATGAAGGTCACATATAATCCAATATAATCCAATCTCCCACATAATGCAAGAATCTCCCCTATAATATTCTGAACAAGTACTCATCTCACCTCTGCTTGAACACATGGAGTGACAGGGAGCTCATTACCTACTGAGACAGATTATCTTACTTCCAGTTGTTAGGATGCACAACCCTCCCTCACTTAAATACAATTTATTAAAAATTTCCCTGTAAGTTTTATTCATAGATCCTAGTTCTTTCCCCTGGAACCATCAATAGTAAGTCTTGTCCCTCTTCTGTATGATAGCTTTTCAGATATTCCAAGACATCTATCAGGTCTCCCTTCAAGTTTTCTACTCTCCAGTTTACACATCCTTAGCTCTTTCCACTGTTTCTTTTAGGGCAAGATTTTTAGCATGCTCACTATCCACATCACCCTGCCCTTCTTATCTGGCAGGTGGTGTAGATAGTTGTCATTCTGGGAGGTCAGGTGCTGTTGTGGGAAAGCACTAGTTTGGGTATGAGAGGATTTTAGTTTGAATCTGCAGATTCTGCAGCCTTGGACAAATCACTTAGCTTCTCCACACCTCAGTTCTTCATCTGTAAAATGAGAGAAATGAACTCAAATGATCTCTAAGGACCCTTCTCATTCTAATCTATCATTCTATTAATACGTTAAGTCACTATAGGACACTAGCACTTTGAGGTGAATTGGTTTATCCTACTAGCTACATCTAACACGGCTCTAAGGGATTGGGACATAGGCTAGTGAGTCAAGATTGGTCAGTCAGTCAACAAGCACTTAGTAAGTATTTATTGTATGCTGGACTCTGTGTTAAGGATTGAGGATATACAGAAAGGTAAAAACATTATAGCTCTTAAGGAGCTCACATTCTAGTAAGGAGCTCACATGCTAGACAGCATCCAGTATGTTGTTGATATTCAGTCCCTTCAGACTCTTTGTGACCCCATTTGAAGTTCTCTTGGCAAAGCAATGGGAGTGGTTTGTCATTTCCTTCTCATTTTACAGACGAGGAAGCTGAGACAAATAGGGTTAAGTGACTTGCCCAGGGTCACACAGCTAGCAATTGTCTGAGGCTGGATTTGAACTCAGATCTTTCTGACACCAGGACTGGTACTCTATCCACTGCTTTACCTAGCTGCCCTATATAATAGTGTAAATGGAAGATAATCTCAGAGGAAAGCAACGGGAAGGCAGAGAAGAGTGGGATAGGGAAAGTCTCCTGAGCTGAGCTGACAGAACCTAGAGAAGGTGGGAGTCAAAGTCAAAACAGAAAGCATTTCAGGGATGGGGGCTGCCAGGTGAAAGGAAAATCAAGTAGTTCAATGCATCTAGGTCACAAAGGGTAAGGAGTGGAAAGGTAGGAAAAGACCAGATTATGAAGAGCTTTAAAATTCAGCAGAGGATTTTTATTTGATTCTGGAGGCAATAGGGAGTCACTGGAATTTATCGAGTGAGGGGATGACAAAGTCAGATCCACATTTTAGAGAGATTACCTTGATAGCTTAGTGGAAGATGGACTAGAATGAGAGGAGACTCATGGCAGGGAGGCCAATGAGAAAGCTATTGGCAATAGCCTAGGTAAGATGCTATGAGTTCATGGGGGCCACATGAATGGAAAGAAAGTGACATGTGTCACAGATGGCGGGAAAGCAGAAAGAACAGGTGTGACAACAGGTTGAATGTGAATGTAAGTGAGGATTGAGGACTTGAGGATGACAACAAAGTTGTAAACCTGAGTGACTTGGAGGCTAGCAATGACCTCAAAAATAATAGGAAAGCTTGAAAGAAAGGAGAATTTAAGGTGAAAGAGGAGGTCATATTGAGTTTGAGAGACCCACAGGATATCCAAATTCATATGTCCAAAAGGCAGTCATTAATGTAGCACTGGAGCTCTGGAGAGAGATGAAGGCTGGATATGTAGATATGAGAATCAGCCATCTAGAGATAATTATTGAACCCATAGAAGGTGATGAGATCACTAAGTGGGATAGTATAGAGTGGGAAGGGCAGAGGGCCCTGCACAGAGCTTTAGGAGATACCTATCCTTACTGAATGTAAAACCTAGATGCAGATCCAGCAAAGGAGACAGAACAGTGATGAAAAGGATAGAAGGGAATGTGGAGAAAGTAGTGTCATAGAAACCTAGAAAGGAGCAAGTATCCTGGATCAGATGGAAATTAGCTGGTTCAGAGGCTGAAGAGAAGTCAAGAAGAAAGAGAACTGAGAATAAGATTTGACTATGAAGAGATCATTGGTAACTTTGGAGAAGGTAGCTCCAATTAAATAATGAGGTTCAAAGCTGGACAGCAAAGGATTTAGAAGAGAGTAAGAGAAGAGGAAGGGGAAGCTGTATCTGTTATGAGGAAGAGGGATGAAATTCGGAGCTTGGGGAGGGCAGACACAAACAGAGCACCAAGGCAAGCAACCAAACTCCACTGGTCTGGCTATGAGCTCTAATAGCAAAGGACACTTCCTTAAACCCTGGGCACCCTTTCTTTTGCAAGAAGGAACCCAAGGCACTACATTTTCTCTTATGGGAAATAGTTTCTCTATCATCCTCTGCCCCTGGCAAGTTTATGTAAATGAATATGCAATGAGTGACTCTCCTGAAGACTCATTCAATGGTGGCTTAGGTTCCTATGTTGTAGTTCAGTTATTTTCAGTTATGTCCCATTTTTTGAGACCCCATTTGGGGTTTTCTTGGCAAAGATACTGGAGTGCTTTGCCATTTCCTTCTCCAGGTCATTTTCTAGATTAGGAAACTGAGGCAAACAAGATGCCCAGGGTCATATAGTTAGTGTCTTTGGTCACATTTGAACTCAGGAAGATGAGTCTTCCTGACTCCAGACCCTGTATTCTATCCACTCCTCCCTACATTCTCATAGGGGAGGCTATTACTACTCTCAGGGTTCTGTGAGTAGCTATCCTTCCAAACACTAGCTCATGAGCTCCTACCAGTACCTTTCCTTAACAATCAGCCAGTAGACTCAGAGCTTAAATAAAAGCATTGACTCAAAAGGCATAGCAAGAACAGTTACAAATCATTTCACCTCCACAACAGAGGTACATTTCCTCACAAATAACCCAAAAGTCAAGGAGAGAGAAAGAATGAGCAGGAGTCCAGAGTATAATGGTGGTAAGCCACACCTGCAGGGGATGCACATGACCTGAGCAACTTACAGCCCTGGAACTTCAGGGCCTCCCAAACATCCTCACAAAATTCACTGTGAGTTGTTCTGCCAGGCAGGATGCTCTGCTTCTGGGCTGTATGGATTGATTCCACAGGTCTCCTGGGAATGGCTAGGCAGGATGGCAGGAACTCCCTTTAAGACATACTCTTTGTTTTGATGACCTCTCCATACTCAGTTAAGATATTCAAGCCTCCTACCCTCTCTTGCATCTGAAAGTTTTCCATTTTACCTTTCAAGGTCTCTTCATGAATCCAAGGTCAACTTTCAGCTTTTACCTGGGCCACTTCTCTTATAAATGCAGATTCTTACTCATAATTCCCACTCTTTTAATTGTTATGGAGGGGTACTAGATAAAAAGTTGGTTGTCACTTTGCCATCTTGACTCTGCTCTCTTCCCTGTCTCTTAAAAAAAATACTGATCTATACTGGTGTAGGGAGAAGAAGACTAACTTCTCTAGTTAGTCAGGATTCAAGGCTAGCCTTATACCAGAAATTTATTCCTTTGGTTTAAGCATTGCTATGCTTTCTTCTAAAATGCCAATGCTTTGAAGTAGGAATAATGTATCAGTCCATCAATTGATCAATAAGCATTTATTAAGCACCTATTATATAGCTAGGATTATACAAGGCTCTGGGGTTCCAAAGGCAAATATTAGCTAATCCCTGTCCTCAAAGTGTGTGGGGAGACATACCATGCTCACATAGGTGTAGGTACAAAATATATATAATTAAACACAAAGTTATTTGAGGTAGCAGCTGGGGAGCATCAAGAGCCTTGTGTGGGAGGTAGTGCTTGAGCTGAGCTCAAGTTCCAAGTCAGTTCCAAGCCCCAGGAGCAAATAACACAAAGCCACAGATAGGAGATGGGTTGCCCTGTGTAAAGGTCAGCAAATAGGCCAAGTCAGTGGAAGCATAGAATGATGAAAAGAGAATGAGTAATAAGGCTGGAAAGGTATGTTAGAGCCAGGTGGCAAAGAGCTTTAAATACCAAAAAGAGTTTGTGTTTGATCCTAGAGCTTCTAAAGCAGGGGAATTATGTGGCCAGGTCTGTGCTTTAGGGACATCATGTGGCAGCTGAGAGGAGGATGGATGGGAGGACAGACTTGAGGTAGGGAAACCAATACTTCAGTGAGAATTATTAGATTTCCTCCCTCCCCAGGAGGAGGTGGGACAACTCAAATGCGGCAGGCTTTGATCTTGAAGAATGAGAAAAGGAAGAAGGGATATGTTAGAGAGAAGTGAAGGTCATGGAACACAGCCCATTTCAGAACTTTCCTCTGATTTCACTACGAACATAAGAAACTAAATGATTGGAAAAGCTAGGCTGTGGCTAATTCAGCCTTACTGGCATCTCTGTTCCTGTTCTTTCCTTCTTGTCTGTTCCTTTCTTCCTTCCCATCCTCCCCCCAGCCCCTACTCTGGCTTAGTTACCGCATAGCCCAAAGCCAGACTCGGAAGCATCTCCAGGGACGTTTTGGAACTGTCCAAGGCAAGCTGTGCTTCAGTACCAACTCAAAATTAGTTTCTAGGCTGTCTGTTGCCAAGGATAACATCTGAAAAGCCACAGGGACCAAAAGTCCTAAAGGGACAAAGTGGATGGTTACCCTTGCAGGAGCTATTGACCATCTCCCTCCTCCCCACACTCGCATAACTACACACACACATAAGTATTTACATACAAAAATATGATATAGGGAATTTTCAGAGTAGCACTTACTTTACCAATTCAGATCAACATTTCTGCAATTTATGAGAGAGTTGCCTGGGGTCACTAAGAGATTAAATAACTCACCCAGAGTTCCACAGTCAGAGGCTGGGCCTTGAGCCCATGCCTTTCAGTTTCAAAGGCCTGCTCTCTGTTCACTGCTCCATGCATAGAAAAATCAAAAAGGATTTTTAAAGAGCTTGAGATGAGCCAGGTGTTGAGCTGGAGTACATATAGAAGCACTGGAAAAATATAAAGAGTTCTAGCCCTCAAGAAGTTTACATTCTAATAGGATAGACAACATAAAAACACACACATGTACACACACATATATAATCTCTATATATTGTTAACTTAAGGGGATCCAGGAAGCTGGGTGATATGATTAGAATCCCCAAATATCTTGCTACAACCCTGCCACCTACCCTGAAATTCTATCATTTGGGAGATCCCCTTTTAGGAAATGGCATCACCTTCTCTTTGAGGCCTTTCCTCAGACCCAGGTCCTGGAGATCAAGAGCCCTGAGGACAGCGACTCCACACCTAAGACCATCAACTTTACTTCTAGCCCAGTCCCTGAAGATCTTGTCAACATGAAGAAACTTGGCAAAGGAGGGAGCTCACTTTCCTTCCACTACCACTACCACCACCACCACCACCATTACCACCTACTGCTACTGACAAATTTTATTAATAGGTGAGTAAACCTGAGATCCCTAAGAATGGAAGTGCCTGACAGACCTTACAATCATGATCAAGAGAAACAATCCCAGCGGAGAGGCGGTCTAGCAACTTCCTCTACAAAGAGGCAGCTTTTATCTCCTCAGGGGACAGAGCTATTGAAGAGCCAGAAAATTTTCACCACCAAAGTCCTGTCAAATAACATGAAATCCCACAAGGATATGGTTTTATCAATGGAAAGTGCCTTAAGGAAGCTCCATTGTCCTGGTCTCTTCTATTGGAATACGTGCTCCCCAATGACAGAAATTGTTTTAATTTTGATTTGCATCTCAGGGGGTTAACACAGTGTTTTGTATAGAGCAATTAATTAACAAATGTTCTTAGATTCTTCATTTCTTCATCCATTTTTTCAAATCTCTAACATGTTAAGCCAGAATCATTCATTTTTCCCTTATTACCCCTAAGTGAAGGATAAATGCTTTCCTTTCTGTTGGTTACCTAAAATCACAAGAGAGGAATGGAAAGTTTTGATGTGGGTCAGGAAGGAGGCATAATTTTGGACTTCAGGCCACTGCTTTGGGGGAGGGAATTTCTAAGTAAGGGCTGTACTAGGATAGGTATCTGCGTGTTGTTGGCAAGGATGCCAGAATGAGAGAAAAGGGTACAGGAAACGGCAGCATGGCCCAGTGGGAGGTCCTGGATTCCCATCCCAAATGTAATGCTCACTGCTTGAGGGACTTTGGGCAAGTTGATTAATATCTGTAAAATTATTTCATCTACAAAACGAGAGAATTAGCTTTAGAGGCTTCTGAAGCTCCTTCCATCTCTAACTTTCTGCACATCTATTGGTAAGCAACTTAAATGAATGAATGTTATGAATTATCTGCAGTTGAGAGAGGAGGAGGAGGAGGAGAAGAAGGTTGGAATTTCAAGCTGGAATTTAGCATCTTCATCACCAAATGAATCTACCAAATGTGCTTCTTCTTACCCTGACATGGCCCCAGGTCAGTAGCAAACTTCCTCTCACCAGGAAGGACTTTCCTGCTCTAGGGCTCAGGAGGTCAAAGTGAGGTTGGTGACCTTGCACAGCCCTCCCTCACTCAAAACAGTCAAGTGCAAGTCATGTCATCATTTCTGATGTCATTCTCTACCTGGAGATGTCAGAAATCACCTGCTTCCTTGAACCCTGCAGAGACTTCAAACACATTTTGCCAGTCCCAGGAGGTCAGGAAATGACAGCTGCTTGGGGAAGAAAATTTTTATTAAGTGTATATTTTTGTCAAAGGACAATTGCAGATTCACTCGTACCCAGGGAGCTATGGGTTCAGGGCCAAATAGCTGCTGAGTTTTTGAAAAATTAAAATTGACCTTCAGTGACACTTATGCTGCTTCCCTTCAGATACAAAGCTTACAATCACTACTACTACTGAGCCCTCTGTCAGATACTCCCAAACTTGGCCCACCCATAGAATCTTCAAACTCTTGGGGGAATCTTTGCTTCTCCTATGCTGAGTTAGGCTGTCACTGGCCCTAGAAGTGTAAAGAGCCCTGGGTTCCCAGTCACTGGGCTAAGGTTCAAGCTCCACCTTTGCTTCCAACTCCCCCCCCCCCCCCCCATTACCTTGGGCAAATAGAAATGGATCCCTGCAGGCTGCATATTGACTTAGAAAACCACACACAAACATCATCTATGTTTTATTGTATTTTTATTTATTTTGTTAAATATTTCCCAACTATATTTTAGTCTGGTTCCCTGAATTCAGGAGCTGGTTTGACAGTTCTTTAAAAAGACAAGCTCTGGGGTCCCTTCCTGCGCTGTGGCTATAGTATCTTACCACCCAAAGCTCTTCGCTATCGCTACAATTTTGCCTGGCTGTTAAAATGGATCCTGTTCAGAAGCTCATTATCCTCTTCCACTTAACTCACTTTGGGCACAGCTCTAAACCTAAGGTTCTTTGTCTGTTAAAAAAAGATGAAAACCTGCTTAATGTGTTATTATGAGGCTCAAATAAAAGAATACTGGGGAAGCTTTCTGTGAAGAGCAGTAGAAAGATAAAGTGTCATCTTATTTTCATTGTCCCTAATCCCTCCTGATCCAGGCTCTGTGGGCTTTCACAGGTGACAACTTGCTATTATAATAAAGTCTTCTAATAGGGGAGGAATTCTGTAGATTTCTAAACCTCCATAGGAAAGATACTTTCTTCCCCTCCAAGCAACATATGACTTATGAGGACATTTTTCAAAATAATATTTTATTTTTCCCCCAATTACATGTAAAAACAACTTTTAACATTCATTTTTAAAAATCTTGAGGTCCAAATTCTCTCCTTCCCTTCTCTCCCTCTCTCTGAGAGGATGATCAATTTGATCGAGGTTATTCATGGGCAATCATGAAAAACATATTTCCTTATTAGTCATGTTGTACAAGGAGATGCAGATAAAAAACTGCACAAAAATAAAGTGAAAAATATTATGCTTTACTCTGTATTCAGACCCTATCAGTTCTTTCTCTGGAGGCAAATAACATTTTTCATCAAGCATCCTTTGTAATTTTCTTGGATCATTGCATTGTTGAGAATAGCGATTGACAGTTGATCATCAAACAATCTTGCTGTTACTGTGTACGATGTCCTTGTTCTCCTCACTTCACTTTCCCTCAGTTCATGTAAGACTACCCAGGTTTGTCTGAAACCATCCGGCTCATCATTTCTTATAGCGCAACAGTATTTCATCACAATCATGTTCCACAATGCGTTCAGTCATTCCCTAATTGATGGACATTCCTTCAGTTTCCAGTTTTTGCCACCACAAAAAGAACTGCTGTAAATATTTTTGTACAAATAGGTCCTCCTACTCCCTCTTTTAAAAATCTCTTTGGAATATAGACGTAGCAGTGGTATTGCTGGGTCAAAGGGTTATGAGGACTTTTTGGAGACAATTCCTCCTCCTAAGGAGCAGCAGTGATGCTGTTAGGAATTTCAGAATAGGTGACACCATAGGCAAACCAGTAGGGGAGGTATTTTGGGGCAAGACCTTATAGTGCCCCTCAAAGTACATCATGGAGGTAGATCTCTATTCTGTCTATGTGTAGGGCCAACTTGCTCATGAAGCCTTTGCCCCCAAAGGTACCAGAGAAAAGTACAGCCAAATGGGCTAGGGCATAGAGTGAAAGAGAGGTAAATCAGCTCTGCTCTACCTAGCATGAATCTGCCAAAAGCACTGTGCTAAGCAAATCGTTCAATAAACCTCAAAGGTCTTATGTGGAAAATAGGGTTGGAGCACAACCCTCAAAAATTTTGTCAGTGACATAAAAATCTACCCAAAATGGTAGCACAGTTTTATACATGTTAAATGGTTAAGAAACATTTAAATATTAGTTACAATAAATTGTGTTGTTGTTCTGGGTGGGCTCCTGCTTGACCTATGCTGGGCTGCTTGAGCAAGTAAAGTACCATTACTCCAGACTATATTTTCAGGTACAAACTGGTAACTAGAAAGAATCAATTATGTAGGAGTTGGTTACCTGAATCTGAGACCTCCCTTCGCTGCTCAGCAAAGACCTCCCTTCACTCCTTTCAGCTCCAGTAAAGGCATCCTGGAACAAGGATACTTTCTTCTCCATGTTATCCTTCCACATGTTGGTCAGCTCTAGTCCACCCAACCCCAAATTGGGTTGATATTAAACTTCTTGGACGAGTATTTGTCTTCCTGATGAAGTTGTTTCACCAGTTCTGGGGTTTACCATATTCTCTCTGACTCTTGTCTTTCATTCTGGGCGAAGGCTGCCCAGAGCCAAGTTTAAAGGGTGTTCTTAGTAAATATGAATTCAGGCTACAATGTTGTGTCAAGTCTCCTGAGACCTGAAGAGCTTGGAGACATCCTCCTATGTCAACAAATCAATTATCCATCAAGAATAGAACATTGCAACTGAAACAAGCCAGGCTGCTTCTCAACACTGGGAATTTCTATCACTCCCCCAAATCTATGGCTCTGGGAGATTTCTTCTATCCAGAATATGTATAAAAGAAAGCAAATCAAATATAAGGAGATTATGATATTTATTAAGGTCTAGTCTTTTAAAGTAGTAAAATTATGCTCCAATGTCTATAAAATGGACAAATGTGCTATACCCAATAATTATAGAAAATCCTAATGCATTAGAAAATCTCTCTCTCTCTTTCTCTCTTCCTCTATCTCTCCTCCTTCTCCTCCAATGTCATAAATGTGACCTAAAATCAATATGCTAGCTAAAATCTTAAATATTTGCTTAATATTTTTGTTTGCCTTTTTATAATTGAACTTTTGACATTCGCTTTGTATTATACTTGTTTGTGTGTATATTGTCTTCCTCCAGCACAATGTAAGCTCCTTGAGGGGAGCACTTGATTATTTTGTGATTTTTTTTGGTCTTTGTATCCCAGATGCCCAGCAATGTACTTTTCCGAAAGATGAATAAGCATTTAATAAATTCTATCCAATTAGGTTCAATTGGCTTCCTGAGCCAGTTCCTGAATTTTGAGGATGAAACAAAACTTGATATTCTCAGAATTTTTGCCTTTTCACTACAAATTCATTTAGCCTTTGACAGCATAATTCAGATATGACCACTAACTTCATGAAACATTTTAGTTTAACCATAAAGTGCTAGTGTGGGAACAGATTCTCAAATGTTTGTCCTTTATCAGTTTGAATACAAATTTTGCTTAAGCAAGTCCTTTCTACTTTTGATTTATATTTTACTTTTGAATTTCCTAGGAGGAAAAGCTAATATGGAATATATACATCATAAATTATAGGCTCATGGATCTAAAATTGGAAGGAACCTCAGATGTTACCTTGTCCAATTTCTTGATTTTAGAGATGGAAGAGCCAGGGCCCAGCATAAGGTGACTTGCCCAA
Organism: Notamacropus eugenii; assembly: GCF_028372415.1. NCBI lineage: Eukaryota > Metazoa > Chordata > Mammalia > Diprotodontia > Macropodidae > Notamacropus > Notamacropus eugenii. Next base: position 433,294,277 of record NC_092875.1, on the reverse strand, counting down.
GGTCACAGCAACAGCAAACATACTTCCTTAACTATTAAGCTATGGCATTTTAACAGTGAAATAATAAGCTTGTTATGGAATTAGCTGGATTAGATAAGATTTTAACGGAGTGATTACTATCAACTTATTAAATACCAATCACTCCTCTGAGGTCCTATCTAGGTCAATTTCAGGCAGCTAGGTGGCTCAGTGGATAGAACTCCAGGTCTGGAGTCAGCAACACTCATCTTCCTGATGGACACTTAATAGCTGTGTAACCTTGGGCAATTCATTTAGCCCTCTTTGCCTCACTTTCCTCATCTGGACAGTGAGCTGGAGACAAAAATGTCAAACCACCTCAGGATCTTTGTTAAGAGAGTCCCAAATGGGGTCATGAAGAGTTGGACATGACTGAACAACACAAGTCAACCTTCTACTGAGCTTTTTATTATTATTGTTACTTTAATAGTATTGAACACCAAAATTAAATGATCAGATAGGTGAAAATACTTACTTCCTCATTGTGTTATTGACAAAAACCATGGGTCCCTAAGGCTCCTAGGCTATGTCAGCATTGTCCTCTGAGCACCAGGTCAACTAAGTTTGGAGTGCTTTGCTCTTCACTGTGGATGATTACCTGGTAATGTCTCCTTTATCCATGGCTACTCAAAAAAAACTCACATTCCAAGGCAACGAGGACTTAAGATCAGCAAATCAGCATAGGTGAGGGGTTCTTAGCCTTTGTTTTTTTGTGTGTTATGGACACACAATCTAGGGAAGTTATCAATTTCCCTAGGGAAGCCCTGAACCACTTCTCAGAATAATGCTTTAGGTATATAGCATAAAATGTATATGATTACAAAGGAAATCAAGTATATTGAAATGAGGTTGGAGTTTTTTTCTCATGGAAGTTTACAGATGCCCCCAAATTCATCCATGGACTCCAGAGTAAGAACCCCTGACACAGGTGGATCCTAGAATTCTCTATCTACAGCTGGAAGAAGTTTTGGAGTTTATCTAGTTAAATGCTCTTCTTTTACAGATGAAGAAACTGAGGCCAGGAAGACTTGCCCAAATGCACATAGATATTAAGTAGCAGGATCTCTATTTCCTTCTTGGTTCTCTTTTTCCAAACCCAGCTCCATTTCTACTATACCACTTAGTCTCTGGGATTCCCTACTTTTCTGATAGGTTAAGTCACTACTTGCTGCTGGTCACTTGGCTTGAATGTGTCAGAGGTAAGATTCTCTGATTCCAAAGTTGGCCTTTGTGGTAGGGCAGTAGTTTTCTGGTGCAGCTTCCCTTACCTGGACACAGCTGTGTTCCTTTACACAACCCAATCGGCCCCAGCATCCTGATAAAGTTTTCTAGTCTAGAGGCATTAGAGGTCCCAACCTTACATGGTTGCTGCCTCTCAGACATGATGGGTGCCCAAGACCACATAATTTGCTATAATGATTGATTGACTAGATGTGTTTTCAGATGGAGACAAGTGGGGGTGCTTCCAGAGAAGCTAAGTACCACAGTATCATTGTTGTGTACCCTTGCTATGTCTAGGCAAAGGTAACCTCCTATGTTACATGTTCAGTGACCTGTTAGTGCCTCATTTTGTCCCAACATTGAATCTTTACTAAGAGAGTGATGGTGTTACAGCTGAGCCTACAACAGCCTTGTACCTGGTATGCCATTCTGACTCACACAGAAAGCATCTGTACTCAAGAAATCACAGGTCTTTGAAAGCATCAAATTCTGTTGATAACTATGGGCATTTAGCCACGAATCTGGTGCCAATCAGCATGATCACTAAGTGAAAGATGCTGCAAATGGAAGAGAAGAGTTCATGTTCAATTTCAAACTTGAACTCCATCTCAGCAGTCCATTTACCCTCAACTGGATGATAACAGCTTATGATGGCTATTTTTGTCAGTCCCACAAATCAATTCAAACTCCGTTAACACATAATTTAATTCATTGGCTTTTTTTCTAGAACATTAACAGATATGTTATTAAACTGTGGTGTCATCCATAATTAGTCATCTCTCTGTGAATTAAATTTTAAAAAGGAAAGGTAAGATCAAAGAATAATCAGATTTCCTATTTGTGTTAGAGGGAGAGAGACTAAATTATATTTGTTTTCTAAAAATAGCAACTTTTCCTAAAAACCATACATCCATTTTGATCTCATGTTGTCTCAATATTTCATGTGTAGTTAAATGTAAGTCCCAAACAGAATTTAGCTGAAGAGCTGAGGAAGGAATACATAGTCTGCTGTAGGCTCATTGTATTCGTCCTTGAAGACATTAACACAGGAGTAAGTACTTCCTAGGAATGGGCTGCCTTCCAGAATTATAGAATCTAAAGATTTGAGATTTTAGCTCAGAAACTATCAAGTTCAACCCCCTTATTCTGCAGATGAGGAAACTGAGGTACAGGGAGATGAAGTGATTTGCTTACATATATTGGCATAGTTGGAACAAGAATCCAGGTATGACATCCTATTTCAGTGTTCTTTTCCTTGGATAAGGACCACTCTTCACCTCTGGAATACTGTCTGGAAGGCATGAAAAAAAAAACAAAAGGATAGTAGACGCTGAAACCAGAGGTATCCTCATTCAGCATATCACCGCTAAACAGATTCTCTGAATACTGAGCACACTGAGTCACTTTAATCCCTTAAGTCCCTAATGAGAGAAATCATTTCTTTATATGACCCCCAACAGCAGTCATAAGTGAAGGGGGAGGCAAATGGCACTGTGCCCCAGGGTGACAAAATTTGAAGACACAGCACCATTCTGAGGGTGCTTTCTTCCCAGACCTTCCCAACACCTTGGTGGTAGCAATGGGGGCAGCTTCATCTCAGGGGTGACTCCTCCCCTGTGATTAAGTCCAGTCTAGTGAACATAATTTAATATCTTGGGTCTTACAGTGCTGAAGGGTCACATTACTGAACATAAATGGCCATTACACAACATTCAAAATGTGGAAGGTACAGGAGATTGATCTGACTGAGGATTGACCTTAAAATGTACTATGAAAGTTGACATTTTGACTCGTATCTTGAAACGAGCTTGTTTTCTAGTGACTTGTCCTTTTCTCCTCATCTGAATGTTGGGTGTGGGATGAGGAAGATTCTGGCTAACCTTCTTGGTCTGGTTCTTTTAGTTAAGTATTCTAATTTCCACAAAGAGTGAGCTATGCTAATGAAAGTAATAGTTCTAACTGCAATATTATTTAACTATATGACTTCAGGCAAGTCACTTCTCTGTGGGTCTCAGTTTCCTCATCTGTAAAACAAAAGAGTTCAAAACTATATTATCTTCAAAGTTTCTTCCAGCTCTAATATACAATGTTAGTCTGCTCTTTTAAACAGCTGTATTTTATTTTCAAAGCAAACTGAATCATAAAACATCAGAGACATTAGAGATTACCTAGCTCAATCTTTTCATTTTATAAATGGGGAAACCACATAAACATGATATATCAACATTAGAATATTCAAAAGTGATTATTTGCTGTACAAAATGACCATCTCTTTTCACTTATTTAAAATAGGATATAATTTACAAAAACATGCCACACACAATTTTGGGGAGATTTTGCTGTTTTTTAAAGAAATGTAAATTTGTGAAAGATACTCTCCCACATTTCCAAGTGAGAACTGAAAGAATGAAGAGCCAAATCCCTTCCTGCTTTGTCATTTGCTGTGTGATTTTAGGAAAATCACTTAATCTCTCTGAGCTTCTATTTCTTTATTTGTAAAATAATGGGATTGAATTTAATGTCCTCTAAAACTTTTAATCTCTAAATCTATGGTCCTAAGAAATGTGTGATTGTCTTCCCTTTCTGAACTGTGTCTCAGCTTTCTCTGCTCTGTCAATCCTCCAACTTCATTCAGAAATCTCCTGAAGCCCTTGGTCAATAACCAATGCCTCATTGGTGGCTGATGCCACAACTTGATCTCATTCAACCACCCATTGAAAAAAATGGTAAAAATGTCTGTCTATGTCTTTACCAGCAGTGTACATCTCATCAGTTTAGTCAATCCTCCAGATGGTAAGTGCACTTGACAGAACTCATCAGTTTGACTATCCTTTGGATGAAATAGACCAACTGTTTTGTAATTCCTTTCTGGCACTACAATCTAGGGATGTACTGGAACCTACCAGTCCAGCCTCAGGCAATCTATTCAGCCTTTTGTTTGGTCTGTGAGCCCTGGATGCTGGTGTTATGGAACCTGACCCCTTCCCTGTCTGCTATTTTTAAGACACTATGAAGTTGCTGTGGAAATACATTGTTCTTTGCTAGAACAGGGAAATAAAATTAGTTGACTGATTCTCCCATCCTACCTGTATTCAGCTAATATAATGAAATATAATGGAGTATACAGCTTGGTAAGGAACTGAAATAACAGCAAAGAAATTATCCTTTTCTTTACCCTCTCCAGAAGTGATCTTTAGTTTCCAAGTAAGATACTGGGAGATTATAGCTCTGCTTGTATTGGGGGAAATGGGGGAGGTGGAGGGAAAGGCATAAATATGCCTATGCTGGTAGCTGAGTGAGTCTCCAGCCCCCTTTAGAACACTTAGGGGGTTGCTGAAACAAACCTAAGTCACAGCCAAACTAAATAAATCCCTTAAGGACAGATTCCTGACACATGTGAAGGAATCTGGATATAAGGTTAACCATTAGAGAGCTGAGAACGCTCTTGTAGAGAAAGTGCTTGCCTGAGCCTGAACTATCCAGCTCTGGTTTGGCTATAGAATTATGGAATTTTTGAACAGAGAACAAATTTTTGTTATTGTTGTTCAATAGTTTTAGTCATGTCTAACTCTTCTTGACCCCATTTGGGATTTTCTTGACAAAGATGGTGGAGTGGTTTGCCATTTCCTTCTCCAGCTCATTTTGCACGTAAGAAAACTAAGACAAACAGGGTTAAATGACTTGTCCAGGGGTCACATAGTTAGTAAGTGTCTGAGGCCAGATTGGAACTCCCAAAGATGAGTCTTCCTGACTCCAGGAGCTCTATCCACTGTATTACCTAGCTGCCTCATGAGAACAAATTCAGAGATCCACTAATCCAATTTCCTAAGATAGATTGGGGAAAATGAAGCTAGGGAGATTAAGTGACTTTTCCCTGATCACATGGCTATTAATGCCATAGCTCACTTGAGAAACAGGTTCTCACAATTCCTTGTCCTTTGCTCATTACACCATACACACCATACACCATTACACGATGAGCCATGTGTTGCTTTCAGAAGAATTCTTTTTGATGGCTAAGGAAGTTAGAATATTGCCATCCCTCCTTAGACCTTTCTAATTCCAAATAATGGACAAGAATAAAAAACAGGAGCTAAGTTGCTGGCCAAAATTATTTGTCACAAAGATGTCCTCCTTTCTCCCAGTTATGGGAAGCTGAGCTGCACACTTTCAGAATCACGTTTGTAGGATACAGCATCACTCAGATCTTGTCTTAGATGTTTTTTGTGTCCTGGGTTCTATGCAGTATACAACATAACTTTTGCTCACATAAAACCCACAGGAAAAACAGAAACACTATATGAGCTCCTGACTGACTGCCCTCTCAGAGGTAGAGCAGCTAGGGTCATATGCAATACCGAAGAAGGCAGGATGCAGAAAAAACCCAGACTAACTGCAGCCAAGTGACTGACTTTTGGGAGCCTTGCTTGTTACTTCTTCTTCTCTTCTCTTCTCTTCTCTTCTCTTCTACTCTCTCATACCTCATCATGCTACAATTTCCCATTGCAATGTGAGGCTCTTTAGACAAGAATATGCTTGCCCTGAAGGTGCTGAAAGGCAAAAGTGGCTTAAATGCTAACCTTGTCTGGGTAGAGCCCTGGAAATTCATTTCTGGTGAACAGACTCAGAGCAACTTCTTTGTTTCTGTGCGTAACATTTTTTTAATCTCTGGTTCACAGACCCAAGTGAGCTCCTCTACCCTGCGCCTGTTGTTAACCATCCTTCTGTAACTGCTGATTTGCCAGTATCATTGATACGGCAGGGGAAATGGGAGTTAGGTTGCAGGTGCCAGCCCATGCCCACCTAGCTGTGTTAAATCAGAGAAGATGGAAAACAATGTATACATCAACATACAAGAGCAGAGCTTTGAGTGGCAGGGTGGCATCAGAAAAACCACCATTTTGCTGAAGCTCTTGCTAGAGGGTATTCTATTCACATTCAAAGAAGGAGAAAGGGGGAAGGAAGGAAGAAAAGAAATAAAGAAGGAAGGAAAGAAAGTAGGAAGGAAAGAAGGAAGGGAGGAAAGAAGGAAGGGAGGAAAGGAGGAAGAGAGGAAACAAGAAAGGGAAAAAGGAAGAGGGAGGAAGGGAGAAGAAGGAGGGAGAGATTTAGCTTCCTAATCACTTCTGATTTGTTCCCTCTCCTGGATCTCAATTTGGATCATTCCTCAAGAAGGGTTTCCGCTCAGGACTAATGATGGCCCTCATCACCAGCATCTGCTCAACCTAGCAGACTGACAGTAGCTGTGAGATCAGATAGATAAAGCTCCTGCTGTAATATTTCCCTGACTCTGTTACTCAGTCTTGCACTTTATGCTATTTTGGCACTTAGGAAAAAAAATCAGCATCCCCTACCAAGCACCAGACAAATGTCATTTTCTCTTTTGTAATGGTATCAGATCTTTTTCCATGGAGTTGGATCTTAACTTTATGAATGTCACAAGATAGCAGAACTAGCAGGGACCTCAGAAACCGACTAGTACCCTCCCCTTATTTAACAGATGAAGAAACTGAAGCCCCAAGATGGGGAGTGAGTTGCTCAGAGTCCCCTAATTAGGTTAATGGGAAAACTCTGGTTAGAACACAGTTCACTTAAGTGGATCATGCTAGACTTTCTCCAGCCTTTCTGGCATCACTAAAACTCTCTGGTAACATTTAGAGAGATCCTCGCAGTAGTGTGTGCTCTTTGTTAACACCTGGGTCAGCCATCCAATTTGGGTCTTTGCTGACTGGCAGTAAAAAGAGTTTAGGTAACTTGCTGTGCTGGTTTATATAGACTTGTACTTGGAGGAAGGGGGATGCCCTAAATGACAAATCAGAGAGTATCTTAGCACTCTGAACAGTAGGGAAATGAGAATCCGTCTGGAAAACAGTGGTTCAGCTGCAGATAGATTTGGGGTTATTTATAAACAACATTTAATAATAACTTCCTGAATTGACGAGGCCATAAGTTTCACGTGAAATAAAGCTGCCTCTCTATTTCTCTTTCTTCTTGAAGGAATTGTTGGAGAGTTGTCTTTGTTTTATTGAGGTCAGAGAAGGAGCAGCGCTATGGAAGCCGCATAGCTCCTCCATGTCCCTGTCTGCTTCCTCAAGACCTCTTGAGGTCTCACTCTAGCAGTCACCACACCTGAATTTGCCCTTGTCCCCCAGAATGGGACAAGCTACTCTCTGAGATGTTAATTAATCGCCCTTTTTTTTTCTTTCGGGTCAGACTCCTAAGTGTCTATCAGTTTGATAGCACCCTAGGGAGTCTTTTGTTCTGAATAGGTGAAAAATTGTACCCACAAAAAGAGTTCCCCATCCGATCAATTCTCTCTAACAACTTTATTGATTAGCTGCAGGAACATTTTTCATTTATTAATTATGAAGAAGATGTTCCAGGGATTTCTTAAAGTTAACCATTGTGAATTTTCTTTTTTTTTTTTTGGTACTGTGTTAACATTGACTGACTTGCCTCAAACTGCTTATGGCCTGGAATCTTAAAACAGGCCCTTTCAAGCAAGGCATTAAAGTTCTTGTTGGGTTAGAACCCTTATTTGGGGCTGATTAATCAATTGTCCTTTCCAGTAATGTGTTAGTCCCAAAGTATTATCTCATTATGATGATCAGGCTAACAATATTCAAATAATTAATTGTACCAGTTAAAAAAGAAAGAAACGACATGAAAAAAGACCCCACAACCCAACAGTAGGAATCCACCACCCTATGTAAAAGGTGAGTTTTACATTCATTAAAATCTATTTCAGCAATGGCTTTTAAAAGGGTCTTTGGGCAGAAGTTGGAAGGGCTAGCTTGCTTTCTCTCCTTCTAGTCTCTTGTTGTCCTGGCCCCCCGTCGACAAAGTGGTAAAAAGAGGTCTGTTATAGTGGAGAGAATCTAATATTTCATGGGCCATTCCACTTTTGCATAAATTTTATTGCTAGGAATTTTTCCCTTAAATGTGCCCCTCTGTAACTTTTGCCCATATCTCTAAGCTATGCTATTAGGGTCTCAGAAGAATACATCAAATTCCTCTTCCCCAGGACAACCCTTCAAATACTTAAAAACAGTTGGTCCCTCTTCCCTCCACCTTCAGAAGTATTATATCCATCAGGCTGAACGTACTCAGTTCCTTCAAGCTTTATGTGCACAGTTGCTGGTCTTCCCACCAATCCTGATCACCTTCCTCTGTATATATTCCAGTTTGTCAAAGTACTTCTGAAGGAGAGAGCCAGAACTGAGTACAGCACTCCAAATGTAGTCTGAGCAAGGAAAAATTGTGCAACTCCCCTCACTCTGCAGACTGCATCTCTCCTAATGCAGCCTAGGCTGCCATTGGCTTTTTTGGCTGCCATCTCTCATTGTTAGATGTAGCAAGGCATGGTGGGAAGCATTCTGGACTTGAAGTTAGTAAGATCTAGGTTCAATTCCTCTTAAAGGGATTCCATAGATGAAAGTTTTTATTATTGACTGTGAAGTGATGAGACATTCCCTATCCCAACTATTTGATTGTGCTTCTGTATATGGACATTATGTAAATAGATGTTTGTCCTCTAATAAAACTAAAAATAAATCTAATATTTTTAAAAATTAGAATAATTTGTAGTAAAGACTAAAAATTTAGAAAATATGTGGACATTGAAATCTGAATTTCATATACTTTTCACATCATGAAATATCATACTTCTTTTATTTTTTTAAGTCCAGTCATTTAAAAATGGCTGAACCATTCTTCACTTACAGCTTTTACAAAAACATGCAGCAGGTTTCATTTGGCCAGTGGGCAATAGTTGGCCAACCCCTGTTCTGGGTAGATCTTTTCAAAGGGAATATGGCTTATAAAAGGTAGGAAAGGACTTGATTTGTAAGGTGATGCTTAAAGACTTTGAGAGACATAATTTCTGGGTAATTAATCATTGTATTAATAGTGCTAGCATATTACCAATAAAAATGGGTCAGCGAAGCTCTTGAGTGCCAAAGACAAATCGTGGTAGTCTCAAGATTTTTATTGTGGTTGGAAGAGTGGTGTACCTGAGGGTAACAATCAACTCTGATTGGTTATCAATTAATGAGAATGAATATTATAATGAGAAGTGGACCTATTCTAATGAGGGGCTAAATGACTTTGATCTTGTCATTTACTTCCAAATCATACCCCAGTCTTGGTGAAATCCAGACAAAGGATCTATATCCCCCATTCAAACCTGAATACAATGGGATTAAATACTTCGTAAAGTTGGGTGGAGCAATGTTAATCCTATCTACTATCATCAGTCCTGTCCTTCAGAGGCAGAGACTTGAAATAACTTGGATCTCCCCAAATCATTTGTTATCAATAATCATTTCTCTTAGTAATGTCACTAGTATTAAGAATTCCCAGTGAGTAAACTCTCTCTACCTATGCAGACCAACATCTTCTCTGCAACCTACCATCTTGGAGTTGCCTGAATTGTTGAGAGATTGAGTTGTACACAGTCACCTAGCTAGGTAGGGCTTCCTGATTCTGAGGCCAACTCTCTAGCCTTTATTCCATTCTGCTTTCCAGTATGGGATGGAACATCCTGAAAAATGAAATTCCAACTACACAATCACAAATTATCTTAATGAGAAGGAAGTGGAGGAGGCATTTAAATGAATCAGTACAGCTGTGCAAAGAGCTGTTTGGTAAAAGATGGAAATCAGGGGACACAGTCAAGGTTGAATATAAAAGAGTGACTATCCTGTAAGAGTAATATCAGAAAGACAAACAACCAGAATGATCTGAGATTCTGGGAAGGAAACTGAAGGACCTTTCAAAGATTTCTGTAACGAAGAAGCACAAAGAAGATATAGGCTATTGCTATTGGAAGACAATGTATTGTCAGTGGGTAACAGAGAGAAGGCAAAGCTAAATAGGGCAGCAAGGTAGCACAGTGAATAGAGTACAAGGCCTGGCATAGGAAGACTCATCTTCCTGAGTTCAAATCTGGCCTCAGACATTTACTAGCTATTGGATCCTGAATACTTAACCCTGTTTGGCCTCAGTTTCCTCATCTGTAAAATGAGTTAGAGAAGGAAATGGCAAACCACTCCAGTATCTTTGCCCATTGGCCCATTTGTATGTGACTGAACAACAACAAAAGCAAAATAATTCCTCATTTCTTCCCATTAAAGAGAAATGTTCCCCAATCTGAAGGGGGTAGAATAAAGAGAGAAAATGAGGCTCAAGCTAGGTAAGGAGATAGTGAGACAGCATCCAACCAGTTAAAATGATTTCAAGTCTGTGGACCCAGCTAAATCACATCGTGGGCTGCTAAATGAACTAGCAAGGTGGAGGATGGAAAAGAGTCTCAGGAATGAACTGAATATGGTGAGTTATCATGTTAGAGACAAAAGGCACCTCAGTGATCACTTAATCCAACTCCTTCATTTTACAAATGAGAAAATTAATCTCAGCAAAATCACATGATTTGCCCAAAGTTCTTTTTCCCTTATTAGTGGCAGGGCAGAGACTCACATCCAGATCCTCTGACTGCAAGTCCAAAGGTCTTTTTGTCAACAGATTTCCCAGGGAATTCATCTAAGGAACTTCTAAGGGGAGTTGGTATGAGTCCATGTGGGAGCTTACAAGGGGAAGCCAATATCAATACATGGTTCTAGCCAGTGAACCAATACAGTTGGAAGCTAAGAATACCTCTTTTGATCTTGGAGAAAGCTGCCCTCCTGGGATCATGAGAAAGGGGCTTCTGTAGACTTAGGAAAGACCTAGGATTGAATTCCAGTCCTAACCCTTATTCATTATATGACCTTGAACCCCTTCTTGTTCTTTAAGCCTCAGTTTCCTCATTTCTAAAATGAGCATAATAACTAGCCAATAGGAATGATTGTGACAAAATACTTTGTAAACATTGAAGCTCTAGGGAAATGAGAGGACCCATGAAGGAAACAAGCTGAAGAAGAGTGTGAGCATTGAATCAAACTAATTTCTTCAGCCCTGTTACACATACACACACACATGTTTAGTGACATTAATGGTGCCTTTGTAGAGGCTACAAGTACACTGTCATGGAAGAGAGGTAGTGGCATTTATATCAACTGCTTGCAATTTATTGTCTCTTTGCCATTCCTGATAGAAGACCTCATTCAGTGGTATATAACTTAAATAGCAACAGATCCATGGGACTGACTTAGAAAACCACAAATTATCATTATCTATGTTGTATTGCATTTTTATTTTGTTGAATATATTGTAATCACATTTTAATCTGATAACTCTCTCTCCTTTGGGGTTTTTCAGGGGTCTTCACCACCCCCCACACACCCTAGGCTACAAAAGTTTTGGAGGGCTATGGGGGGGATGGGATATAGTTTATCAACAGCTATTGGTTATTTACATCATTATTTCATATATGATTAGTTGCCTTCATAGTACTATGTATTTTAAAATATCATTCTGAGAAAGTTTACATAGAGTTTACTAGATTGACAAAGGGGATCATGACACCCCAAAAAGATGAAGATGGATACCCTGGAGATGATCCCTAAGGTCTCTCCCAACTGTCAGTCAATGATCCTGTTCCCTGCTTTCTAAGATGTAAGGTATGTTACCATATTTCAAGGCTATCCTGATGGTGTACTCTATAGGCAATAGAAAAACTTCAGTAATTCCTTTGTCATTCTGACCCATCAAGTGGTCAAAACAGAACTTCCTGAGTGACCTTCTTTGGCAGCCACCTCAGTCCTGCTAGTAGTTCATCCTCTCAAGGAAAGAGCTACTCTTAATGCAAGATCTGGCCACCTCCAAACAAGACAAGAATTTCAAACCATCCTGTGGCCATTCAGTTTCCTGTAATTATATTACAATTTACATTTTAACTTTCCTTCATAAATGGTAAGCATTGCTGAAAGGGTTCAGTGCTCACAAGAAAGATGGGGGTGAGGTACGCAGCTGGGTACTGGAGTATGAGGACCCTGCATAAAGCCCAGCTGCTGTCAACTTCCAAATCTGTGCTAGGGCAGGATGAGTCTATAAACCACTCTTTCTTATCACCTGCCACTTCATCTCATGCTGTGCAAACTCTGCAGGACCAGAAAAGATCTACTTCAAAACAATTCTAACTACAGAACGAAACCTCACACAAATGGACAATGAGCCCCTTGTGCTGTATCCCTGGAGTACAACCCCCCCACCCATAGCTGTATCTATAGCCATCCCTTCATCATCTATAAATCTCAGGAGTTGAGAGGTAAAGGATTTGTTTCCTTTAGAAAGAAGTCCCATGAAGAGCTTCCTTAGCAGACCTCATTCTGTGATATCTGACAAATTGAAACAGATCCCTGTGACTGACACAAGAAACCATAAGTTCTCATTTTCTATGTTTTATTTTTATTTATTTTGTTAAATATTTCCCAATTACATTTTAATGTGATGACTCTCTACTCTTTGAAATTTTGAAGAGGGTTTCTTCTCTCCCAGGCTACGAATTTGACACTTCTGGTCTAGTTCAATTTCTTCCTTTATAGAAATGGTAACAGAACCCCAAATTATTTAAATGACAAGCAACAGTAAGCCTAGGTTTTGAATCCAGAATCACAAATGTAGACCTAAAAGTACTCTTCTAATCTGTCAAGTCTATCTAACTCTCTCATCTTACAGATGAAGAAACTATGGCTGAGAGATTGTGGTAATACAGCTAAGTGTCTGAGGCAAGATCTGAACTCAGATCTTCCTCATGCCAAGCCCCCCAGGTTAGCAACCGTGCGTAGCACCTAGCAGCCTCTAGGTCTGTTGGCTTCAAATCCAGTGTTCTTTTTCACTATGCTATACTCTCTAATAATGAGCATTAAGAAATGATGGTGACCTGTGTTATGTGCCACACTAAATCCTAAATTATGTTGTACTGCTTGAAATTTTATTGTAGCAGATCTCCTTGATCTATCATGACCCAGCATCTTAGAGGGATCAAATTACATGATAAATTCAATGAAAAACCCCACAGGTACCTGAAGCACTCAGCTAGATGCTAAGGCACTGTGTTAAGTAAGCACTGATTAACCATTGGTTGAAATGGATTTTGAGGGGGTGGGTAGAAGTGAACCTACTTGAGGAATACAAGGTATTTATAAGTTGTCAACATGAATTTTCCGTTAAAAAAAAGGTTCCTTTGATTAGGAAATAATGTTGTTGCTACAGAAAGGAGGTTGCTATGTTATTTTGGCCACATTAGGTGCAACAATTGCATGCTGGGATTGTCTGTCTGTAAGTGTTGCCTGGAAGCTCCCTCATCTGAATCTGAAATAGTTCCATGCTCTACAGTAGGGAGTCCTTTCCCTTTTTATTTGGAAGAGCTTCTTTTCATTATCTTGGGGCCTTGAGATAAGTGTGCAGATGGGTGGGGAGGGCAGGGAATTACTGACAGTAAAAGCTTTGATTGGAGTGGAGGGAAGGAAGCATATAATTCACTGCACAGTTTCAGGGTATGATGATAGTAAAATCCTTGAGCAGATTGGAGGAGGTTGGGGTCACTGTTGACTACACTCCTCTATTTTTGAGGAATCTTGGCAAGTTTTTGATTATGTACCATAGATGGGGCAACTAGATTGGAAATCTAGCTCAGAGATGAGAAACATACTTTGGGGTTAGGTGAGAGGACAACTAGCTCTGAATCCCTTCTCAGGAAACAGTCTGGATAATAAAAGTTTCTCCAACAGGAACTTGGAATGACCAGAGGTCTTGCTGGATCATAGGAAAGTTATTAGAGCAACAGAATCCAGGAAACTTAGGAAAGAATCTGGTCTATTCTTTTGACCTCAAGGTATCCATCTCAGAATAAACCAACTCAGGGGGCTATCTGACTGTCTTTTACATTTTTTTCCTGGAAAGAAGGTAACTACAAACTCTCTCAATATCTAATTCCACAAACTTTACCAAAGGATGTTCTACTGTTGGCCTCTTTGGTCCTTCTCTTATGGTGTGCTTATTATTAGCGCAATCAGTGAGACTGGACAATTGAGCTGGGAGAGCAGGGAGACAGCAACTCCTGCCAATCAATATCTGTAGTGACCAGTAGACTCTGATGCTGTGTGCCGGTGATAGAGAAAGAGCCTGCTTTTGAGATCCGTGCAAGAAGCCTTACCTTCTGACTGTAGTTCTGATGGTTGTGTTGTCATGAGAAGTCAACCAGGTGAGACATCTTTATGCAGCACATGGCAACCCAAAGGCAGAGGGTACCTAGGTGGCTTTATTTATGTGTCTACATTGTCTTGAAATGCAGATATCCCTAAGGAAGATTGTTGCTTTGAATATTTGTCTGTGCTATAAACTGCCTGAGGTCTTAGACACAGAGAACACAACATAGTTAGATGATAATGACACTATATCACAAATTCAGTAACAGTATCATCCTTGACAGTCCTTTCTGAGACTTTCCCTATTCTCTAAGACATCTGTGAATCAGAGATCATGGGAGCCTGGTAGACATTCTCACAGTATCCAGAGCAACATGAAAATAAGGCTAGAAATAGGAGATATGCTTTATCAGGGGAGGAGGTGATGAGAAGAGATAGGAAAGCAAAAGCAGAGTGACTGTAGGGCTGAATGGGTGGCAGCATAGTCTTGGGTTGGGGGTGGATATGTTGAAAATAAGTGGCAAAGCCAACATGTGGTACTCTGGAAAATCCAGGAATGAGAAGATAATTAGATGAGCATATCAAGGAACAAAAAGAAGACTAGATGTTTTGGGAATCTTCTTCCATCTAAATTATAAGAAAGTCTTTAAGGAAAGTAGGGATAGAAATGTCTTATATTTTGGTCTGTCTTTTCCAAAATCTTCAAAGCAGACCATAGCTTTCTTCCCTGAGAAATGGATGTTGGATCTGATGTCTTTAATATTCATTTCAGTTTTGCATTCTGTGATCATATCTAATATTGGAATTGGTCCACAGTATGTAACGAATCTGTGTATGAACTCATTATGTATAGGCTGACTGAAAGCTATGTTACTGAAAAGGGGAAAGGAAGATGAGGAGGGGCATGAGTGAAAGCAGGAAATGTGATAGAATAGAAAGAATACTGGTTTTGAAATCAGAGGACCTGAATTCAAATTCTAGTTTTGCTAATTCAGTTCAAGAGGCATTAATTAAACACTTGATTATATGCAAAGCACTGTCCTAGGTGATGGAAACTGAAAAAGCAACAACAGAAACAAGCATCCCTGCTTTGAAGGGGCTTACATTCTCCCTGTGTGACCTGGGATGAGTTACTTCACTATTTAGGCTCTCAGGCTCCTCATATCTAACATTAAGACACTGGCCTAGACCAGGAGTTCTTCACACTTTCTGTGTCATGGACCCTTTGGCAGTATGGTAAAACCTACGGACTCTTCTTAGAAGAGTCTTTTTAAAAATAGTAATCAGAGGAAATGCTAAATTTGAGTTAGAGATTAGTAAAAAGAAAGATGTAATTTTTTCCCCATTCAGGTCACAAGCCCTTGAAATCTATCCATAGACTCCTTAGAGGGTCTCTGGACTGAGATGATCTTCAAGATTTCTGTCAATTCTAAATCCCATGATCCTGTGCCAGTCAGAACTGGGTAGGGGCTGGGAGAGGCCTGGGGAGATAAAGCAATAAAGTACTTTGGTGTTAAGGTAGGATCCTACTTAAGTAGGGCACAAAGATCCATAATGTGCTAGGTTTCTCTGTGCCTCTTCTCTCCCTGCCTACCCCCACCAACCATACTTTTTGAATTACTAAGGTTCACTCAGTCACCCAGGCAGTGACTGCCCACATGGAAGTGGAAATGCTTTCCATCTGGTATGAGAAGCTTTGAACAGGCCCAAGGAGCTGCCCTTCCAATATGTGCTCCTGAGAGAGGGTGGTCTGACCCTCCAGATGGGTTGCTGATTGCATAGTCCTTTCCAGCCTTCCATATCCTCTATCTTGGGATGAGAGGACAAATTCCTTATGAGCTATGGTCAGTTGCACAATGTTTAGGCTAATTCTCCCACTTCTTCTTTTTTGTCCCTTGTTTTTGAAGAGGACCAATGACATTGTGAGGTGAATGGATTTAAGTGAGGCAGACTGCACAAAACTGTCAGCTGTACTCTCTCTTCCTGAGTCATTGAAGTCCAATGGCAAGAAAAAAATCAGAATGACTGGTGATGGCAGGATGCAAAACAGGACGCAATAGATGATCTTGGCATCTTGGATGCCTGACTAAGCTGTAAGCCTTCTAGCTGCCTTCATGACCCTTGGCAGTTCAATTCCATAGGCATTCACTAAACACCAAGATTAGTGCCAACCACTGTGTTAGATGCTGGGGATACAGAGACAGAACAAAGGCCTAACACTCTACTGTTGCAGAAGAAATCAAAGACAACCTTTGAGAAGCTGTCATCTCCTTGTGTATACTGCTGTGCTAGGCTTATTGTAGAGAACAGAGTCTGGTGGCTTGACGAAGATTGCCTGAGACACACTATTGCTATTGTCCATAAGTCTGAATATACTATGCCACTATAAAAGTGGGATAGGAAGCAACCAGGAGTAGTAGATATCCTCCAAGACCTACGTTCAAATCCTTCCTCTGGAACATCCTGGCTGTGTAACTCTGGGCAAGTCAATTAACTCTTAGTGCTCTAGGCAACTTGAAGACTATAAACCGTAGAGAAGCTGCTGACCAACATTGGTACCATGAGGTCCGCCTTTGAGAGTTCTCTGTACCAGTGCAGTCACAGATCTTTACCCATCCTTTTCCTCATAAAAGCAGGCTAATACAAAGCTAATTAGGAAAGCATTAACAGCAAAAACATGACAGAGTAAGTGAAATTGTGGGCAGTAAATTGTAGGTAGCTTTGGAGGTGGTGGGTCCAGGCTGGACCAAGCCAGATAAGGCTCGTTTCTCAGCACTCCAGGAAGACTTCCTGAAAGAGAAAGACTTCTGGGAAGCAATTTATGTGAAGAGAGAGTCATAGCTTGGAGACCAGAAATACAGAAGGCATTCCAGACATATGATATATTTGTAGAGAAGTCCAGAAGGCAGGATTAGTATGCTGGAGGAAGGGGACATTGAGTATCATACATCTGTGAGAACAAATTCAGGAAATGGAAATCTGTAATGAGTTAACATTTGTCATGGGGAGGATTCTAAGACTTTAAGATAACCCAATAAAGACCCATTTCACTTCCTGAATTATTGAGTTCTATTTAGATCTTCCTCCTCCTCATTTGACATTTCTGGGAGTTCTTAAGGTGTGGTTCCTCTTTACCCTCTCCTCCCCTCCACTTTCCATTCATAACTGCTTGTTTTAGCACACAAACAGGATAAATTAGAGATAATCTCATGAGGAAGTTATTAAAGTTGAGGACTGGGAAAGGCTTCTTAGAGAAGGTGGGCCAGTGGCTGAGACTTTAAGGAAGCCACAGAAGCCAGGAGCCAAAGATGAAAAGGGAGAGTTCCGGGTATAGGGGACAGCCAATGAAAGTTCCTGGAGTCAGGAAATGGAGTATCTTGTGTGAAGAGCAAGGAGATTAGACTAGACCAAATCTCAGAGTTTGTGAAAGGGAGGAAGGTATAAGAAGACTGGAAAGGAAAGAAGGGACCAGGTTATTAAGGACTTTAAAAGATCAAATAGCACTTTATATTTGAATAGAGAGCCACTAGAATTTATTGAATGTTTGTGTGTGTGTGTGTGTGTGTGTGTGTGTATGTGTGTGTGAAAGGGAGAGCCCTGTGCTTTTTGACAGCTGAGTGGAAGGTAGACTGGAATGGGGAGAGGCCATCAGAGTAGTCCAATGGTGGGGTTGCTGAGACTTGTACCAGGGTAGTGGCAGCGACCGAGGAAGAAGGGGGAATGTACAAGAGATGTTGCAAAGATTGATATGATAGGACTTGGCAATAGATTGGATACGAGAAGTGAGAGAGTGGGGAGTCAAGTATGACACCTAGGTTGTGAGCCTAGATGGCTGGGAAGATGGTAGTACTCTGAGCTGTAATAGGAAAATTAAAAGAAGAGAAAGTTTTGGGGAAGAGATAATGAGTCAATTTTGAACATATAGAGTTTAAGGTGGCTACAAAACAATATCAATAAAATATATTTTTTAATTTGAAAAAAAAATTCTTCAACAAAACAATCCGAAGGAGTTTGTAATTTACCTACATTTATTATATAAGTATGTAAAGTATATAAAATAGGGACAAGATAGTTTAGTTGACACAGATACCAGGAGTTGAAGAGATCAGGAAAGACTTCCTAGACACTTGAGTTGAGCCTTGAGAGGTAGAGGGGAGGAGAGAGAAAGCATTCCATGCATCATGGAGGACAAACAATGCGACAAGACAACAGAGACAAGCGAGAGTACTACGGAGTGGGAATGCTATGAAAGCCAGTTTAGCTATGTGGAAAATGAGTAACGTAATTAGACCAGAAAGGTAAATTGGGGTCAGGTTTTGAAGAGACTGAAATTCCAAGCAAATGAATTCATGTTTGATTCTATAGGTAAGAGGGAGCCATTGGAATTTCTTGAAAAGGGGAATGACATAGTAAGACCAGTGCTTTAGGAGAAATACTTTGGCAGGAGGGATTAGGGTAGAGAGAGATAAGGTAGAGATACCCTAATGATGTGATTCTTTACTATAATGTTTTTATTGACCCCAATGAGCACCCATTCCACTCATGTACTCCTTGATTTTAGTGGTCACTGTTCTTTGGCCATTCCTAGCTGTGAAACTGAATTAGAGCAAAGAAGATGCTGGAGACTAATATCTTGCCACTGGACCCAGATGGCTCCAGAGGAGAAAGTGAGGCTGGTGACCTTGCACAGTCTTCCCTTACTTAAATCCAATTCACTTTCAAGTCATGGCATCATCTTTCTCAGGCCTGCATAATTTGCTGTCTGCCAGAGGATTTCCTTTACCCACAAAGGATGTTTTCCTCTGCATTTTTCACACCCTTCAGAGATGCTTTGGCATGTAGCAAGTAGCCCGAGGTCTGTAAAAGGGGTGGATGGGTTGCAGACTGTGGAGTGCTGACCTTGCTGATGTCATGGTCCTCTTGACAATGAAGGACAAGCAACAAAACTGTATTGCCATGAAAAGAGTATGTGACTGCAGAAAGGAACTCATAGTCTTACCCAGAGGTAAGCCCCAAACTATTCCACTTGGAAGGGGACAGACTTAGAGAAACATGGAACCCTTCCAGCTACTGATATTCTAAAGTTATTACATATAACCCCAATGCTGCCTTTGCCCACCAACTCTGAGCTTTGCCTTTGTGAAGACACAGTGTTTAATCATGCTTCGACTATCTCATTTTGTGTGTGCAGCTGGATCATCTCGGGCTGAAACACTGAGCCACAGTTCAGGGAAACCAGACAGGTTCCAGAGCTCTGAAGTACTTAGATGTCTCTGCCCTTTTTGTCATATTTAACCAGGCTCCTGATCAGATTGCTTTTCTAGGATTATAGAAAGGAAGCTGAAGGTATTCATTTGATTGAGTGCTTAACTCCATTAATGATTATAGAAGCACATCTCCAGCATTTAAGAGTTTTGGCTCCTAGAGACTTATGCAGATTTGTCTTTATGCCTGACTAGCCCAAGTCCTTCACAGAGGGAAGGGAGGGAAAGCTAATTCCAGGGCTAGAGCAGAGCAGTCCTTAAAAGAATTTGGAGACCATCCTCCATCCTCCAGTCTCTAGGCAGGATTGTTCCTAATCCAAGTCTGTGGGGAGTGTGTGTGTGTGTGTGTGTGTGTGTGTGTGTGTGTGTGTGTGGTGGTATTGATAGAGATGGTTTAGGGGAGGAAGGCTTTTTAGAGTGAGTGCTTTCAATGGAAATTTAACATAAGCTGCCATTTTTTTTTTTTTTTTTTGCTTTCCCCCCCTCCTTTGCAAACCAGCCAGAGTAGCTTGACCTGGAAGGAGGAAGTCAGAGTGACATCCTCAGTCTATCTGCTTTCCTACTTTGCTGCTGGGACCTGACTTCTTCCCTTCC
Organism: Notamacropus eugenii; assembly: GCF_028372415.1. Taxonomy (NCBI): domain Eukaryota; kingdom Metazoa; phylum Chordata; class Mammalia; order Diprotodontia; family Macropodidae; genus Notamacropus; species Notamacropus eugenii. Next base: position 433,274,092 of record NC_092875.1, on the reverse strand, counting down.
ATGCACTCCTCCTTTATGAGGAGCAGTTACTATTTACTCTTGCCTCCCCAGGAGATTTCCTGAACCAAACTGAGACCTTTGCCATAGCATCAGGTGGCAAACTAAAGGTCACCAGCCCTGTTCTTCCCTCTCTGCCTCCTCTTCCCTTCCCCTTGCTCTTGTCCCTTACTTGTTTCCTCCTTATTAAACTAACCAGATAACTGGCATTGTGCTCAAGGTAGCTGAATTTGCTCACCTTAACTCAACCAGGAGGGTTTTCCATAGAGAGGGAGATGACAAAAGGAAACCAATCAAATTTTGAAAGGCTACATGAGAGGTCCTTTGCTGATCAGCATGGCTCTTAGCTTGACCTACAAAAGAAATGAAAATGTGTCAATTAACCTCAGGTATATTGGCCTTGGAAATCTCATATAATTCTCCCTGTGAGAAAGAAGAAAATTCCAAGTATTAAAAAAAGGAATGATGAATTTGGAGTCAAAAGAACTAGGTTTGAATCCCAACTTTCCCACATACTGTCTCTGTAACTTTGGAAAAATATTTCATCTCTCTAAGCCTCAGTTTTTTCATCTATAAAATGATCAGGCTGGATGAGATGACCTCTGAGGTCCTTTCTAGTTCTAAATCTATAGTAATAATAATAATAAAGTTATACAACACCTACTATATGCCAAGTGGGGCAGCCAAATGGCACAGTGGATAGGATGCCAGGTCTGAAGTCAGGAAGACTTAAGTTCAAATCAGATCTCAGTTACTTACTATCTGTGTGACCCTGGGCAAATCACTTAACCCTGCTTGCCTCAGTTTCCTCATCTGTTGGAGAAGGAAATGGCAAACCATTCCAGTATCTTTGCCAAGAAAACCCCAAAAAAGAGGCATGAAGGGTCAGATGTGACTAAAAAATGATTAAACAGCAAAAAAATGTGCCAAGCAGCGTATTAAGTACTGTACAAACATTTGTTCATCTGATCCTCCCAACATCCCTGGGAGGTAGGTGCTGTTGTTATCACCCATTTTACAGATGAGGAAACAAGAGTCCAGAGTCACACAGTAAGTATCAGATTGGAACTCAGGTTTTTCTGACTCCAGGCCCAGTGCTTTAACCCACTGTGCCATCTAGCTGCCCTATGATCCATTTCAATCAGTATTTATTGCTGGAGAATAATTATGTATTCCTTCAGTTTATAGTGAGACCTTAGGAGACATCAAAAAAAATCAATACCATTGAAATCAATTGCAGGCCACCAGGGGTTGCTTCTAGCCCATGCAAACAATCCCTTCATACGTTTGTTGCACAGAGTGTGACTAAAATATCATAACATCAGCCACTTGACCAAGCAATAATAAATGGCAGTCCCATGGAGAGGGATGGTGGAAGATGTAGGGAAGGGCAGTGAGGCACATCTGGTTGCAAAAGACAGTCATGAGAGGGGTTTAAGCACAGTCCCCATAACATGATTGTCTGAGGAGTATTCTCGGTCCCACCAGAATGAGAAATTGTATCCCTAAGAGGGGGGGCAGAGGATATTTGTAATACTTCCTTTCTTTTGTTATTTACTTCATTAATCTGTCTTAATTAAATGTTTTATTCTCTGATTTGTGGGTCATGTCTAGTCTGCTATGAATCAAATGGGACCAAATGCCACATAGGTACTAATTATGATTACCCAAAACATTCTTCATTGAATGTGGGCTAAAAAAAAATGTTCCAGAATTACTTGGTGCCTGCGTTTCATGGATCTTGTACCTGAGAGGTGACAAGGAAGAGGTCAAGGCCTAAGTGAATTAGGGGTTCCTATAAATGAATATAGCCCATTGACACCAGAGGGGGATTATTTCCAGGGGAAGCATTGGTCCCAAGAGGTCTCAGAAGCATAGAATGCCAGATACCTTTGAGACCATGATATCCAACCTTTCTGTTTAACTACAGAATTATTGAGATGAAAGGAACTTCAGAGATTATCTAGTCCAACTCCTACCAAAATTATGAATTTAATTTACAAAGGCATGGGGAAACTAAAGTCCAGAAGGTGAAGTGACTTCCTAGTTGAGAATTTCTGTACATGGACATATGATCAATTTACTCAATTTTCTAATAATCTGAACTGTTCCAAACAGTTAAGAAAATCCTAAGAAGGTAGCTGTTTCCTCATCATTTGTTTGTTTGTTATTCAATCATTTCCTATTCTTTGTGACCCCATTCAGGATTTTCTTTGCAAAGATATTGGAGTAGTTTGCCACTTCCTTCTCTAGCTTGTTTGACAGATGAGGAAACTGAGGTAAACAGGATTGAACAACTTGTACAAGGTCACACAGCTAGTAAATGTCTGAGGCTGGATGTGAACTCATAAAGAAAGATGAGATTTCCTAACACCACTCACAAAGCCACCTAACTGCTCGTTTCCTCATCACTTATCCATACTGTGTTAGACAACTTAGTAACAACTTTCTCACTGTCTCTTCCATACACCTTCTCAGATGATATATTTTTGGTCACATGTTCTGATTGTGTCTACTTCAAGGCTTCCCTTGATTGTCATTTAAATTTGATTTCATTCAAATATAAATACTGGAAATTGATCTAGCTTGGGTTAGGGTTAGCTAGCTAGATTTTGATGCAAATAAAGGTGAAAGTTACTGGCTTGACTTCATTGGGAAGCCTTAGTGCTCCTTTTGCCCAATTTCTTGGACACAAACTTCAAGGCTAGGGCTGACTGAGATTGGGGGAAGGAGGAGGAAGGAGGAGTCTGGCTGCTTCCCTGAGCTTTTCTTTCTTACCACCCCTCCCTTATGATCCAATTAAAATCAGTCCCAAAGGAACATTTACCAGTAGGCTTAAAGAAGCAAGACATCACCAAACAAACAAAAACAATAGATCGCATGGGGTCAAGCAGGGCAAGAGGGAAAAGTGGTAGGTTTAGCAATTGAGGTCTTTCTTGGTGTGAATGGCAGGGAGAGGTAAATTATAAGCCAGTTGTTTGTATATGGATCTCATGACTTTTTGGTTAAGAGCAAGGGGACTCAATTTGGAGCTAGTAGATGGGTTCAAAAATCTCACTTTAGCTATCCTCTGCCCTTTGTAACTTTGGTAAGATTGACTAAATGTCTCTGAACCTCTGTTTCCTCTTCTAAAATGAAGAAGTTCAATTAGATGATTTCTCTGAATTTCCTTCCAACTCTAAATCTGAAAAGCCTATATTCACTGATTCTTCTGCCCACTGCTTCCCTGAGTCACCATCTAGCATCTGTCTTATTTCTACAGTAGGACAATTGTCTGGATTTTCCATAACCCAAGTATATCTTTATCCCTAGATCACTGCAGGGCTAGGTAAAAGTGTGGATGTCTCATAACAAGAACATCATCATGGTAAGAAAAATCTGGAGTCTCTGATGTTGAACTAGTTTCACCTTCTCATGCAAAGGCTGGCATCTTTACCAAGAGGGCAGTCTTACACAACATTTGTTCAGGGCTTCACATCTGAAAAACTCTCCTGGTCCATTTGATTTACGTTGGTCCACAAATGCTGAACCAATTTACCCCCTATCCTCTCAATACCATCTTTCCCTCTTCCTAAGATTTCCCTTCATGCAAAGCTAAGAGAATTGAGGTACATACCTGAAGAAAGCACAACAGTCTTGTTATAAAAAACCAGAAGGCGAAGGAAAGCAAGCAGGATGGAGGATATTGCACAAGGACATAGGTCTAGAGATGGAAAGGCTCTTGTCCAACCCCCTCATTTTAAAAATAAGAAAATTCAAGTTCAGGGAGGTTAAATGATCTGTCCAAGGCACCCAGATAGTAAACATCATAGATGAGATTTGAACCCAGCCCCTCTTACTCCACAGCCACACTCTTTCCATTGTAGCAATCATTTCTTGTTGATTTCTGAACTGGATGGATTTCTTTAGAACCCCAGAGGTCTGTCCTTAGTTTTCAAATTGTCTAAAAGGCTAGTCAGCCCTCATAATTTTGGATGCCTTTCTTTGTGTGCACCTCTGTTTCCCTTTAAAATCTGGGTCTGCAATGAAGGGCAAGGGTAGGGGTGAGGGCAGAGAAGAACCATGGAATGTTAGAACTGGAAGCAAAGGGACTTAGAAATCATAAGATGTTAGAGGCAAACCTAGGAGAGATCTTGGAGGTCGTGTAATCCAACTCCCTAGCTTTACAGATAAGGAAACATGAGAGGGTGAGGGACTTGTCGATGATCATACTTCTCATTAGAGGCAGAGTCAGGACCAGAAGTATATTTCCTGGTTTCCAGAGTGCTATTCTTTCTACTGCACATGCTGGGTTTTCCAGGGTGTGTTGGGACAGGGCACCCACAGTACTGTCCTTATATGTGTTGTATACCTAACACCTATGTCACCTTGTATTGCCATCACTATGAAGGTGGAGACACAAGTATTTACTGATATTGTGGTACTGGGATTTCTGGGAAGAGCTGTATAAGAGGTTCTGGAACTTATGGGAGGGAGGGAGATGTCTGGGGAGACTCCAGAAAGAAAAGCCAGGTTGAGAACTAGAATTCAGAATTCATGTTCCACTTTAGGACCAAGTGGATTTTTCAGAGTCAAGTCAAGTCTCAGCTTGGTCTCCTGGTTTGTGTTCATGCCCTCCTTACAATGACTTGGAAATAGGTTGCCTTTGTTTCTATTGCTGGTGATGGGGTGGGGCAGGCATCCGTTTGTGCTGAGTGGAGCAGGTTTGGTGGAACGACCCTACAGTCCCTTCAGACAATATTCTATCATTGTGACCCTGAGTGAGAAAAGGAACTGCTTCTCCAACTCGTGAAATAAAGATTTCTGAAACACCTTGCTCCTGAAGCAGCACCAAGACCTGACTATAGATATCTATGGGTTGTCTTTGTCATTGCCTCACTACTGAATATGCCCGTTGTTTTACAAAGAATATAGTTGGTACTCATCCTTGTTGAGTGTTGAATGTTGCCAGTGCTGATAGAGATTGAGAGGACTGGCCGCTGGAGGAAAGGACAAAACACACCACCACAAAATGCAGGGAAGCGGGCCAAGTAATTATTGTCCTTCGGGGAATCAGTAACCTTTTGGTGTCATCTGTGATGAGATTTGTTAGCTGGCTCAAAGTTGATTTACAGGAAAGAGTATAAGAAGAAAGAAATTAATAACCTAAATGAATCACAGGAAAACAACAAGAAAAGATAATTTAAGAACCATTGGACTACCTGAAAGCCATAACTAAAAGAGTAACCTAAGCATCTTGTCTCAAGAAATCATGAAAGGAAACTGCCCAGATCTCGCAGATACAAGGAGTCAAAACCTCCTGGATATAGTGGAAGATGTTTTGTGAGCCAGCTCAGGACCAGGGGAAGTGAGATGATGCCTTCTCTTGGTTCCACATGGATTCCCTTCTGGATCTTTTATACATTATTCTCCTCAGCTTCTTTCCCTCCAACTAAACATGGGTGAGAAGTTACAGAGAGAAGGAATCCTTTCAAGTCATACCCACCAAAAATATCTTTATTATAGGTGGGGTTAGCCCCATTACCACCACCTTTGTCTGTGTCTGTCTGTCTGTCTTCCTCCCTTGCTCCCTATCTGGAGGCATGGTTGGGTTCATCTATTCTAACCTAACTTCAACTGTTTATTCCCTTACATGTTCCCCACTGAGGGAATTAATTTTGCTTGACTGTGCATATCTGTTAAAAGAGATTTGGTTTTTTCCCCCCAATGGGGTGGGAAATGAGAGGGAGAGAAAATAACCTGCTATTTTCTTTTAATAGAGAGGCAGAGGTGTTGCTGCAGGTGTGAAATGTTGCATACATTTTCAGATGAGTTCACTGGTATTAGTTTTACTTAATCATTTTATTTTGTTACAAGAGACCACGCATGGAGTGGGATTAATCTTTTGATGTACATAATATTTTTAAAAAAATCAGTAAAACTTTAACAAAATAAACTAACAAGGAGAGAGATAATAATAGCCCTTACCTCTCAGGGTTGTTGTGGGGGGATAATATTTATAAAGTGCTTTACAAACCTTAAAGCATTACGTAGATCATGTGTATACACATGTATATATGTACATACTTAGATGTATGCATACATATACCCAACACACACACATACTTATATTGAAATACATATGGGTAACATGTAACTGCCTGAAAGATGATATAAGATCCTACTGTGTTTATTTTTGGTCAATGATATAAAAACATGTGATGCTGCCTTAAAGGCTCTCCTGCACCAAGCTGTCTGTCATTCCCTCAGAGATGTAGCAACAGAGATAACTTTGTCTAAATACCAATATCCAGTGAGCTATAAAACATGGAGATGTATTTCCATGAAAATATTGACTATCATCATGGAAGATGCCCAATGTAGAATCTAAAATGAGAAGAGATTGACTTTAGATGAGGCTGTCCTGCCTATGGATGATGCTGTTGGAACAGAATCAAGTCCTAGAATATTTCTTGGTTTTCTTATCCTCTGACAAGGAAAATTTCTTTTTCCCGTTTTCTGAGACAGATGGTAGGTCATTGGCTGCATCCTCCTTCCTGGTCTTTTTGTTCATTATTCTCATCAGAAGAACTATAATAGGAGATAATCAAATGTTCTATGCAGCAATATTTCTAGATGTCTTTAGATGTGCAGTGAAAATAGTGCTGGCAAATCCATTATTGGTCTTTCTAAGGAGAACCTGGAAGCCATCCTTTCCTTTCAACTGCTACTTCCTTTTATATTCTGGTTTCATTTATAGCAAGAATGTCCACATAGATGTGATTCATCTCCTCTGATTCTATGTTATTCATTGGCCATTGGACAAGAATATTCTATTTAAGTACTGGTGGTTAAATTAGCATTTGTAGACAATGCAAAAAACTCATTCTTTGCTTCCTCTGGCTTCTTTTTCTGTTACTGATACTATTGCTATAAAGATAGAAAGAGACTTCCCCTCTCTTCCTTTGATCCAGGCTCAGATAAAGAAAATTCTTTATCTTCTCCTTGGTGATCTTTCTGCTTGCCCCCTTGATCTCTTCTGGAAGTTTTCTCTTTTCTCTTCCAAGTTTTCAATCTCTCTATATCCACCTGCTAACTCCCTCAAAGATCGTTAGATCTTCCCATATATTTGAGTCCTACCATCTCCTCAAGATATCACCCTCGAACTCCCTTTGCTTTCACAGTCAAACACCTAGAAAAAGCTAAAAATTCACTACATGTCCCCTTTTCACCTCCTACTCACTCCTCAGCCACTTGCAACCTGGCTTCCATTCCCACCACTCTGTGGGATCTTCTTTATGTAAGGCTAACAAAGATCTCTCCATTGCTAAATCTGTTGGACTTTTAAAAATACTCACCCTTCTTGACTTTTCCTTTCATATTTGTCAATGTTGACCACTTCCTCTTACATCCTTTCCCTTGCCTGGATTTTTATGATAAATAATTCTCTTGCTGTCTGTCAGACCAATTGTTCTCCTTTGCAAGATTGCTATCCCATATATACTCCTCTTTGCATTGAAGGAGGTCAGGGCTCTGTCCTGGGTTCATTCTTTTTTCTGTGATCTCTCTTGGTGGTCAGTGGATTCAGCGATCATATCTATGTGGATAACATCCAGACTTCTGAATCTAGCCTTCCTCACTAGACCTCTGGTCTTCTACCTCCAATTACCTACTTGACATCTCTGCCTGCGTGTTCTATAGTTCCTCAATTTCAACACGTCTAAAACAGATATCATCTTTCTCCTATACCAAGCTCTCTTCCTAACTTCCTGTTTCTGTTAATTATACTACCATTTTCTAGTTACATTATTTGCAACCTAGAACTCTCCTTCAGCTATTCATTCTCCCTTCCCTTCTCTCTCCTACCGTATACCTGGTACCCAATAACTTTTCAAGTCTCCTCAATATTTCTCAAATACATTCCCTTCTCTCAACTCATACCACAGTTACCCTTGACCAGGACCTCATCCTCTCCTATGTGTACTATTACAATAGTCTCCTAATTAATCTCCCTGCATTCCACCTGTATCCTGTCCAATCTGTCCACCACTTTGTTGTCAAATTGATATTCCTAAAGCACAACCCTGATCATGGAACCCTTCTGCTCAAGCTTCGGCATTCCCTGACTGCTTTTAGGTTAAAATGCAAATTCCTGTGTTTTGTTCTTCACTATCCATCTCCAGGAGGATAACACAGGCTTCTTTCTCATGTACATACTGTACTTTATCCAAATGGGTCTGCTTGTGTTCCTTACACTGAATAATCATCTCCTACCTCCTGGTCTTTGAACTTGGAATGATTTTCCTTCTCATCTGCATCTCTTGGAACCCCCAACTTCCCTTTAAACTCGGTTCAAAATCTCCGTCTTTCAAGAGGGCTTGACTCCTCTGTTGTGAGCCTCCCTCAAGCTGTATATTTTTGGGATATACCTCATGTTTACTTATCTGTGAACCCTTGTAGCCACCATGAAGGTGAGGAACTCTCATACTTTCTTCTTTTGTGCCCCTAGCACCTAGTACCTAGCACTATGCCTGGCACATAATAGATACTGAAATAATTACTTGTCATTTGATTGCTTAGTCTGTTGAAATGCAGACCCATTTTGTATTTGTATTTGTTTGATAAATAGATTGCCTTGGTAAAATAATTATTCACTGAGTGGTCAACCAACTAGTTAGTATTCTTTTTTCCTTCACTCATTTTGATTATACTGTCATCTGTGATCTTTACCATTCTTTTCCACTGAACCCAGCCATCCTCCATCCTCCCTGTTTCTGTTGAGGGCAGCATGATTCTTCTAGTCCCCTCAGAGGGATTTCCAACTTTGCCTTTACCTCCACCCTCCAATCCCATCCAATCAGTTGCCAAGTCTCGTTGGTTTTTTTTTCTTCCACAATATCTCTGGAATCTGTCCCCTTCTCTCTAATCCTTCAGTCACCACCCTGGTTCAGGCACTCATCACACTTCACCTGTACCACGATAATATCTTCCTGATGTTGTCCCTGTTTCCAGCCTCTCCCTTCTCCCATATATTTACCACACAGTTACCAAAATTATCTTCTTAAAACGCATCTGACCTTGCCACAACAGGTGTAACTAGGGCAGAGCAAAAAACTTTTCTCAAGTTTGTCTATAGCTCAGGTCATTGCTTTCCTCTTAGGGATCACCATTCCTCCTCTCTTTCCTGGACCCAGGTCACTACCCTAAGAGAAGCTGGGTGGCACAGTGATTAAAGCACTGGGCCTGGAGCCAGGAAGACCTGAGTTCAGATCTGGCCTCAGATACTTACTAGTTGTGTAATCCTGGACAAGTTACTTAACTTCTCTCTGGTTTTGTTTCGTCATCTGTAAAGTGGGGATAATAATAGTACATAAAATCCCAGAATTGTTGTGAAGATCACCTGAGATAATAATTGTAGAAGTGCTTAGCATAGTGCCTGGCACATCATAGGCTCCTTATAAATGTAAGCTATCATTATTATATTACTTTTCCCCATAGTCAGACACCATCTTGGGAAGCAGAAAACTGAGTCTGAATCTTGACTCTACTTCTTAGCACTTTGGGATGATCATTTAAGCTCTCTGGGCCTCAGTTTGTACATTTCTAAAATCAATATATTGAACACAACATAAGAGTTTCCTCACAGCTCTAAGTCTATGATCCTATAGACCCCCATCCATTTTCTTGCTGAAGACAAATTCAGTTGAGGAAGTGGGCAAAGAAGACAAGTCCTGTAAGATAAGTGTCTATATTTTAGCTGTTTGAGTAGCTGATACACAGACTTCCAATGATATGTAACCTTGTTAGCATTCATAGTCCTTTTCCCAGTGTTTGAGGAATGAATAAATAATATTTGAATTTATATTGCAATATTGTCTGCTGGAAAATGGGTCCATTTGGCATTTGGTTTGTAAAATTCCCTGCCCCATTAAATTTGTCCCAGGTGTAAGAATCATTTTTAGTTACATTTCTACTTGTCATTCCACTGTAAAAAAAAAAAAAAGTGACTCTTTCGGGAAAAAATACAAACTCCTCACCATGGTATTCAAGGCTCTATATTGTCTCATTCAATCTATTTTTTCAGACCACTTTATTTTCCTTCATACACTCTACATGCCAATTAAATGGGTTTGCTTCCTGTTCTCCCAACTCAGCATCCCACCTTCCACTCTCATGCCTTTGGAAAGCCTGGAATGCATTCCTTCCTCAGATCCATCTATTAGAATCCTTATCTTCTGCCCAAATTTTGAGAAGCTTTTCCTGTCACCCCTTCCTCAAATGTCCTTTCTTTCCTCAAATATTGTATTTAATAGAATATTCTATTCTTTTAGTGGGAGAAAAGTTTTATGAGGGCTTTCATTTTGTCTTTCTATCTCCAACGACTAAGTCCAGTACCTCACAAACAGTAGGTGCATAATAAATGTTTGTTGTGCATAATAAATGCATTTTTTAATCTTTCCTATTTCAATCCTGAATTACAATTGTGTGGTCTCTAGCATAATTTTCCATGTATGTATTTATCAGATAGATCCATTTTAACAATAGTTCACATGTATACAACATTTTATGACTCTTCTCATGACAGTGCTGTGAGGTAGTGATAGAACTGTTTTCTTCATTTTATTAATCAGGAAACTGAGGCAGAAAGAGGGAAGTGACTTGTCCAAGTTCATACAGTTAGAGATAGAGTCAAGAGTTAAACTCAGGCCTTCTGTCTTCAAGTCAAAAGCTCTTTCTACAACATTGTCTTTATTATAATTATATTATAATGTCAAATTTTTAATATGATATAATAATATATTTTATAATATAATATAATTATACACTTATAATATAATACCATCTCTCTACGAGTATGACCTGGGGCTGGACCTGTGATTTCATTAGCATAAGGAATTCCTAAGAAGGAAACTCCTCTGTGGCTTACAGTCTCCAAGAAATCCATTAAAGGTTAGGTGACTTACGGTCACACAGCTAGCACGTGTCAGAGTCAGGACTTGAACCCCAAACCGCTTGACTCTGTCTGATGCCAGCTCTTTCTTCATCTTAATATACTGTCTCTCTCAACGTATATTATAATTATATATATTATAATACATATGTTACATTGTAATATTATAAGCCTTTAACATCTTAGAACAAAGGAACTTCACAGGTTAGGGATGACACTCAAACATTTTGGGGGAAGTCTTGGGAATGAGGGAGGAATGATAAGGGTCCTAGGTTTGGGATGGACTATGGGGGTATATCACAATGACAGGCCTGGGTGTTCAAAGGGCAGCTGGCACAGGGGATGGGAAGGGGTAGGCTGTGGATACATCTTTAAGAAAATAAGACTAACATGGGAATTAGGATAACTGGTTTTTAGGCCAGACTCCCCCCTCAGATCTATTTTTTTTTAAAGAGGCCATTCTTTGCCTCATTTTTTAAAGCCTGAATCACTGAATGGGTGCTCCCTCAGTCAAACTGAGGCCTGTTAAAGATCTTAGCTTGAAAAGGTCAAGGTTCCCCAATGCATCCTGGACCATCTCCAGTTGTCCTGATCATATCTTGTCACTGGATTGTTCCTGAGGAGAAAGTGAGGCACAGCCCTCCCTCACTCAAATCCAATTCACTCGCATGTCATGGCATCACCTCCCAGACATGGTCCTCTTCGAGATCAAAGGACAAACAGCAACCGATTGTATAACTTTGGACTAGTCACTTCAACACCATAGTCCTTCATTTCCTTTTCTATAAAGTGGGGAGTTTGGATTAGACAGTCTCTAAGCTGTTAACTCTAAAATCTTTCAGTTCTCTGCATTCTGCCTGTGTTTAGCTAGCCCCTCCCTTTAAGGTGCTAAGGATGTTTAGCCCAAAGAAAAGAAAGCTGAGGGGTAAATGAATGAATAATGGTCAAGTATGTGAAGGGTTATTAGACAGAGGCTGATTAACAGCTGTTCCCCATCCCTGTTCACACTGTCTCCCCAGCTGTTTTGGCAGAAATGATGTAATTAAAGCACTGGTCAAGTCCTAGGAAGAAGGTCCCCAAGTCTGTAACAATTTGAGCTCTGGGCTTTGACAAGCTAGACCTGTCTCAGATGGTGGAGAATAGATTTTTTTTCCCCCTCTTCTCATTTTGGGGGCCCAGAGGAGGTGGAAGTAAGAGACAAGGCTGTCTCCTGCCCACCAGAGTGGGCCATTTGCTAGGGCGGCCATCCTGGGGAATAGCCTGGCTTCCTCCACTCCAGGTGAAATGTCTTTCCTGAGTTTTTGAGTTGTATTCCCCTGAAATGACTCTCTCACAGACAGAATGAAGAGATAAAGGTCATAGCTGCTCCAGGCAAAGTGAGCCTGATAAAATCACAGCTGGATGGGCTTATTCTCCTTCTTTAGCTTGGAATTCAGCTTTCTGCCTTTTTATTTCCTCATTTTAGGTAGGAGCTTTCAGATAGGAGAAGAAGTCTTTAAGCTTAGGAAAGTGGAAAGCAAGTGTGAACTTCTAAGAGGAGACATAGTTGTTTCTTTTCTATTTAGGACTCCCAGATGTACCATATCACTTGTGTGTGGGACTGCAGCTTTTCCTCCATCTCTCTATGAGCATGACCTGGGGCTGGACCTGTGATTTTATTAGCATAAGGAATTCCTAGGGAGGAAACTCCTCTGCAGTTTAGAGTTTTAGAGAAGTGCATTAGGGAGTAGCTACATGTACTTTCTAGAGCACTGCCCCCAAGCCCAGCCAAATACCTGTAAAAAAAAAAATGGCTCTAAACAAATTCTGGAGCTGCAGAACCCACAGAATGACAGCGAGAAGCAAATCTCTAGCCAAAGACACCTTGGAAGGTCACAAGGAAGTGTCTATCATGCCACACAGAAGGCAGGGCCCAGTCTAGCGTGGGCCATGCTGGCACAGACAAGACCTGAGCAGGCCTTAGAGAGACAATCTCTCACACCTGTGACAGTTTCCAGACTTCAGGACCCCAAAACACTGAGGACACATTGGAAGGTCAGTGGAAAAAGCCTGTAGGATTGGTGTGGGAGAGTGGAGTGATCTGGCCCCAGCCCCAGGGTGGCAGAGCATTGAGGGGGCAGAAGAACCAGCAACAGCCACAGCAGCAGCAGGGGTAGCTGTAGCCACTGTTTCTGGAGCTCTAGGCCCATAGATTGTGGGGGAATCAAGTGGCTGACAGAACACCGCCCCCACCCCCTCCATTGGAAGCAGAGATCTACCTTGACAAAGAGCTCGAAAGTCAAGTAAATGGCTGGGGAAATGAGCAAAGATCAAAAAAAGAATCAGACTATAGAATCTTACTTTGGTGGCAAGGAAGACCAAAACATGCAAAGACAACAAAGTCAAAGCTCCTCCATCCAAAGCCTCCAAGAAAAATATGAATTGATCTCAGGCCATGGAAGAGCTCAAAAAGGATTTTGAAAATCAAGTAAAAGAAGTAGAACAAAAATTGGGAAGAGAAATGAGAGTGATGCAATAAAATTATGAAAAATGAGTCAACTGTTTGCTAAAGGAGACTCAAAAAAATGCTGAAGAAAATAACACTGTAAAAAATAGACTAACCCAAATGACAAAAGAGACCCAAAAAGCCAATGAGGAGAAGAGTGCCCTAAAAAGCATAATTGACCAGATGGAAAAGGAGGTCCAAAAACTCACTGAAGAAAATAATTCCTTGAAGATTAGAATGAACCAGAGGGAAGTTAATGACTTTACGAAAAATCAAGAAATTATAAAACAAAACCAAAGGAATGAAAAAATAGCAGACAATGTGAAATATCTCATTGGAAAAATAACTGATTTGAGAAAATAGATCCAGGAGAGACAATTTAAAATTTATGGGACTACCTGAAAGTCAGGATCCAAAAAAAGAGCCTAGACATCATCTTTCAAGAAATTATCAAGGAAAACTGCTCTGATACTCTAGAGCCAGAGGCTAAAATAAATATTGAAAGAATCCACTGATCACCTCTGAAAGATATATGAAAAGGAAAACACATAGGAATATTGTGGCCAAATTCCAGAGCTCCCAGGTCAAGAAGAAAATATTGCAAGCAGCCAGAAAGAAACAATTCGAGTGTTGTGGAAATACAATCAGGATAACACAAGATCTAGCAGCTTCTACGTTAAGAGATCACAGAGCTTGGAATATGATATTACAGAAGTCAAAGTACTAGGATTAAAACCAAGAATCACCTACCCAGCAAAACTAAGTATAATACTTCAGGGGAAAAATGGTCATTCAATGAAATAGAGAACTTTCAAGCATTCTTGATGAAAAGACCAGAGCTGAATACAAAATTTGATTTTCAAACTCGAGAATCAAGAGAAGCACAAAAAAGTAAATAGAAAAGAGAAATCATAAAAGACTTACCAAAGTTGAACTTTTTGCTTTCCTACATGGAAAGATAATATTTATAACTCTTGAGACTTTTCTCAGTACTAGGATAGTTGGAGGGATTATATACATATAGAAAAAGGACACAGGGTGAGTTGAATGGGAGGGGATGATATCTAAAAAAATAAAATTAAGGGGTGAGAGAGAAATATATTAGGAGGAGAAAGGGAAAATAGAATGGGACAAATTATCTCTCACATAAAAGAGGCAAGAAAAAGCTTTTACAATGGAAGGGAAGAGAGGGGAGGTGAGAGGGAAAAAGTGAACTTTACTCTCATCACATTCAACTTAAGGAGGGAATAATATGCTATTCAATTTTCTATAAATACCTATCTTACACTACAGGAAAGTAAGGGAGAAGGGGATAGGTAGGGGGATGAGAGAAGGGAGGGAGAACAGGAGGAGGGTGTAATTAGAAGTAAATACTTTTGAGGAGGGATAGGGTAAAAAGAAAGAATAGAATAAATGGGGGACAGGATAGGATGGAGGAAAATATATGACTTTTATGTAACATCACTTTTATGGAAGTCTTTTGCATAACTACACATGTATATAACCTATATTGAATTGCTTGCCTTGTCAGGGGCATTGGATGGGGAGGGAGGAAGGGAGAGAAGTTGGAACTCAAAGTTTTAAAAGCAAATGTTAAAAATTGTTTTTACCTCAACTGGGAAATAAGATACACAGGCAATGGGGTATAGAAATCTATCTTATCCTCCAAGAAAATAGAGGGAATGGGAATAAGAGAAGGGAGAGGTGTAATAGAAGGGAGGACAGATTGAGGGGAAGGGGTAATTAGAATGCACACTGTCTTGGGGTGGGTGGAGGGGAGAGATGGGGAAAAAATTTGGAACTCAAAATCTTGTGGAAATGAATGTTGAAAACTAAAAATAAATAATTAAATTATAAAAAACCAAAAAACCCCCCAAACAACAACAACAAAACAGAAATGCACTAAAGGTTAGGTGACTTACCTAGGGTCACATAGCTGACATGTGTCAGAATCAGGACTTGCACCCAAAACTACTTGACTCTGTCTGAAGCCAGGTCTTTCTTCATCTTAACATACTTTCTCTTTCTCCCTCCCTCTCTCTCTCTGTCTCCATTTACTTTACTAAATGTCTGAATCAAGACCAAGTTCACTAGGGCATTTCATATTGTATATATTTTATTTACACATATTTATTTTCATGTCTCCTCCATCAGACTATAGACTCCTTGAGAGGTATGGTCTATTACCTTTCCTTTTATTAATTTTTAATTTAATTTAATTTTTAATTTATGGAATAAAACAAGCATTTCCATAATACAGTATAACAAAAAAGATTAATGCACATGAAACCACAAATCTATTATGCACAACTTGCTATTCCTTTAAAATATGTAATGAAGTTATCACGTAAATTTCTTTTTTTCCCCTTTCCCCCTCCTCTCCTGCCCTAGAGATGGCTACCTTTACCCACAAATATATATACATGTAAACTCATTCTATACATAGTTCTATTTATCGGATTTTTTTCCCTCTGAATACAGATAGTATCTTCCTTCATATGTCCTTTTTAGTTAATTTGGGTATTTATATCAGTCAAAATGACCTATTCACTCAAAGTTGTTCTTAACACAATATTTTTGTTGTTATATACAACATTCCCTTGGTTCTGCTTATTCCTGTATGTCTATTGCCTTTCTCAGAACTCCCAGAGCTTAGTATAGTGCCTGGCACATAGTAGGTGCTATGTAAATACTTATTTACTGAGTGACAGGGAGGATCTCATCCAAAACCCCTGCTTGTGAACTGAATAGTCAGAGAACGATCTGAGAACTGAACAGTCAGAAAAAAGTAGGAATTGGACTAAAGATTGGCATGAGTAAGAAGAGAAGAAGTGCTTAAAGTTCCATTCCAAAGTAAGCAGAAAGAAGAATTCTGGGGGATGACCCCCAGCCCCAAATGCCAAGAGTCTGCAGCTATTCTGTCAGGATGAGAGCAGGTGGTGGGTTTTGGAGGCAGGGCAGGAAATGAGGAACTGAAGAGCCAAGGCAAGGCTGTGAATGAAGCTCCACAAGTGGGCTGAGCCCAGGAAGAGTTCAGGAATTTGTTGGAGATCTGGGCAACCAGAAGCCAGATGGTTAGCTGACGGTCAGCAAGTACACATAGGTATGGGTAATGGAGACAAAACAAAGAGTCCAGTAGTTAGTAAATGGCATTCCCTTGTTTTTCTTTTTAAATATATAATATTTACATACTAACCACAAGGGGATCTTGATATTGAAGAAACTCAAATAGGAAATATTTTGTATCCAGAGCCTTCCACAGGACCTGGCACATGGTAGGCAATTAATAAATATTTATTATTAATTGAAGTTTCTTCCTGAGGAAATAGCTTATCCCTGGACTTAGCCAGCCAGGGCATCTAGACTAGAACCAGTAAATTTTTAAGGGATAGAAAGGAGACAGATCTGGGCAAAGCAGGCCATATGAGGTCAGAGATAAGGGCAGCTATGACCAGTACCCATTGGATTAGAGAATGGATCTATGATTTCACTGGTTTAGGAAACTCCCAGATGAGGAAATTCTCTCTACTAAAGCAGTTTGGAAACTTCTCTACAATAGTATCAAATGGGGCCAAATAATTTAAATTGGGGTGAAGTTTAAATTAAAACACCTAGTTTATTTTTGGCTCTGCCTAGAGTTTAGTTTCCTGAAAATACAGATGATCTCTACTATTTTGTACCCGAATGGAAAGGGCACTGGATTTATAGTCACAGCATCTAGGTTTGAATCCCATGAGTGCTACTTACTCTTGGAATGTCCCTTGGTAGGTCACTTCCTTCTCCCTGGGTCTCAGTCTTCTTCTTCTTTTTAAAAAATTAGTGGGTTTGAATTGCAGGGCAGTGATTTGAATGAAAATTTAATTCAGTATTCATTTCCCTGAGCATATTATAAAGCTTTGCTCAAGGACACCACTGAAAACACAGTGGGGCAGGAGGCGGTGACATTGCTTAGTTAGGCTTTCAGATGATATAAATAGTAGTCATGGGAGGGAACTAAGTGCAGGGAAATTTCAGCTGACTCGCAGGAAGGATTTCCCAACAGCCGTGTCTGTTAGACCAGCGCATCATCTCCCATGGGAAGTGGCCAGCATCCCATAGCTTAAGTAATTTAAGAGTAGACCTGCGAAGTCACTTTAGAATACAATGTACCAACCCTCCAGCATCAGGATGGCCTCAACCCGAGGATCTGATGGACTTTTTCTGTCTCTAATGTATATTATATATGGAGAAAGTCAAGATTGGTCCCCAGGCAAAATTGCTTGCATTGAGCCTTCTCCTTGCCTGAGATCTTTTAGAGAGTGTCCCACCAGGCTTCCAGGACTCTTCTACTGATCTTTGGTAGCTCAGGACCACCCTCTATATCCCTGGCCTAACCCATTTCTGTGCTTTCCCAAGCTATAGAAGTTTCCTTCCTGATGTTCAAATGCATAGATTCATAAGGCATAATAGCTGAAAGACCATTGACCTAAAGACCAAGACCTAAAGACCATTGAATCCAGCCTTGGCTGCTGCTATTCATGACAAAACTATTTTTTTATGCAGAGATGATCAAGAGAATTCTATGGTAGTAGCATCCTACCAGGGAGCAAAGACTCTCAGGGAGGGAAGGGAGGAGGCTGAAGGATGATATAGTAAGGTGGGCTCAAGACTTGTCCAAAGGCCAAATCCAAGCCATGACTATTAATACTCCCAGAGGAATGTCTCTTTTGGAAAATCACAAGGCTTGTTCCATGAAATAAATGTATGCATGTATCCATACATATGTGTGTGCATTTATGAATATAAATTTATGTGTCCATACATGCATATTGTACACATGTGTACATAAATGTTTGTGCATATATGCATACATATATGTGTGTAATATATACAGATATGCACACATATGTGCGTATACACACACACACATACACAGTTAAGACATATATGGTGTGTCTATCAAATGCATGTGATGGGGAATTGCCCCCTGAACTGAATCCTTCTAAGTATGTATAGATTGCTACTGATACAGTTCCCCAAGGTTGGAAATGATGGTAAAACCTGTTTCCAGGACAGTCATGATGAAATATTAGCATGACAGTATTAGAAACACCAGGGAGAGATGTGGAGCATGTACTTATAGACATTCTCTACTTGGATGCTTATCATGTGGTGAATATCAGCCTCTTTGATTGGCTACAGTTACAGAACCAAAAATGGAGGAAGGTTTGGCATTCAGAAGTCATTAGGCAGCCTCTACCCCTTCTCTCTTAGTTTTGGGTCTTCTTTTCACATGACCACTTCCTGGGCTGAGAATATTCAAATACAGAGAATTCAGTAAGGGAAGGGGCCTTGGACCTTGTCCTCATTTGAGGCCAACATTTGGCCCTGTAAGTAGAGGTCTTGGATCTTTGTCTCAGCATTTCTTCTCCTTTTTCTTCTTCTTATTTTTTTTTAAGGTGAAGGAAGTTAGGGGTTATGACCTTATGATTCTCAAAGATCAGTAGAGTGAACCCCCCAAGGTCTGAAAGTCCAGGAGTCCAGTCTATGCTGAGTTCTGCAGCCAGCTCGGCATCAAATGTGTAAGGATCAAGGAGCAACCTTTGGAATTCAGCCTAGGAGGAGCTAAGTCAAGGAGTTATTTAGCAGTGATGTCACACTTAGACCTGAATTTGGTGGGAGCAGTGCTATATAGAAACTGTATTAAATCTGAGTCCACTCTCCTCAGAGACCGATGGGAGAAGGGAGAGGGTGTCCCTGAAATGCTGGGAGAAAATGTACTTCTGTTCTTGCTATATAATTGAAGTAAATATCTCTTTGTAAAAGCTAACAGATTTTAATTGGTTAAATGAAACTGGGCAGGGGGCTTAAAAATGGGGGAGAACACAACTAGAATGGGGACTTGAGCCAATAGGATTGGAGAAGACACCCTCTAATCCCTCAGGGGTACTCCTAGCACTTTGAGAGGCTTATGCAGTCAGTTTTGCTCTGGGATAGTGAGCTCAGAGGAATGCTTGCTACATGTGCATATGACATGATGTTTAAAAGAATAGATAGTGTTAAATGACAGATGCGGAATCTAAACAAGATCAAATTCAAGAACAGTGGGCCAGATCAAAAGGGGACAAAGGTAGAGTCCTTCAACTGCATGATTATAGAAGGAGGGATGTGGGAGTACAAGTTCATTTTCGAAAGACCCAAGGGCATCGGTGGATTGTAAGCTCAATATTTTGTTGTTGTTCAGCTGTTTTCAGTCATGTATATGCTTGTCACAGGCTCATAGATGTAGATCTGGGATGGACTTCATAGTTCATATATCTCTTTACAGTTGAGAAGCTTCTGACTAGGAATATTATGGCTTCTCTAGGGTCATACATATGGTAGACATCAGAAGTAAGATTTAAATCTAGGTCTCATTCTAGACCCGATATTCTTTTCATTGTACCATGCGGCCTCTTGGCTGTAGCAATTTGGAATATTATATTCAATTCTAGATGAAATATTTTTGGAGAGACATTGACAAAGTAGAACATATCCAGAGGAGAGACACTTGGATGTTGAGAGGATCTAAAATGATACCATATAAAGATCCATTGCAAATACTGGATATTTAGTCTGGAGAAGAGAAAATGTAGAATAAAGACAACTATGATGTTCCAAGCACTAGAAGAGCTGTCATTATCATATGGAAGAGGGATTAAAATCGGTCTATTTGACCTAGAATGCAGATCTGAGAGCAATGGGAGAGAAAGCAGATTTCAAGCTTGATACAGGGAACAACTTCCTACTTCTAAGACTTATACCAAAGAAGAATGGTTTCTCTCGGGAAATCGAGAGTTCCCCATTACCGAACATTTTCAAGCAGACACTGGATGACCATTTAACCTCTTCATTCATCATACATGTTTATGTAGTATGGCTTTAGGATATACTACCTGCACATGTAAATTATACTAGCTACTACTATCTCATTTTCCTTATTTATTCTTACCTGGGATTTTAAGGTAGTCAAGATACACGTTCAGATATTTCCACATTAAATGTGAAAATTGAAGCATTTTTCATTAATTAAATAATTGGCTATTGTTTCTCCCTCCAGTTTATTAAGTATTACCTACGTAATGCAGTTTATTAGTCTAGTTTAAGTTATCTAGTTGATTTAACAATATTTAATAGAAATATTTAATAAACTAAATATTTAATAAATGGGAGAAACAATTTCTTTTCTCATAAGTATTTGTTCATGTCTGTCTCAATGTAATCCATATGTATCTATCAACATATGTACTTATGTCTATATATCAGAACTCTAATCCAATATCTAATCTCCTAGGCTTAAAAAAATCAAGATTACTGGCAATACTATTTATTAACAGTGTAAAAGACAAGAAAACATGGCAGAAATGATTATTTGTAACATATTAACTATAAGCAAAATCATAGCCAGTCACCTTTAACTACCACTATTATTGCTGACTTCTCATTTCTGGAAACATAGTCCTACCATTCAGTTTTCTCAGGATACCAATTATGATCATTTCTCATGAATTTTCTTCATGTTTGTTTGCAAGATAAGGGTTAATCCTAGTGCTCTCAGGAAATAAATTCTTAGTCATTTTTTTCTGTCTTCTGTTCATATATCATACTTAAAATTCCCTCCAGAATGACAGTTAAACTCAGTCTCCTCATAGAGTCCTCATGGAATGACAGTTAAATTGAAATTCTCCAAAATGTCATTGTCTCTCAAAGAAACATAAATGGTAGCTATAGACTCCATAGGAGATGCTATTGAAACTGGCACTACTTATAAAAGGAGAGGTAATAATATATGTATTATATTGCATACTGGGTTCTTAGCATTTCAAAGTAACAGGGATCTTAAGGTTATCAAGGTTATCCCAGCTCAGGCTGGTACTACATCTACAAGGAGACGCAGTGTTACATGGAGAAAAGAGGGATGAGTCTGGAGTCAAAGAACCTGGATTCAAACCCTTGCTTCATCACTTATTACCTCTGTGACAGTGGACAAGTCACTTAACCATACTTTCTGGGCCTCAGTTTCCTTGTTTGCAAAATAAGGGAGTTAGATTGAAAGATTCTTTCTCACTCCATATCTATTGCCCTATGATCCACAATAAATCAATTTATTGTTTATTTTACAATTAGTAAGTGTTGGAGTTGAGTCTTGAATTTAGATTGTCTGATATTACAATTCAGTGACTTAAAGGTAGGTTTAAAATTTGGTCTTCATGAGCTAATTTTTAAGGAAAGAGGGAGAGAAACCAACAAGAGCTTCAGGGCATTTCAAAGATACACACACACACACAATGTATGGATCTATGGAATCATATTACCTAGGTTCAAGTCTTGGCTGTGCCCCTTGACTAGCTGTGTGACCCTGGGCAAATTGATTCATATCTAAACCACTTTTTTTCCATCTGGAAAATAGGGTTATGAACATTTACACCACCTATCTCACATGGTTGTTGCAAGGAAAGCACTTCATGATCCTCAAGGTGCCATAGAAATTGAATTGTCTCTTCCCAGTGGGAAAAAGAAAAACAGAATCAAAGAAATCCTGGAGAAGCAATTTCCTTTTCTATGATGTATTCAGGTGGCTAGGTGGCACAGTAGGTAGTGCTGGAATGGAGTCAGAAGATATGGGTTTAAATCAGGCACCTGATAGCTGTATGATCCTGGACAAGTCACTTACCCTCTCTCAGTCCCAGTTTCCTATTCTGTAAAGTGGGGATAATAATAGCACCTGCCTCACAGGATTGTTGGTTGTTATTAAGTGAGATTATAAATGTAAAGTAATTGCAAATCTTAAAGCACTACAGAGATGCTGATTATTTTTGTTGTTGCTGTTGGTTGACCTTCATTTTCTTCAGCATTTTTTGGGTCTCCTTTAGCAAACTGTTGTCTGATTTCCATGATTTTATTGCATTGCTCTCATTTCTCTTCCCAATTTTCTTCCACCTCTCTCACTTGATTTTCAAAATCCTTTTTGAGCTCTTCCATGGCTGAGACCATTGCATATTTTTTGTAGGTTTTGGATGTAGAAGCCTTGACTTTGATGTCTTCCTCTGATGGTATGCTTTGTCCTTCCTCATCTGAAAGATTGGAAGAAAATACCTGTTCACCAAGAAAGTAACCTTTTATAGTCTTATTTTTCCCCCCTTTTTGGGCATTTTCCTAGCCAGTTACTTGACTGTTGAGTCCTTTGTCAAGTGGAGGGTATACTTTAGGGACCTGTAAGTTCTCAATTCCTCCAAGGTGACACAGTCAAGGGAGAAGAGCTTACTCCTCTTCTGGCCTGTGCTCTGGTGTGTGAGCAGGACTTCCTTTCCAGAGCCTCCACTAGCTCCACCATGCCAGCACTCCTCCTCTCCCCAGGACCACCACTCAGGACCGAGACCTAGATTAGCTGCTCAATTCCCCTAGGGTCTTTAGGTTGAGGGCTCCAAAAGTGGATACTGCTGCTGCCGTAGGACCAGAGCTGAGACCAGACTCGGCTCCCTTCTCACACAGGTGAAAGAGTTTTCTTATTCACCTTTGAAGCTGTTTTTGGCATTTGTTGGTTGAGAAATCTGGAAACTGCAGCTACTACCCATTTTTTTGCTTCTTGAATCCTGCTCCAGTTCTGTCCTTGCAACACTGCACAGTGCTCTGCCCAGTGCCCGGTGCAATACACCTTTCCTGTCAGCCTTCCAGGCTGTCTTGGGCTGGAAATTTCTTTCACTCTGTTGTTTTGTGGCTTCTGCTTCTCTAGAATTTGTCTAGAGTCATTTTTCACAAGTATTTTATGGGCTATGGGGGTAGAGCTAGAGCAGGTGCATTCTTCTACTTTACCATCTTGATTCTGTCCAGGTTTGAAGCCCGAGGCTTCTTAGTTATTCTCAACCTGTTCTAGCCCATCTGTTGAGATGGTTTTACTGAGATGTGGCCACTGTACGTACTTCAGATTCTTGGAGTCACAGGTGAGAGTTGGGTGAAGGTGTCCACTTAAGGTGGACAAAAGCACTGAAAAGGGCTCAGCAAACTCTTATACCAGAGATGCTAGTTTTCCCTAAGTACCCCATCTACCCCAGTTCCAAATCTGTGATGTCTAGCTTCTCTCATATCAAGGATCAGATTGTCAGGGTATGATGGAAAGAACACCTATGACCTAGGTTGGAATCCTGATTCTGGAACTGATTACTGTGACCTTGGAAAAGTTATTTCAACTATAGCCTTTTGTGTTCTCTTCTATAAAATATAAAAGTGTAATATCATTTTTAAGATCTCTCTAGCTCTAAATCCTATGATCTCTCCTTTCCCATTTGATCAAAGGATCATAGATTTAAAACTAGAAGAGAACTTAGAGACTGAACCTGATTACCTCATTTTATGGATGAGGAAACTAAGGCTAAATGAGGTTAAATGACTTACCCAGGCCACACAGTCAGCAAATATCTGAAGTGAGATTTGAGCCCTTGTCTTCCTCATTCCACATTTAGCTCTCTATCCACAACATCAATGGTCAATGGACATGAATACTTTTCAAAAGAAGAAATGCAAACAATTAGCAATCATATAAAAAAAAGCTCTATAGCACTGATAAGAGAAAGGCAGATTTAAATAACTTAGAAGTTTTGATTTCTACCTAACAAATTGATAAAGATGGAAAAAGAAAACAGCAGTAGGGACTATAGGCAAGCAAACATAGTATTATAGTTGGTAAAGCCATTCTGAAGAAATATTTTAATTATGCAAAGGCAAGTGATTGAACTATTCATAAACCTTTATCCAGTAATTCTCCTACTGGCTGTATTACTACAAAGAGGTCAAAGAAAAACCTCATCTATGCAAAAATATTCACCAAAGCACAGAGAACAGGAAACAATGGTTGTCTATTATCTGGAAAATAGTTGAGCAATTATATGAATGTAACAGAATATTAGTATACCATCAGAAATGATGAATATGGGGGATTCAGTGAAACAAGAGTTTCATTTATTTATTTAACAAAAGAGAAAATAGTGTGCTTCATTCTGCATTCTGACTCCATAGTTCTTTCTCTGGATGTGGATGGTATTTTGCATCATGAGTCCTTTGGAATTGTTTTAGGTCCTTGCATTGCTGCGAAGGGCTGTTTATCAGATACAGTCCTCACGCATTGTGGATTTTACTGTGTATAATATTCTCCTGGTTCTCATTTCACTTAGCATCAGTTCATGTAAATTTTTCCAGGTTTTTCTGAAGTCCTCCTGTTCATCATTTCTTATAACAAAATAGTATTTCATTACATTCATATACCACGACTCGTTGAGCCATTACCCAGTTGATCGGCATCTCCTCGATTTCCAGTTTTGGGCCACCACAAAAAGAGCTGCTATAAATATTTTTGTACGTGTGGGATCATTTCCCATTTTTATGATCTCTTTAGGATACAGCCCTAGAAGTGGTGTTGCTGCGTCAACGGGTATGCACATTTTTTATAGCCCTTTGGGTATAGTTCCAAATTGCTCTCCAGAATGGCTGGATCAGCTCACAGCTCCACCAGCAATGAATTAGTAAAACAAGAGTTTTATATGAACTGAGAGAGAAAATAAAATAATGATGCACACAATGGCTACAATAATACAAATGAAAACAACACCAGAAACACATTTAACTGATGATTTGTGGTTCTGAGAACAGATAATAAAACAAAAACTTCTCTCCCTCATGTCCTCCCCACCTGCTAGAAAAAAAGCAAAGAGACTAGAGGGGCAGAGAGGCAGAGTTTCATCCACACCATCTGATATAGTTGGTAGATCTGTTTTTACCAGTTCTTATTGTTACCAGGCTTATTGTTCAATAGCTGGGAGCAAGAACTGAATCTGCAATTACATTTTTTTTTAAAAAAGGCAGAAATTTTGACAAGTAAAAATGCGTAAATTTTGCGATCACTTCAGGGGATCCCCCTCTTCTTTCTCTTTCCTAAACTTGATGTGCTAAGGCTTTCTCTCTCTGGCAGGGGAGCCTGCTTTGAGCTGGTGCCTTGCCTGACCTAGGAAGGCAACAAGCAAAGAATAGAGGGAAGAAAATGCTTTACGGAGAGCAGAGTGTACTTGAATCAGCAGGGCCTGTTGCCACACATCCAAAGGCACTTAAGATATTGGCAGATGTTATTGCAGAACAACGAGCCATTATTTGGGAGAATTAAGGGAGAATGAGGGAAATCCCTGAAACCAAGCAAAGGGCACAAATGGTACCCATCTTTCACAAAGGGGAAAAGCACAGCCATGTTAATTACAGCTCAGTCAGCTTAACTTGGCTACTGAAGAAGATGCTAGAACAAATCAAACAATCAATTTACAATCAGCCAGAAGAGCAATGAAGGTAGCCATCTAAAGAGCAAATCACACTGGACCAATTTAATTTCCTTCTATGACAGAGTGACAGGCCATGTAGATAAGGGGGAAGCAATAGATGTAATCTACCTGAAACACCAGCAAGATATTTGATTCTGTCCCACATGACATTCTCATCAACGAGCTAGCGAGTCATGGGGTAGGCTGGGATTGGGAACCCCTGGCATGCTTGTCAAAGATGGCAAATAGGCCAGCAACTGTCAGATTCCTGTCCTCCTTCCCCCACTGTCCCTAGAGTTGGGGGTTGGGGGCTAAGTGTTACACCACTCCACCTCCTAAGTTGCCAGCTGCTGCTTGCTCAATATCCCAATCCCCACTCACCCACCTTGCCATAAGGAAAGGAGTCACAACCTTGTTGTACAATTTTTCTTAGTTGTCAACACTTGTCAAACATGCTGTTTTTTGGTAGGTCCACAATGGATGGTCTACCCCAAAGAAAATGAGCTTTTAAATATCATTAATTATTATTAGCACCATGTAAACCCTAAAGTGCTAGATAAATGTGAGTTTAAAACTAAATGGAATGGGGTGGAGCAGGAAGCAAACTCATAACTGATGTACACTTGGTCTACTGGTCATGGTAGACCGTACCCTGAATATAATTGCTCAAAATAAGGAAAGGGGAGAGATTGGACTCCAGCCTGAGGGTGCAGGAGTCAATGGTTACATTATTATTTTATATAATGCCTCAAATCAGTAACAGAAATATGACACATATTGACCAGGGAACCGTCCACCACGAGCTTTGTTTGATGCTGGTAAAGCCTTTGCTACCAGGCTGTCTAGCTTTGAGCGCTAAGATCAAAAAAGGATCATGTATAAAAGAGTAACTCAAAATTTAAAGACTGGAAAATATTCCTAAGTTATAAAGGGGAAAAACAGTGAAGAAGTTCAAGTTATTTAACCTGAAAAACGGAAGGCCACAACTTGAATACAGTTGTCTCCAAATACCTCAAAAGAATAGCCTGCCTTTGTCTAGGTAACAGGTGTCAGGTGGGTGGGGTCTTCCCAGTCTAGCTTTGCTGTGGATTGCACAATCCACACTGGTATTAGCCCCCATCTATTGGAAACTCTAGTTTAGATTCAGTCACTGAAATTATCTTAGATCTCAGATAATTATAAAGCAACATAGTTTAATTTTATTAGGGAAAGCTTGGTAATATCAAAAAACATCAATGATCAGTTAACATCACACACAGACATCACTTTCATTTCCATCCCCAAATTAACTCTTGAACCCTGAGACTGAAGTCCAATATTTCCCCTTTCCTTGGGCTGTCTCCATGTCCATGGGAGAAAAAAGACAGGCAATTTTGTTGCCTCATAAATTATTCTGTCTCCCAAGGCGCTGAGAAAAGAGAATATTTCAGCTATTCATGGAAGCATCTTAAGAAGCTGGTGGCATCTCTTGGGGTGAGTCTATCTTCTTAACCTGCTTCAGATAGTCACAGAAGCCTTAGCTGCTCTTGAGGCAGCTAGTGACACAGTGAATTGGAGGCCTGGGTCAGGAACTGGGAAGACCTGAATTCAAATCTGGATTCAGACACTTACTAGCTGTGTGACCTTGATAAAGTTACTTAACCTCTACTAGCCTTAGTTTCCTCAATGGTAAAATGGGGATAATGGAAGCACTTACTTTCCATGATTGTTGTGAGGATCAAAAGTTAATATTTGTAAAAAGTTCTTAACATGGTCCTGGCACAGTCGGCACTTAGAAATTTTCACGATCCCTCTTCTGTACATTGACTCCTCCCACTGAGTGGACTCTTTCCCCATCCCTCACAATGTGATTGCAACTCACAACATTTCTTTGGGTCTCATCTTCTTCCGTAAAATGAGATAGTAAACAATGATCTAAGGTTACCTCCCAGCTCCAGAGTTTTAGAATTCCCTTCTCTTGCCCCGTTTTCACTAGGTAGGGGAAGATGAGGGTAAAGTCAAGGAAATGAGGAAGAGTGAGGGAAAACTGATAGCCTCTTTTGCCCAAAATAAATCATGGCAAGAAAAAAGCTGAAATGGAAAATTCAGAAATATGATCAATACCTGAAGAAAAGAAGCCAAGCAGACCCAGGCATATGTTTTATTGCATTGTCCAAACCCTGTGTGCAAGCGAGCAATGAACTGTGAACTTGGGCTTGCCATGTAAGGTGCTGGGGGAGGGGCTTGGGGGAGGGAAGGAATGAACATTTTTTAATGAAGGGAATCAGTCCTTGATGTGAATGGATCTAGTGTTTCTGAATGATGCCAGTTTGTTGCTTCCTGTCTGTCTCTCTATCTCTAGTTGTGTCCTGGATGAGGGCAATAGTGTGAGTTCCTGGGGAACTCAGGCTGGGGAAATGGTAAAAAAACCAGGGCAGTTTCTCATTGCTGCCCCAGTGGTCCATTGTCAGAGGCAATAGAGATGGTGTGAAAGGAAATGAGAAAAGAAGGGAGGGGAGTAGAGAGAGATGTGGAGGGAGAATAGGGACTGTGAGGGAGACAGAAAGAGACAAAGAATTAAATAAGAGGGAAGGAAACAAAGGATCTTTTATTTGGAGTCAGAAGACCCAGGTCCTGATTCTGCTACTGGTTACCAGCATAGTTATGTGACCTTAGACAAGTCACTCCACTTCTAAGGGACCCATTCTGCTCATCTGTCACTTGAGAGGCTGAACTGGGTGACCCTGAGAGTCCTTTCCTGGTCCAAATCTATAAACCTATGAAAAGAGGAAGAGAAAAAATGATAACTTTCGATGGGAGGAAGAAGAGGAAACCATGAAGAAAATTGCAGAAATAAGACCTTTGACATGTAATTAAAGCCTAAAGTAAGCTTTAATAAGTTTTTTATTGAGCTGGATTCAGGATATGGGGGTGGGGCAGACAAGAAATAGGGAAAACATGGTCAATATCCTCAAAGGTTTTGTCATTTTACTGGGGAGACAAGACATACATGTCCATTAGAGAATTCATTAGGGAATAGCCCAGAGATCATGGTATGAAGTGCTAAAATGAATCACTGCCATTGAACATGCAGAGCAGGCAGATGAATGCTATGGGTGGTCATGCAGGACAGAGTTCAGCAACAATGGTCCTCCCAGATGGATTCTTTTGTGAAAGCAAACTAGGCCATCATTTGCCTCAGTTCTTACCTAGCTTTTAACTATTGAATGAGCATTGCCACAGACACACTGAAACGTGGGAAAGACATTAGTTTGAAAAGGCCAAGGTCTTCTACTGCATCCAGGGCCATTGCCAGCCATCTTGACCTGTGTCTTGCCATAAGACTCTGATGACTCTAGAGGAGATGAGTCTGCACAGCCCTCCCTCACTTAAATCCAGTTCACTTGCAAATCAAGACATTGCCCTAACTGTCATCATTGGTCTCTTAGAGAAGGAAAACAACCATCAGACCCGGAAGGCTTCATGAAAGAAGAGGGACTTGAGATGGTCCTTGAAGAACAGGCAGTAAATGGTGGAGAGAGAACCAAAACAAGGGACCTCCTGACTGCTGGTCCAGCCCCTTTCCACTATGTGATGAAGTCTGCCTCGAGGGGCTCCCATGCTCCTTGAGGGTAAATGTCAGCCCTGGAGATTTGGATTGGCAAGTGACAGTTAGAGAAAGATAGGGGTGGGGAGGGTAAGCCGATAAATATTTAAAAACCCACTGTGGAAAAAGAAATCTATGACCAACACATTTTCAAGTTTAATCTTCATTTAACGTTTTCTCCTTTGGAGGCAATCAGGGTTAAGTGACTTTGCCCAAGGTCACACAACTAGTAAGTATCTGAGGCCAAATTTGAACTCCACAGTGGATGCTCCATCCACTGCACCATGTAGCTGCACCTCCATTGCTCCCTTGAATCTAGACAATCAACAAAACAATAAAGGAAGACTGGGTCAGATTAAGGAGAGTCTGACTGCAATACCAGGCTGAGAAATTTGGATTAGATCTGGTGGGCAATGAAATTAATCATAGCTTGTCATCTGTCTTTGCCTTTGCCCCTTTCCTTGTCCCATGTCCTGGTAGCCACCTCTGTTGTTGCATATGGAGTGAGCACACGTGGAAAGCTGAGTATGGACATTTACACTAAAGGGAGGAGAGAAGCAGCTCCAGCAGGATCTCAAGGAAGTCACATCACATAGGGGAAAGAGGGCTGGACCAGGAGCCAGAGGACCCATGCTCTGGTTCTGGTTCTGTCATTCTCTGGCTGGACAGTAGTGGGCAAGCCACTTCATTTTTTCACTAGCCTCCTAGTTTGTCACTCTTCTAGCTTCTTCCTTCTTTAACATCTTTTATTTAAACACCAAACTGATCATCTGAAAACAAAGGTAGCTTCTGCTCAAGACATTTCGTGCCTCTAGGATAAAAATATGAATTCCTCTATTTGTGTGGTTATTCAGTCATATCTGACTCTGGGACTCCATTTGGGATTTTCTTGGCACAGACACTAACGTGGTTTGCCATTTTCTTTTCCAGCTCATTTTACAGATGAGGAAACTGAGGAAAACAGGGTTAAGTGACATACTTAGAATCACACAACTAGTGTCTGAGACCAGGCTTGAACTCATGCCCTCTATCCACTGTGCCACCCAGCTGCCCCCATTTAAAACTACTCACAATCTAACTGACCTGTTGTTCCAGACTGATTTGCATATTACTTTTTCTTGTATACCCTACCCTGTCCTTGTTACTCCATTTTCCGTGTCTGTGTTTTGATATAGACTATCATCTCCACATGAGGAATATATTCCCTTCTCATCTCTGAGTCTTCGATGCCGAGGTCCCTTCCAGGGGTTTGCTCCAGTGGCACTTCCTGAGACCTTTTCTTGATCGTTCCAGGGGCTGGAGCTCTCCCTCTGCTCCCCTGATCCCAAGCACTTTGTATGGTTTGTATATACTCATTTTTATATATTTACTTCACCCAGTAGAGTGTAAACTCCTTGAGAGTAGGGACTGTTTTTCATTTTTATCTGGTTTAGTACAGCGCTTGTCACATAGAAAGTACTCAATAAATTCCTTTTGAAATGAATTAATGTTCCTGGCACTTCCTCCGGATTCCTATCAGATCCTCCATTTAAGGAGGGTACCTGGGTCCGGCAAGTCTTCTTTTTTCACCACACTGCATACCGCAGGCAGGGAACATTCATCCCCTTCCCTCTTCGTTTCTTTTATTTATTACAGTCCCTCGATTAGAATGCAATCTCCTTAAGCTTAGGGTCTGCTTTTTCCTTATATTTGTACCCCACTCCTGCCCTCTGGGTTTAGTGTAATGCCTGGCATATAGTGAGTGCTTAATAAATTGCTGACTGACTTGCTGACTGACCAACAATTTCAGATCTCTTGGAGTACCCATAAATACAGTAGCTGGAATTTATGTTCTGCTTTACATTTTACAAAGAATTTTATGGACATTCTCTCATTTGAATGACCCCTGAGGCAGGCAGTAAAAACATTATCTCTGTTTTGCAGATGAGAAAACTAAATCTCACTAGAATTAAGGGCCAAAAGAAACATAGTCAATAAGGAGCAGAATTGGAATTCAAGTATCTTTTTTCACTACATAAAATTTGTTTTTATTTTTCCCTTCCAGATCTATTTTTGAACTTTTATTTCAATTAACAAGTATTTATTTTCTCTCTTTCTCCTACCTCCATTGAAAATGAAAAACAGAACTCTCATAATAAATTTCAAGTGAAATATGTAGTCATTAAATCCCAAATTCCCTTGTTGGCCTTGTCCAACCCTATCCTCTGTTCCCCTCCCCAAATATTCTATACTCTGAATCCATTAGCTCTCTTTGTCATGATGTAGATAGCATACTTCACCATCAGTTCTCTAGATACATAGTAGGTCATTGAATTGATCAGAATTCCTGTCCTTCAAAGTTTTTTGCCTTTATGATGTAATTTTTCTTGCATAATTTGTCTTCCTGGTTCTGCTTACTTCCCCCTGCCTCAGTTCATAAAAATCTTCAGTGTCCCAACATCAACCAATGTCATGGGTGTGGCAATTTTTTAGGACACAGAAAAGCTCTACAGAAATTTTGTTTCCTTGCTATATTGTGGGACTCACTAGCAACTGTTATAAAGGTTACTTTGCAGAAAGATTTAGACACACTAGCAGGAGCATTTGGCTTCTCTCCCATTTGAGGTTTGACCATAAGGGTCGAGCATAGTCCCCAGTAAGATCATGATGTAGATGGCCATTGACTTTGGTTCGTCATTTCTATTTCTGTGCCCCTGGACTCCTTCCCTACTCCCTTCCAGCTTCTCTTTCTCTCAGCTGTTTTCATCTAATTTCTTCTAAGCTGTCATCTAATAACTGCTTAAGATGGTTCCCTTCCAAAAGTGTTTCCATTTTGAGAGGGGACTTTTGAAGACATTGACTCAAGACCCAAAGAAATTAGCATTGAGTTGTAGGTTTTCAGGCATCATTACAAATGGTTGGAGGGAGAGAGTTTTGGGGATGCTGCATATTTTTTAGCAGCCTTTGACTCCCTCCACATGGGATGATTACTTATTCATAAGGCAGACCCTTGTTGTAGACCATAGCTATGAGCAGAAAAGTGAAAAAAGAAAAAAACTTAGGATTTCCTAGCACTATTCCATGTTATAAATAATAATTTTTTAAAATGGACATTTATACTACACTTTAAGGTCTGCAAAGGATTTTATACACAATATCTCATTTATGTTTCATGGTAGCCTTGTGATATTGAAACTGCTTGAATTACTATTTCCTCTTTTACAGATGAAGAAACAAGACTCAGAGAGGGAAAGTGACTCATCTCTGCACAGCTATACAGAGGTAGAGGTTGGATTTGAACTCAGGTATGCTTGATCCCAGGTCCAACTTTCTTTCCTCTAGGACAAGTTTCCTGGTTAGGGTAACTCCAGGATGAGTGACACTGTTCATTCAAGAACTTTTATGGAGAGCCTCTGTGTTCAGTGAAAAGATGACAGCACAGACCACCAGGGATTTAACTTCTCCATCCTGGCTTTGACTTTGGCCCCTGTAACAACAGGAGAGCCATTATCAAAAATGCATCTTCCTGAAGGTTGTGCTGCAGAGTTCCTGTATATAGTTCCTCCTGCAAACAAGGTCAAGGGCTATTTTGGATATAATCCTCTGAAATGGACCAGGTATATAAATAGTGAACGGCTACTGACAATCACATCAGCAAGTCTAATCAGATGCTGATGTTTTGCACGGAAAGCATCCACTCAAAGGCATTAGGACTATCGGATGAAAGGAGCTAAGGGGAGATGGAGCTGAAGGGAGTCCAAATTCTGGGTTTAAATATGGGAGAAGAAAAGCAAAAGGAAATGGAATTGAGTAAGCATTTATTAAACATCTACTCTGTGCTAAGCACTTTACAAATATTATCTTGCTTCATCCTCATAGCAACCCTAGGGATAGATGCTATTATTAACCCCATTTTACAGTTGGGGAAATGGAGGTTAAGTGATTTGCCCAATTACACAGCTACTGTCTGAGGTTGGATTTCAACTCAAGTCTTCCTGACTCCAGGCCCAACACTCTATTCACTGCACCACCTAGGTGCTGAAGGGTGTGTGTGTATATGTGTAAAGGGAGGATGAGCAGTGGGGACCGTAACTTTCAGCAGAAGCTACATTTTAAGGGGGAAATGACTAGAACCATAGTTATGTCTGCTTGGCCCATGAGGCCACTGGACATGAGTAATTTACCATGTCATTAATGAGAATACAGGATACGCAGGAGCTTTCAAATATCAGGGTCCCTCAAGTTCTGACTATGAAGGATCCCTGACTCTTAACAAGGCAACTCCTAGAAATAAGGAATAGGCAATGGCTCTGTAAAAGCCAGCTTTTGCAAACAGGCATGTCATGGGCCAGCCAAAGAGGACCAAACCAGGGACCATCGCTCTCTCTGCTTTTATCTACTACCCACAGACAGCCTCTGAATGGGAATGAGACTGAAACCAGCCCGAGGGCTACTGATCCGCTGTGTTGGCCCCTCAGCTTACTTGCCCCACCTGCTTTGCTGGGGGTAATATCAACAATAGATGTGGACTTGTTTCTTGAATGGTTTGGCATGGTGAGCTAAATGTCATAGCCTTTTGGATTAAAAGGTTGGGTGACTGTTTCCAGTGAGTATGAATGTGTATCAGGCATGTCTGCTTTCTCTGTCTGGTGGTAGAACAGAATGCTCTCATATTATGTGATCCAGGGCATTTCCCACAGTGCCCTGGCCCCAGGACAAAGCTGTCCAGAATGGTACTGTAAGCTCCTGTCATTGGACTCTGAACTTTGGGGTAAAGTTTCCATAGGAGGGTGCATATGGTGCTTCAAGGACAAAGTAGCTTAGGGCAATGATTGAAAGAAGAAATTGCCCAGGCGAAAAAAGCTAGTGAATCACTTAAAGTTAAAAAAATACTTATATACATCCAGAAATTGGTATGAAACCCTTCATTCAGTGGAGGTTGGCTGCCTGAACATCCATCCCTCTTCATGGGCCTCTTTCATAATGCATGTTGTTTCCCTCCCCCCTTTAAATGATTATCCTTCTTTATATTTCTAGGTTGCTCATGTTCACGTTCAGGAAGCAGTACAATATACTTTCCTAGTGTATAGGTGAACTTGAAATGAGAAAAATCTTGAGTTCCAATGTCACCTCATGCTTATTGGCTGTGTGCGTCTCAGGCTAATCTCTCCATCCTCAATTTCCTCATCCATAAAATTGGGGTGACAATAATAGCACCCACCTTACAGAATTGTTATAAAGCTCAAATGAGATGATGCACGTAAAGTGTTTTGAAAACATAAAAATTACCTCTTATTTTACCTGGATAAATACCTGAGGTGTGGTGGAAATGGTATCCTGCACCAGTGAACTGATGATACCATAGAGGGAACAGAAGCTCCTCTACGTGGCATCTAGCAGGAGCATCTGTTGTCCTTCAGAGCTGGCTTGCAGATGTAGTCAGTGATGGATAGTAGGGTTTTCTTCTTCTACACTGCTCCTTCTGTCCCTTCCTTCACTGTTACTTACCTTCACCCCTCCCTTATGATCACCATCAAATAGGACCTGTGATGAACTTCTCCGTGCAACCAAATTTTGCCATGATTTTCCACAAACAATCATGACTAAGAGTAGCAAAGACCTTGATCAAATTAACTAATGTATATAGACCTCTGTTTTGCTCCTGACATTTCTCCTGGAGTTGTAAGGCAGCAAAATCATATCAATCATCCCCCAGCTTCCTGAAGTTACACTGACTCTCAGGTAGATTACCATCTTCCAAGTGAAAGTCAGACTATTAAGGAAGACTCTAGCAAGAATCTTGCCAGGATTGACTAAGAAAGAGCCACTCCTCCAACCCACCTCATGATTGTCACAGAACAATGTTTCCTCTACCTTTATAGAGATGGACAATGGATGCATCCTTGATTTCTTGGGGGATAATCTCATTTTGCCATGTAACCTGAAAGATTTGTCAGCTTCTATATGAGGAGTGGAGCACTTCCTTGTAGATCTCTGCTACAATAGAATTAGCACCAGGTACTTTGTTATATAAGAGGAGCCAAATGGCATTTAATACCTCTTCTTCAGTTGGAAGCTTCACTTGAGAGGGACTGACTTCAGCTGAGGTATATGGTCAGTGGCTTCCATATTGGTTGATGATGATCTTTTGAGAACACTATGGGAGTGTTCAGCCCATCTTTCCAGGATGATGTCTTTATCACTGATCAGGGTGGCTCCAGCATGCTGTATACTTGAGATGTATCAAAGGTCTGTGTCCATAAAGAGTCTTCAAGGCATAATAGAAGTGTTTTGGATTATTGTTCTTGGCATAAGACTGAATCTTATCTGCCTTTTTACTAAGCCAAAAATCCTGCATTCCTCTAAGCTTTGGTTGCTCTTTAATTCTGATGGAAATAAATAATGCCTTATTAGAGATTTAGGAACTGTCTTGATGGTAAACCCTATGGAGTTCTTGTTTTTTGTTTAGCAGTTTCTGAATTTCCCCATTATTTTCATCAAACCAATCCTGATGTTTGTGAGTGTTCTGGATCAAATGAGCAAATGTGGGTGCCGTAAGTCTCTAAAGCTGCCCATGCCATTTCTGCTCCACTGTTGCGGTGTGCCAACTCAGCTTTCTTTCCAGGTCAGCAACAAACTGTTCATGCTTAAAGAAGGGCTCTAATCTGTTGACTTTGAGTCTCCTGACAATCATCTTACCCTGGTGTCACCACTTTTGTTGAATGTGAATGATTAGCTTGGAGAGAATAAGTCTACAAACAGCTCCATCATCACTGGTGCCTATGCTCCCACCATGGTGAACCCTGATGATATCATAGAAAAATTATATGAAGACATGGAGACCCTCATCATCAATGTGCCAAAAGAGGACATCTTTATAATTCTGGGTGACTTCAGTACAAGAGTAGGACAGACTATAAGATGTACCACATCTTATGGGGTCCTTTCAGAAACAGCAACAGCAATGATTACTTACAACTGAAGATTTGTATGTCTCATGACCACCATCATGATCACCTTCACCAATGCTGTCTTCCATTTATCTAAATGCAACAAAACATCATGAATGCACCCTTGCGGCAAACAGTGGCATTTAATAGACTATGGCACTGTAAGGAGAAGATATAGGCAGGATGTGAGAATGAGGAAGGCGATGTGTGGCTCACAGTGCTGTATAAAATAATAACATTCTAGCTAATGCTAGCCTCTTCACTTATGTTCTTTAAGCCATACCACATCATCTCCCATTCCCAAACACATCATCATTATCTCCTCTTCTAGGAATTTGTTCTTAGTCATTCTTTCTCTTTGATATCCATTGTTTCCCTCTTCACTTGCTCCTTTTCTTAGCCTGCAAACACATTCAGCTTACAAATGTTTCTGTTCTAACCTCAAAATAACTTTCTTCAGTTTTGCTCCCCACAGAACTGCTGTCCTAGTTTTTCCCCCTTCCTTTCTCAGTAAACTTCTAAAAAGAACAATCTTCAATCAGTACCTCCACTCCCTAACTCTTTTACTCTTTAATTCCTTGCAATTTGACTTCTGGTCCTACTGCTCCATTGAACTCTCTTTCTCAAGGGTTAGTGGTTTAATTATCAAGTTCAAAGGCCTGTTCTCAGTAACCATCATCCTTGACTTTTCTGCAGCACATAATACTGTTGATTAACCCATCCTTGAAATTCTTTCCTCCTTCAGTTCCTGTGACATTGAATTACCGTGGTCCATATATCTCAAATCAAAGAATATTAGAACTGGAAAGGACCTAACATATTTTCCATCAGAATCACAGAATTAGAAAGGACCTCAGAGATCATTGGATCAGTGATTTGAAGCTGATAGGAACCTTTAGGTTTTACCTCTCACATTCTGTAGAGGAAGAAACTTAGTCTGAAATGGGCTTAAATGCCTTGTGTAAGGTTTCACAAAACTATTGCTTAAAAC
The DNA here is from genome assembly GCF_028372415.1 of Notamacropus eugenii. Taxonomy (NCBI): domain Eukaryota; kingdom Metazoa; phylum Chordata; class Mammalia; order Diprotodontia; family Macropodidae; genus Notamacropus; species Notamacropus eugenii. The sequence continues at coordinate 433,236,857 of NC_092875.1, read as the reverse complement.
AACACAAAGTATGTCAGAGCCCAAATTTGAATCCAATTTCTCAGACTCCAAATCCAATACTCTTTCTACCATACTGCAATAACTCCCTAGGCATAACTGAACAGGAATCCCCTCTACATCATTCCTAACAATTTATGCTACACTTGAAGACCTTTGGGGGATGAGAGCTCATTTTCTCTCAAGAGAGTTTAATTCACATATCTCTAATAGTAAGTTTTTGCTTCTATTGAGTGATAATATACACTTCCCCTTTGGCTCTTAGGACAGAATTCTGGTATCATGATGAACAAGTTTGATTTTTCTTCCACATGACAGCTTTAGAAACACCTAAAGACAACTTTTATGTAGCTCCTATGTTTTCTTTTTTCCAGGTAAAACAATCCCCCAGTTTCTTCAAAGAATACTCATCAGGTGTTAATCTCCAATTATATCACCGTCCCAGCTGCCATTTTTTGGATGTGCTCCATTTTATAAGTACATTTCCTAAAATGTTTTATCCAAAATTAAATGCAGTAGATACATTCTGATCAGAACAGAGAATTAGTGGGACCATTGTAAGTCTTCACAGTATTTCATTAATTCAACCTAATCTTGTTCTTGCATTTTTATGCAATGCTATAGAATTTAATGGAACTTTTAGTCCCTTAACACTCTTCTATCTTTTCCACAAACTCTTGTCTAATAATGCTTCTCTTAGCTTCCATTTGTGTGGATGATATTTTGAACCCAAGTGTAGGACTTTGCATTTGTTCCTATTGAATTTTATCATATCATATTTGTGCTCACTTTGGTAGTACATATATGTATGTATATATACACATACATACACACACTTACCCACATGTATATGTATGCATATTTATACATTTTATATATATACATATACACATACACATATACATGCACTATATAATGCACTCTCCCTATCTCTGTTTCTCTCTATATAGACATGTATATATGCATATATATATGTGTGAGTGTTGTATATGTGTGTATACTAAGCATATCAAAATTAGCCCCTTATTCTAGTTTTTGAGGTCTTAAATTTATTATCCAAATGTGTTAGCTGTCTCTTCCAATTTTGTGTCATCTTTAGATTTGGTAAACATGACATTCATACCTTTATTGAGTGACTGATAAAAATGTTGAACAGCATAGATGAGATTTTGTCAAGTATTTTACTAAAATTCAGGTCTCCTGTGTCTACTGTAGTACTGCTCTATTTTACCATTCTAATTTCTCTGCCAACAAAAAAATGGTATTTGTCTAGCATGAACTTTTCATTGTATGCTAGATATTAATAGTTACCATTTCCTTTTCTAAATGAGCACAAACCATCCCTTTAATAATATGTCCTAATACTTTGTCAAGAATAGATTTCAAGCTCACTGGTTTAGAATTTACAGATTATTTTCTATTTTTTGAAAATCAGAACATTTGCATGTCTTCAGTTTGGCAACATCTTCTACATTTTCCCAATGTCTCAAAGATAACCAAGATTGACTCAAGTCCCCTGCATCATATTTTTCAGTGCTTCAGGTTTGTCAAGTCATGCATGGTGACTTGAACTGTATGAGAGTAGCTAGATGCCTACCATGGCCTCAGTTATCTTGGGATTCAATTCTCTGTTAGTTCATTTTCATTCTATCTGCCCTAGCCTGACTATTCAACAAATATTTTCTCTTTTATAGAGAGAATAGGAGTAGCATAAGGAAAAAGAAGCTTTGCTTTCTCTATATTAGCTATCATTGGACAATTCGCCCCTGAACAGTAGGCCTCTCCTATTCAGCTCCTATTTAATTCATAGAGTAGAAGGATTAGCCTTGTTCTCTTGCCTCACATGGTTAAGAGAGAGGAAAAAATAGTTCTTTTTTTTTCTTTAGCATTCATCATCAGCCTTGGAATATCATAAGCTTTAGCATTCCTTTCACTATTTGTGTGACGCCTTGCTTCTCTTTTTCATTTATCTTCCTTTGCCTGCCCTTACTCTCATTTCTATGCATGTCCTCAGATGTGTGTGTTCGTCCTTCGTTGCCAAAGAAGATCATGCCATCAGAGAAATGATGACATGACTTGCACTTGACTTTGTTTTGAGTGAGGGAGGGCAGTGCAGGTCACCAGCCTCACTTCTCCTCCAGAGCCATCTGAATCCAGTGACCAGATATTCATCAGGATGACTGGAGATGACCCAGGAGGAGGCAGTTGGGGTTAAGTGACTTGCCCAAGGTCATACAGCTAGTGAGTCTCAAGTGTCTGAGGTGACATTTGAACTCAAGTCCTTCTGACTCTTGCACTGGTGCTCCATCCACTGCACCACCTAGCTGTCTCACATCCTCAGGTATTCATCTAATCTAAGCTAATTGATGAGTTTCCTGCTCATCCACTTCAACCTCTTTAGAGAGCCCCAGCTTTTGTTGTTCATCTGAATATCATAGGAAATTTGTCCTTCATCCTTTTCACTCTGACTTCCTATGGAAATTTAGTCCCTTGGATCCTACCTTTCCTAGCACAGTCAGAGCTAGAACCTAGGCCTCTGACCTTTCAATAGCTGTCTCCTTTGATGTATCTTCATCCTATTCTCCCCCTATTTGTGGCGATTTCTGTGAACTTGTAACTTTCTTGGCCTCTCTGTTCTTTCTACTCCTTCCCAATGCATTAACTTTCATCTCTATGCAGACAACTTCCAAGTCTATATTTCTAATTCTAACTTTTTTTAAAATGACTTTTAGGCTTCTGGGTCACATGAGCAACAAGACGATGGACAAGACATTTTCTTTGATCCTCACTGTTGTACACCTCTCCAAAATAGAAATTATGCACCAAAGGCAAAGCAAATCCAGCTATGTCCGTGGTCTAGGATACCCAGAATCCAAAAGAAAGTTTAAAAACATCAACTCCAGGAACTGATCCTGACTGACCCTGAGCCCCCTCAGCATCTCTCCCTTATCTCCTAGGCTACTGGTAGCAAAGCTCCCCTAACAGATGCAAAGACATACCCTGGGATTACATCAAAACCCACTCATATACCTTGATTTCCCCTCCCTTTTTCAGTGTAATGGAGATTCCAAGATGCAGAAGCTTGCTCATACCTCAATAGCCAACTTGGTCACAGCCATGTAGGAGCTGAAAGCCTGCAAGGGGCTGCAACGCAGAACAGTCTTTTAACTAGTCTTCCTGGTTCCAGTCTCTTTTCCCTCTATCCTGCTCTCTCCTGCCAGGTTAACTTTCCTTAAGTATATTTTTGATCATCACTACTCTGCTCAAATACCTCTGCTTGATTCCCAGTGTCTAAGGAATCAAGTCCAGATACTTCAGTTTGGTTTTCAAGACCAACCACAATCTGACCTCAATTTACCTTTCCAGTCTTATCTCCTTCCCATCAATTCTCCTATATGAATTCTCCAACCCAGAGTAATTGAATTTACTATTTCACAAACATATCCCACTTGTTTTCTATCCTGATTATTGTATTCTCTATTTGGAATGCTTATCATGCGAGTTTATACCTCTTAAAATTCTATACATTCTTTGAAATTGGGCTCAATGTTTTCTCTTCTATGAAATCTTCTTAAATTCCCCTAGATAGAAGTTTTCTCTCCCTCTTTTCTACTACCAAAGCACATCTTTGACACCTCTTTTATGATATTCATCAGGCACCATACTCAACTATGCACCAAGCATTGTGCTAGACATTGAGGATACAGATGACAAAAATAAGACAATATTTGCCCACAAGAAATTTATATGTTTATCATATATCATTCGATATTGTAACTTTTTGGGTCCACCCTGTATCTACCTATATTACCTTTATCAGTTGTAAGCTTCATATTTGTAACCCCCACAATACACAGAATACTGTAGGTCCTCACTAAATATTTGTTGAATGAATTAGATTTAATTTCATTCAACAGACATTTACTATGCATTTGTTAGATAAACAACACTGGACTGGGTATATAGGACTGAATGAATGAATGTTTAGCAGCATTACAGGCTGAAGGGTAAAGTAAGGTCAGAAGAAGAGCAAGTGATGAGCTTTTGTTTTGAGATTCATCACAAATCTAGGAAGTCCGGTTTTTGGTGAAAAGTATGGAAATTAGATTTCATGGACTATTAGATTAAGACAATAAAAGAGATGATGGTTCTGGAAAAGAAGGCATTTTGTTTTCAGTTGATCAATGGAAGGAAAAAGAAATGGAAGAAATTTTAGTAAACATATTCATAAGATGTGGAGAAAATCTGCAAGCTGGCTATTATTTAATTAAGAACATGAGTTGAGAAATATTCTAGGAATTATAGGGCAGTTGGATATACATTTGATGGAGAAAAAGCATTAGGTCATCCTTTGTTAAGAGATTTAGGAAGAATGCATCTTAAAAACTGGGGAAATGATACGTCTTGTAGTAGTTTAAAGCATTATTAGAGCTGGCCTTCAGCAAGAAATGAGAAGCAAGGAAAAGTCAGTTATCTTTGATACTCTCCTGCCTCCCCATTCTGTTTTCCTCTCCAACTTTTGAATGTGCACACCCTTAGGTGGTTATATTTCCCCATAGTGTTGTCATCTCATGACCTGTTCTCTTCAAGTAGCCATTCCCCATTCTGAACCTTTCTTGGTCTCCTCCTTGTATATCCTGAAGTCACAGTATGTTAACTAAATCAACCAACCAACCAATGAACCAACCAGTTTCACGTCTCTCCAGAACTTAGCATTTGCTATTGACTATTAATGTTATTTCCTTCCAAAGGCATTTTTATTAATAGGGCACTCCTGGATCTATGATGAATGAAACTAAAAGAATGCCTCAATACTGGTGCAATTTCAGGTATCGTACAAGGCCAGTGAAGGAGACATCATTACACAGTGTGTCTATTTTGCAGCGAGGACTTTGGTAAGGAGAGGTCTTCAAATATATATTCCTCAAATTACAACATGCATCTGGCCACTTGAGCATCATATATCCCTTGAGAATATAAATACTGCAGTGTAGTGAAAGAAGAATGAACTAGGAGTCAAGAGACCTGGGATCTAGTCTTGGATCCATAATAAAAATAGCATTTATATAGTACAAATATAGTAATATTTCCAATGTGTTATACACATATCATTTGTTTTAGTAATAATAAGCTAACATTTGCATATCATTCACTATATCCCAGGCACTAGGCTAAGGGCTTTACAACTATTATCTCATTTGATTTTCACATCTCTGTAAGATCGGTGCTATTATTATCACCATTTTATAGATGAGAAAATTGAGGTAAACAGAGATTGTGACTTGCCCAGGATGGCAGAGCTAAGTGTTGGAGATTAGATTTAAATCGAGGTCTTCCTGAATCCAGGTCTAGCACTTGATCCATTGCAATGCCTAGCTATCCTTCAATAAATTTTATGACCTTTGGAAAGATACTTTGCTACTCTGGGTCTTGGTTTTCTTATCTAAAGAATGAGGGAATTGTTGGTTATGATTCCTCCTGGCTCAAATATTTTATGATCTAGGGGAATGAGGAGCCAAAGTGGACCATTTAGGCAGCAGTGAGTATATGTGTGTGATTTTTTTTACTTGTTGATCTAGGCTTTCTTTTAGGTGAAATCTTTATTCAAAAGTGAAAAAAATTGGAAATTACATTTAGAATGATTGGAATATATAGGAAGGAATGTTAGGCAACATAAAGCCTTGTGAAGTGGAGGGTAAGCATTTCATTCTTTGTTGATTGAATCTTAAACTGTATAGTTCTGAGGTACTATAATAAAGTAACATGTAAATACTGGATGACATCAAAGGCTGACAACTCTTATCTGACATATGAACCTTGTTAACAGTACCAACAGCTTACGGCTGGACTCAGGCCATTAACTAAAATGGTGACATCACCATCTTGTCTCCAACTCGAGGCATAGCTTTACTCAGGACTGATTTTGAACTCAGATTCCGACAAAAGATAGTTCTGCCAAAAGCCCAAACTGGGGGCATTATTGCTGCTGTGTTCCCACACAGGTATTTATCACTCTTGGACTACTTGGTTACAAGACCCTAGAGTTCTGCCTTTTGGCGCTGGGGCATTGTTATTAATAAAAATTACTTTTTAGTAGAGCCATCAAAGTTGTAGGTCACTGGAGGTCGGGTTGCTTATAAAGCATATGATTTGGAAGGCATCAAAGATACAATAATCCCTCCCTACTCCAAACACCAAACCATTTTCTCCATTGGCCTATCACTAATGCCTGAAATTTCATTATTAAAAAATCATTCTTTCAAGTTAAGTTTTTTTATTTTGTTTTTTCTCAATATCATGTAAAATCAATTTTAACTTTTTTTATTATAATTTTTGAGTTCCTAATTCCCTTTCTCTCCTCCTCCCTCCTTGAAAAAGCAAGGATTTTGGTATAGATCATACAAGTGCATAGATGTACAACATATTTGTAGAATACATTATGTTATGTAATGGAGAAGATATTTTAATCAGCATTCTTTGAATATAGATATTTATTTAACTGAATGTGAATCTGCAGATATGTACTATCATTCAGGTTACCCTTTTCCCTCCTGACATAATATGATAGACTTTGTCAAATGTTTAGCTGAAACTGAGACCTGCTATGTTTACTTTATTTTCCTAATCTTCCAACTTCATAACCCTTTTGGAAAAGGAAATGGCGTTAATTTAGCCTCACTTATTCCTGAACCCATGCTGGCCCCTAATACTTGCTATTTTCCAACTATATTTTATAAACTATTTTAGAATATTTCTGGTAATCCATGTTAAACTTACAGCTTCCATAGTTCTTCTTTCCTCTTTTTTTCTATCCCTAGGGCTCAGCACAGTGACTGGTATGAGTAGGCACTTAAAGAATCCTTGTTGACTTGGTTCATGAAAATGGGGAAAACATTTGACAAGTTGGGGAATATCTTTTTCCAGTTGCCATTATGGCTATTTGCCATAATTTCTTTTTTTAGTTTTAAAATAAATCTTATGGATGCCTTTTGTTTTTACATTAAAGTCATTTCTGGAAATACTTCCTTCCATCCTTCATCAAAATTGAACCCTCCCTTTTCACAATGAAAAATGGGAAAGCAAAAATACTGATACAGCGACCTTGTCTGACAATGTGCACACATTTTGCCCTAATAGACCCCTGCCACTCTGACAGCTGTTGGTGTGTTAACTGCTAGCGTTTTTGTTGTTCAGAATTCAGGTTCTTGTTATTGATCTTTTCATTTGTATGATCATAGTACTATGCATGTTGCTGTTTGGGTTCTGCTTCATTATTCTGTATCCATTTTTACAAATCTTCCCAATTTCTTACTGCTCAATAATATTCTATTCCATTACTACACTACAATTTATTCCATCATGCCATCGTCAGTGGACACTCACTTTGTTCCCAGTTCTTCACTACCATAAAAAGTACTTCTGTTAAAATGAGAATATATAGACTCCTTTTTTCCCTTTCTTTGATCACCTTGAGGTATAAGGCAAATAATGGAATCATTAGGTCAAAGAATAGGGATAATTCCAAAGAGTGCATAATCCCAAATTGTTTTCCCAGCATGGTTAGACCAATTCACAGTTTCACCAACAATGTATTAGCTGTATCTTCTCCTAGCTTCTGTTACATTCACTATTCAATTTTTTGTCACTTCTGTCAATTTGCAGGGAATGAGGTGGAAGCTCAGTTATTTTAATTTGCATTTTTATTATTAATAGTGATTTGGGACATGTGTTCATATGTTCATTTAAAGCATGTAATCCTCCTTTTGAGAGCCCTCTACATTTACTATGACTTCTGAGTAACTGAAAAACCAACACTAGTGAATGTTTTCCCAGTTTTCATAAGAGAGAAAAGTATTGAAGCTAGACTTGACATTAATTATCAGCAAAATTCTGGAGGGGAGAATTAATCATGATTTTAAAAGTACTTAGAAAAGAGCAGTTGTCACCAGGATTCAGCATGGGTTCAGGGAGAATAAGTGAGGTTCTATTAACCTCATTTCCTTTTCTGATAGGGTCATAAACTTGGTTGCTCAGGAGGATGTAGTAAAAATCATGTCTTAATATTAGCAAAACATTTAACAAAATCTATCATGATATGACAAGATGGAAAAATGGAAAAACTATTGGAGTAATATGGGGTTTTGGCTTTGTTTTGGCAGGGAGTGGAGTTGGCTGTGTTTGAAGGTTGAATGTGAGCAAGGAATGGATATATTTATTGTTTGGGAAAGATCCTGTAGTAGTAACAGATGATCGAGACAAAGCAGAATTATTACACAACTTCTATTTTGCCCTCATTTTCTCCATCTAGGAGAATGGTATTTTGTTGTCATAAATGTGAATCAGTTTCCTACATTTCTTAAATATCTAACTTTTCTCAATGGTATCTGATATGAAGATTTTTTTCCCACTCGATAATTCTTTTTATTTTGTCTTCAATGATTTGGCTTACAAACTTTGTAAATCTAAACACAAGAGCTTTTATAATTTATAAAAATCAAACTTCGGTTTTGTGATCACCTATTTGATTAAGAATTCTTCCCCTGGCAATTGTCAGAAAAGACTTCTCCTAGTCGTTAAATTTTTTTAAAATGATGTGACCTTTTAAGTTCAAGTTGAGCATCCATTTCGAACTTACTGTGGTATCTGATGTAAGATGCTGCTCTAACCCATTTCTTGGAAGAAGGAGGAAGCATTTCCAAGAAAAGATGATGTAAAAACAAGGACATTAATAAAATTTATTTACAAAATTAAAAAGACAAAAACAGTGATAGATAATGTAAGGAATGCCAAAAGACCAGCTGGGCTAGTCAAATTTCTTCCAGACTGTCTTTATATTTTCCAACAATTCCCGATAATGGAGAATCTTTGCCCTAGAAACTTAAGTTCTGGAATTTTATCAAACACTGGACTATATTTTCAATTGCTTCTGACTCTAATTTTTTCTATTCTACAGATACTTATTTCTCTTTTAATCAACACCAAATAGTTTTGATGAGTACTATTTTATAATATAATTTGTAGTCTGGTTAATACTATTTCCCTTCATTCCTACTATTTTTTCACTTGCTTCCTTTAAGTGTCTAGATCTTTTCTTCCACCAAATGAATTCTGTTATCTTGTTTAGTTATATAAAATATCTCTTAGGTTATTTGATTATTATGGTATTAAATGCATAAAATAATTTTGGTAGTATTGTCTTTTTGTTACATTGGCACTGCCCAATCATGAGTACCTCATACCTCTCCTGTTAAGCGTTCCTTTATTTCTATAAATGTTTTGTAGTTTATATTTTATAAGTATTGAAAGAGTCTTGGTAGCTCACATCATTTCTCAAAAATTATTGACAGTGTCTCTGATAACCATAATTTACGCTCTTTCAGTAACTTGATGCATAAATCATTTGTGATTTTGATTCATTTTCAATGGTTAAAAGTACTTGTAGGATGTCCAGCTCTTCTGGATTTTAATTCCTTTCCTAGAATATTTGCTTGAAAACTTTTGATGAAAAAAATGGGAGCAAAGTAAGAGTTTTATGTAGTTCTTTTTCCTCTTTGCCATCTATTAAATTTATTCTATTTTCCACAAGGAGTGACTTTATTAATTCCTTTTTTTCACCTCCTTGCTCCTAATACAAAAAACTCCCCACCCTTAAACAAAAGCAATTCTAATAGTTTTTTTTTCATTTTCATAGTCACTTTTTCAGAAATGTCAGTTCATTCTAGGATTTAGACTTTCTGAAACAGTTCCTACAGGTCTATGTATCCTTTGTATTCACCTTTACAGATGTTCATTCTTTCCTCCTTTTTCTCCAATATTTTCACCTCAAGATCATCACAGCTACATGTGCAGCCACAACAGTTTCTTAAGTTATCTCTCCCTTTACTTTCTCATCAGAATAATTTAGGATCATATAATCAGAAATTCACTCCTTAAAATTTTACAGTTCTCTTATGCCACATGGTCCTTCATGCATATTTTATCATGGTGTTATTTCTACATTTTCATTGAACTTAAAATATACTTTTACTAAAATCTGATGGTGCACATGTGACTAGTCTGAACTATTCTGCATGTCAAGAAAACATAACCACTTGATTCTGTTTCCTGTCTTGATTTTCTTCCCCTTGTTGGATGGAATTAAGCCTAAGATAACAATTGCCTTTGTCACTTCCTCTACTTTATGACAGATAAGATTCCAAGCAAGGCAGAAATTTATTGAACACTCCAATTTTAATAGAATTCTACTTGGAGTCAACGTCCAAATAATGAAGTTCCCATCACTACTCTTTCTTGCCTCAGTGCCAAATTTATGAGCTTTATTGTTAAATTGTACCTTTTGCCTAATAGGCTGTCTCTGCTTCACAATAGCCTCTTTCAGGATCACAAAATGTCAAAGCCAGAAGGAATTTTACAGTCTCATTCCCTTCACTTTATGGGTAAGGAAAATGAGACTCTGAGTTATAAAGTGATTTACCAAAAGTCACACAGCTAGCAAGTGGTAGAACAGCATTTGAACCTAGGTCTTCTGGTTCCGGTTTACTTCTCTCTCCATTATGTCAGACTATATCATACTCTCAACAATAATCTCTCCATTGTATTACAACCCTTCATCCATGGATTTTCGGCTTTTGAATGTATTTATTATTCATAAATGTTTGCTGAACTGAATTACTCTCTCAATTCTTGGTAAACCCATTTCTGCTGAATAATGCTGACCTTTTCATTTTCTTATGGTATAGATTTGTTTCCAGCTCTGTATCTTGTGAGTTCTATGTCACAAAGTTATCAATGAGATTAAATTTTCTCTCAAAATACTCAAATGAATCATTGATCACCTAGAATTGTGATTCAATTCTGTAGATTTCAACCTTTCCATTGCTGCCTATTTACTCTTGTGCATATCCATCCATAAATTTGCCATAGGGAGTCTACCCAATATGCTAGAGACATTCTTTGATTTCTATTGACATCAAGTGTGTACCAGTAGAAGACTCTAGCTGTCCACTTATCATCCCTTGTTGTTGCCATGTAACCAACTCATCTTTTCCTTCTATTATACATTTCCTTCTTTTACTCCCCCTCTTGAAAATTCTTTATTAGTTGTATGTTGCACCTGTTCACCTCCACCATGCATTTTTCCATCACCTTTTGTATTTTATTTTTTTAATCCTTCAGAGATGGTTGCATTCCAAGTCTAGCTGCCATACAGTCACTCTGGAAGAATGTTGGTGCCAAAAAGATTGGGCTTTGTTTCCAAACAAAGCTTAAGATCAATAAAGAGTCTTGGCAATTTTCATATTGAATTCACCTCTTTATATTTAAATAAAAGAATTCTACATTTAACCATTCTCTGTACATCAGTATTTAAACATAGGAGGTTAATAAATTTTGATCCCAGTTCACTTTCTTATTGCTTTTCCCATGGAATAACCAGGTAATTTCTTTATTCTGATACTTTTTCCTCTCTCACACCTGCTAGCTTCCAAAAGTATCTAGTACGTTTTAACTAGACTCCCCTCAATATAAATTTTTTTAAAGCCCTCTTAAACCATTGGAAGGATTTGTGCCAAACATGTTTTCCTAGTTCTCGGGAAATGTCTGTCTTTGGGCTGGTTCATAGGATTCTGCTACTGTGAGTCATGATGATTCTTGAATAGAATCTAGATGACCAACTCTTCTGCCAGTCATCATCTTTCAAGGTCACAATTTAAACTTGTACAAAGAGATAAAAGTAATTCCTCTTAAGGAAAATCAGAAGTGTGAACCATTAGCTAACATGGTATAGGTGATACAGGATTGAACTTCAAGTCAGGGAGGGCTGATTTTGAATCCTGACACTTAGCAGTGTGCCTGGGGGCAAACCCTTTAAACTCCTTGAACTTAAGTTTCTACCTACAAAATAAGGATAATAATATCTACAGTAACTGTATCTCACTGTTTTCATAAAGCTCCAATGCGATAAGATATAAAGCACTTTGCAAACTCTAGTGTGCTAATAAAGGTCAGTAACTATTATTTCTAGCATTTTTCCAGAGCTTCTTCAGAAAGGAAAGAACCAATGCCTTTCTATCTATAATGTCTATAGTGTTTTCCCTCTTCTTCTCACCTTTCAAAGTCCACCTGAATTTCTAGCTTATCCACAAAGCTTTTCCAGCTCATAAGGATGTCTCTTTCCTTTGAATTCCTCTGACACTATAGCCTGGTTATATCATCTATCTTACTCGTTCAGTTAAAACAATATATCTTGAATTCCAAGAAGTGAACAGAACCAGGAGAACATTTTATTTAGCAACATTGTAAAGACAAACAGCCTTGAAAGACTTAATGCAAAGATCCACTGTGATTCTGGTGAACTAATAATGAAGTAAGCTATCTACCTCCTGCCAGAGAGGCAATGGACTCAAGATGTAGAATGAGACATACATTTTTTGACATGACCAACGTAGGGAATCTGGCTTACTTTCCTATGCATATTGTTACAAGGATTTTCTTTATCTAAATTTGTTTATTTACAATTTATTAAATTCATTTAATTATTTATTTATTACATTAAAATTTGTTTATTTTCTTAATGTGTTTTTTCTCAAAGTGGAAGGAGGAGAAAACAAATGCTTATTAATTTAAAAAATTAAATGAAAAATCAGTACCACATAATACATATATTCATAAACACATATATGCTGTCTTTATTGTTTTATGTATATGAGCAATTATTGTAAAGTCCTTGAAAATTTGGTTCTTACTATACATTCTTCTTATATCCCCTTTCTCATTAGTGGTAAGTTGAGAGTAGAATCTATCTATCAATTAATCAACAAACACCAAGAACCTATAAGGTGCCAAATACTGTGTTAAGTCCTGGAGAATACAAATAAAAAGAATGAAATATTTCCACTTGAAATGAGCTTATATTCTAATGGCGGAGACAAGGGTTCTAGGAATTGGGAGAATCAGGAAAGTTTCCATGTCACAAACCTTAGATCCCCTTAATTTGCAGAACGAGGAAACTAAGATCCAGAGAAATTATATGAACTGGCTCCAAAGCACATGTGTAGTAACAGCTGAGCTGGGCCTCAAGCTCCAGTAAATTAACAAAGGAGGGCCTTTGGAATTGAATTGTACTGAACTGAATTTCTTCTATCCAGTCTGTGAGTCACGTTCACATAATGAAGTGATTGCCTTAGTTTGGGAAAAGGTCCCCTGGGCCACAGTCCATGGAAACTGTTTCTAGCACCTAGGGTGATTCCAGGAATTCAGCCTTCCAGAGAAAAATTTTTAAAGGTCAGATTGGAGAAGATTCTTCTGTCTTGTTTGCCTTCCTTCCATCTAAAGAGACATCTGTACATAGAAATGAGAGAACAAACTAGAGGTCAAGGCATTTTGGTCCCGTTCCCATCCTTCAACTCATTGCATCATTTCAGGCTTTCTCCTCTTCCTTTTTTCTTATACATGCCTCTTTGAGCTTTAGCTTCTACCCTAGACCCTTTGGTAAAGGCCTTAGAGTGTCTGTCACTGTTATAAGTTACAGGCTCATTCATATCTCTAGAGCTGGAAGGGAAGTTGGGGGTCAGCTAGTACAACTCGCTACTTTCACAGGTGAGGAAACTGAAGCCCAGAGAAATTGTGACTTGCCCAAGGTCATATTGGTATTGTCAAAAGTTGACTTTGAACCTAGATACTCTGAATGTAGAGTCAGTTTCCATTCACTGGTACCACATGGGCTCCCATGGAAGCTATTTCATTGGATCGTAGATTTAGGAATGGAAAGAATCCTAGAGATTATTGAGGCCAAACCCTTCATTTTGCAAATGAGAGAACTGAAGCACAGAGAGATTAAATGATTAATCTCATGGAAGATATCCAGCACAAAGTTCAAGGGGAAGAGGAATTCCTTATGGATGTTCCTATTCATGGATGACATTGCGACTAAAATGAGCCCCAGAACATTTTAGAGCCTTCTAATTGATATTCGCAACTGCTCAAGGGCATTCAGCCTAATAATTCAAACGGGAAAAACCAAGTGGACGAGTAATATCTATTATTTGCACTGTGATATGCAGTTATATAATCAGCCTGTTGAAATGTTACAACACACATACTCAATGAATATTGCACATGAATGATGAATTAGGCCCAGAACTGAGTTAGAAGAAAGTGATTTGGATTGCACTTGTGAAATTATTCAGCACTTTGGATGACTCCAGTATTCTTTTGAAGCCAGAGATCATTTGTTTTTGTTTATAAAATGTTCTATTAATGACTTTTGGGCTTTTTTTTGCATTACCATTATTTCTGGACTTCTCCTCCCCTTCCCGCTCATGAATAAAGAGAAACAATTAATAAAAAACAACTTACAAAATGATCAGATCTGACAACACATACAACATCCTGCCCTGGTAGGCCCCTGTCCCTCTGCTGAGAGGAAGGAAATATAGGAATTTTATTATCTGCTTTCCAGGGCCATTCCTGGCAAAAAGCTATCTAACTCCAAACCTGCCAATGTTATTCCAGTGAAGTACATGACTGTGGACTAAGAAGCACCACAAGCACCTCCAAAGAAACATATCACAGGTCATTGGAAGGGCAATAGAGCTTGAGAATATGACCTGTCTGCAGAACTTTGCCAAAATATTGTATTCCAAAAATTGATGTCAAAGATGTTATCCAAGAGACAATGACCTGAAAGGAAACAGGCTGGTCAGATGGCAGAACAGTGGGCCACACAACCAAGTGGCCCTCATGCTGCACTGGCACTGATGCAGCCATTCAGAGACCTAGAGGAAGACCTCCAGAACTTTGGGAGAACATCTGCAACAGATTTATGGAAAGATATCATCCACAGGGGATGTGCTGAATTCTCCTGCTGTGCTAAATTTTCAGTGGAATCATTTATTACTTGGAAATCAGCAAACACTGCAAATCAGGGTTTGATTTATCATTTTGTTGATTTACTAAACTTAAGAGAGTGTTAATAATGCAAACTGGACTTAGTCATCATTTTTTTCCTGGAGAGATGGTTGTTAAATACTCCATATGAACAAGCGTCATAGAACACAGGCTAAGAAAGCACAGATGAGTAATAATCTGTACCATTGAAGGGAATACTCACCACATCCATCCAGCAGATCACAGGATTGATCCACTGAAATGAGCCAAGTCAGAGTGACAGATTCTCATCATGAAAGGACAATGTGAAATGGGTAACATCCCAGACAAAAATTCAAAGTTGGAAATTTCTCAGACAATATCTTCCCAGTTTACCACCTACTCAGCTGGGACTAGACTTGGGGTCATTACCACCTGAATTCAAATCTCACTTCAGACACTTACTAGTTGTGTGACCTTGGGCAAGTGACTTATCTTCTTTTGGTCTCAGTTTCATCATCTGCAAAATAAGGCTAACAATAGTATCCACTTTGCAGGGTTGCTGTGAGAATCAAATGAGATTATAAGGACTTTGCGAACCTTAACAATCTATAGAAGTACTAGCTGGTTTAACTTCTGAGCCTGTTTTTATTGACTATAAAATGGAGTTGCTGTGAAGCAAGTGCTCTATAAATATTAAAGCATAAATAATGAAAAATTAAAGCATAAATACTATAGTTCCTATATCCAACTAACTTACTTCCATCTTCAGAAATCAGAGAAGGGATTTTTGAAGCTTTTGGAGGGTTGGTTAAATTCTTAGTGATGTGATAAGATCGGGATGCGAGGATGGGGTTTGCTTGTCTGGCAATGGTTCCTTGTAAGAGCTGGGGCTCGCAGCTGAACTCCACAGATCTGGGAGCAATAAGGGCTCTGATCCACCCCATCCCTGCATAAAGCAGGCTCCACGCCTGTAAACATCAGCTGCTCTCCTGCTTTGCCAAATGAATTGACTCTTGTCCTCCAGTCTATTTCTTGTGGTGCTCTTTGGCTCCTGCCAAGATCTTTAATGAACATAATGGAACACCCCTTCTTCCCAGAAAAATACAGATAGGAGGCCAAGGAAGAGAAAGAAATTTTGCATGGGCCATCTCTTACAGAGCCGAGTTAGGACGAGGTCAAATCTTGTAGTCTACAACCCTCTCACCTCCCTCCTGCATCTTGGAATTTATCTTCAGAGATATCTCAAAAGTGTTCTTCCTTCTTTGAGCCTATAGGTGCTGAGATACAGGATTTAGGATGCAATTGTGTGTTTTAATGGTTTAGTTTGTTTTTGCTAAAAATAAACATCACAACTGACATTTTACTTTCAAAATTTGCAAAACACTTTTACATACAATGTGTAAGCTCCCTGAAGTCAGGGACTGTTTCTCTTTTGTATGTAGATGCTCCAGTTTTAGTATAGTGACTAAGTCATAAATGCTTTTTCCTTTATTTATTTATTCCTTGCTTCCCTCACTCATCTCTTTTGAGCCTCTCCACAACCAGCTGAAGCAGGGGCTACTTTTATTTTCATTAAAGCTCAGAGAAGTGATGGGATTTACCCAGAGTCACTTAGTAAATATTTGAGTTTGGACTTAGATTTACCTAATTCTAAAGTACTGTACTGTCTCACTAGAGGGTAAGCTTCTTATAGGTAGACATAGTCTTGCTTAAACTTCTCTTAGCTTATCCACTATACTTGCCCTACCCTGGGCACATAGTCGTTGATAAATAAATATTTTATTCATTTAATAAATGTTGGATGATGATGCCAACAATGACAGTGATGCCTTATCTTCTTTTTAGCTGTTGCTGTTCAGTCATTTTGGTCATGTCTGACTCTTCTTGAATCTCATTTGGGGTTTCAAGGCAAAGTGACTGGAATGGTTTGCCATTTCACTCTTCAGCTCATTTTTCCAATGATGAAACTGAGGCAAACAGGGTTAAGTGACTTGCCCAGGGTTGTACAGCCTGTAAGTGCCTGAGGTCAGATTTGAACTCAGGAAGACAAGTCTTCCTGACTCCAGGCCTAGCTCTGGCACTTTGCCACCCTGAGCACAGAGTGGCTGATAAATCAGTACTTTATTGGTTTAATAATTATCTAATGATGTTGATTACAGGATGACTTACCTTCTTTACCAAACACTTTATATAGAGGGGTCTGGATCTGTGACAGAAGAAATTTACAGATGAGGAAATAACTTCTACAAATACAGGTCGGGTCCTTCTCTGAAATTTAAAAAGTCGCCCAAAGCAGTGGTGTCAAGCTTAAATAGAAAAGGGGGAACCTCTAAACCTTACACAACCACCCTGCCGACCACTTGTTTACATTATCTGGGTTTATTATATTTTTATCTATTTTGTTAAATATTTTCCAGTTACATTTTAATGTGATTGGGGAGGAGCCAAGATGGCGGAGTAGAAAGATACACATATGCTAGCTCCGAACCCACAGCCCATAAAATATCTGTAAAGAAGAACTCCCAAAAAGTTCTGGAGCAGCAGAAGCCACAGAACAACAGAGCAGAGGAGATTTCTGTTCAAGAGAGCCCTGAAAAACCAACAGGAAAGGTCCGTCACACCCCGGACCTGGCCCAGAGCCCAGCCCTGTCTCGGCTGCTGGGCACCAAGAGGAGCAGATCCCAGCAGGCTTCAGGGACAGAATCTCCAGCAGCTGTGTGGGTCCCTCCACCCACAGATGCCAAAGGTCGGTGGGAGGGTCTTTTCGGCTCGTGGAGAGGAGAGCGGGGGTCTGAATGACCCAGGCCCCCTCAGGAGGCAGCAGTGGAGGTGGCAGTGGACTGGGGCTCCCAAAGCAGGCAGGAGCCTGGATCTATTGTTGAAGGTCTCCACATAAACCCCCGGAGGGATCTGCGCCCCGTTTGGCAGCCCTGCCCCCACCTGAGCACCTGAACTTAATCTCACACTGAATAGCAGCCCCACCCCCAGTGAAGCCCTGAGGCTGGGGAGCAGCATTTGAATCTCAGACCCCAAGCACTAGCTGGGCAGATCTGGAGGCCAGGTGGGTGTGGAGAGAACACTCAGAAGTCAAGCAACTGGCTGGGAAAATGCCCAGAAAAGGGGGGAAAAAATAAGACCACAGAAGGTTACTTTCTTGGTGAACAGATATCTCCTCCTTTCCTTTCTGATGAGGAACAACAATGCTTACCATCAGGGAAAGACTGTAGTCAAGTAGTCAAGGCTTCTGTATCCCACACATCCAAAATAAATATTCCATGGGCTCAGGCCATGGAAGAGCTCAAAAAGGATTTTGAAAATCAAGTTAGAGAGGTGGAGGAAAAACTGGGAAGAGAAATGAGAGAGATGCAAGAAAAGCATGATAAGTGGGTCAACACCTTGCTAAAGGAGACCCAAAAAGATGCTGAAGAAAATAACATCTTGAAAAATAAGCTAACTTAATTGGCAAAAGAGGTTCAAAAAGCCAATGAGGAGAAGAATGCTTTCAAAAGCAGAATTAGCCAAATGGAAAAGGAGGTTCAAAAGCTCACTGAAGAAAATAGTTCTTTCAAAATGAGAATGGAACAGATGGAGGCTAATGACTTTATGAGAAACCAAGAAATCACAAAACAAAACCAAAAGAATGAAAAAATGGAAGATAATGTGAAATATCTCATTGGAAAAATAATTGACCTGGAAAATAGATCCAGGAGAGACAATTTAAAAATTATGGGACTACCTGAAAGCCATGATCAAAAAAAATTTCATCTTTCATGAAATTATCAAGGAAAACTGCCCTGATATTCTAGAACCAGAGGGCAAAATAAATATTGAAAGAATCCACCGATCACTGCCTGGAAGAGATCCAAAAAGAGAAACTCCTAGGAACATTGTGGCCAAATTCCAGAGTTCCCTGGTCAAGGAGAAAATATTGCAAGCAGCTAGAAAGAAACAATTCAAGTATTGTGGAAATACAATCAGGATAACACAAGATCTAGCAGCTTCTACATTAAGGGATCGTAAGGCGTGGAATAAGATATTCCAGAAATCAAAGGAACTAGAACTAAAACCAAGAATCACCTACCCAGCAAAACTGAGTATAATACTTCAGGGGAAAAAATGGTCTTTCAATGAAATAGAGGACTTTCAAGTATTCTTGATGAAAAGACCAGAGCTGAAAAGAAAATCTGACTTTCAAACACAAGAATGAAGAGAAGGATGAAAAGGTAAACAGCAAAGAGAAGTCTTAAGGGACTTACTAAAGTTGAACTGTTTACATTCCTACATGGAAAGACAATATTTGTAACTCTTGAAACTTTTTAGTATCTGGGTAGTGGGTGGGATTACATACACACACACACACACACACACACACACACACACACAGAGCACAGAGTGAATTGAACAGTATGGGATCATATCTTAAAAAAATGAAATTAAGCAGTGAGAGAGAAATATATTGGGAGGAGAAAGGGAGAAATGGAATGGGGAAAATTATCTCATAAAAGAGGCAAGCAAAAGACTTTTTAGTGGAGGGAAAAAGAGGGGAGGTGAGAGAAAAACGAAGTTCACTCTCATCACATTTGACTAAAGGAAGGAATAAAATGCGCACTCATTTTGGTATGAAAACCTATCTTACAATACAGGAAAGTGGGGGTGAAGGGGTTAAGCAGGATTGGGGGGATGATGGAAGGGAGGGCAATGAGAGGAGGGAGCAATTTGAAGTCAACATTCTTGGGGAGGGACAGGATCAAAAGAGAGAATAGAAGCAATGGGGGGTAGGAGATGAGGGAGGGAAATATAGTTAGTCTTACACAACATGACTATTATGGAGGTCATTTGCAAAACTACACAGATATGGTCTATATTGAATTGCTTGCCTTCCCCATGGGGATGAGTGGGGAGGGAGGGAGGAAGAGAGGTTGGAACTCAAAGTTTTAGGAACAACTGTCGAGTTCTGTTCTTGCTACTGGGAAATAAGAAATACAGGTAGAGGGGTGTAGAAAGTTATCTGGCCCTGCAGGACAAAAAAGAAGATGGGGACAAGGGAAGGAAGGGATGATAGAAGAGAGGGCAGATTGGTGACAGAGGCAATTAGAAGGCTTGGTGTTTTGGGGTGGGGGGAGGGGACAAATGGGGAGAAAGTTTGGAACCCAAAATTTTGTGAAAATGAATGTTAAAAGTTAAATAAATAAATTTAAAATGAAAAAAAAGGCAAAGAAAAAATAACATTTTAATGTGATTCTGAGGGCACTGAGGAATGGGTAGCACATATGATGTCTCTGACCTAGAGCATTGGGAGGCTGTGTCTCATCCAAGGTCACACAATACATCTCACAGGTTGCACTTGAACCTACAGCTTCCTAGGCCAAGGCCAGCTCTCTATCCACTCTGTCATATACCTTACTTATATTGTCTTAAGGTAAATTCAGAATGACTCCCTGAGGTGGATAGTATTACAAAAAAGAGCATTGGACTAGGAATTAGAGAAGGATCTTTGACTTGAATCCTGGCTCTGTCAAATACCAGCTGTGTAACTTTGAGCAAACCATTTACATTCTCAAAATCTCTGTTACTTCATTGGTAAAATGGGAGATAATAGTAAAGCACTACACAACTTTTTATAAATGAATTGATGAGCTACATGGATGGATGGAGTTCCCACACTAGGAGTTAGTACATTGATGATGTCATAAGTCCTGATTGAAACAACAAAAAAAATAAACTACTTTCCTTTCAAGATTTTTGTACGAAAAGTACCCCATCAACCTTAAAGTAGCGTAGAATCGTGAATATTATATAAAGAACCTCAGAAATGTTAGCTGACTTGGTCAAAGTCAGGAAATGAGTAAATATCTGAGCTGGGATTGAAACCAAGACATTCCATCTTCAAATCCAGTTATTTTTCTATCCCATCATACCTGCTTCTTTACTGAGCATTGTCTGTGTGCATAGTACAGTCCCTGCTTTTAGGTACTTACAGTCAAAGGAAAACACATTCATATAAAAGGTTAATGTTTTAATGTTATCAATATAAATTAATAACAATAAGAAGTACATCAATAATATATTCATCAAAGAATTATGTCCATAATTCTTATTAATAATATGAATAAGTTAATAATGACATGAATTTAATAGCTGTATCAATTACTGTGAGTCATCGTATGGGCTAGAGAGATTTCAAGGTAGATCTTTTAAAAGAATGATGCTCAGTCCTTTGAAGTCACCAAGTTCATCCCCTTCCCTTCATAGAAGAGAATCCTAAGGCCCAGAGAGAAGTGACTTGCCCAGGCTCATGCATGCATTACTTGGAAAGCGCAGGACTTGAATCCAGTTCCTCTGATTCCAAAATCCAGGACTCTTTGCCCTGCAGTGAGGTACCTCATCTGTAAGTCAAGCTCAACCCTCCTCTGGGCCACTAGATCCAACGATTGGGGGTTATAACTGACGTCTCAGGGAGTTGCACTTTATTTTTTAGGAGAGAACTTGACATTATTTTAGCAGAGAAAAGCTGTTTTTTTTTGGTACCAGGGTGTTTTGCTTCCCACTTTTACCAACCCCTTCATTTTCTAACGAGTTCTACAGATGAAGGGTGAGGGCAGGAAAGAGGAGTGCCAGATGGATCTGCAATGAGTCTGAATAGTAATTATATTCTGCAACTAAATTACTGAAACATTCCATCCAATATGTTTTGTAAAAGGCTAGCAGAGGGGAAAAAATATGTGTTCTTGAAAGACAAAACTATAAAACACATTTTAAAGGATTTAAAGATAACCATTTAACACACACACAAACACACACACGCAAACACCCCCCCCCCCACAAGAACAACATAAATTCTCATTTGGGGGCTACATCGTCCCTTAGGGGGAAAAACGGAAAAATAAGTGTTAATATCTTAAGGTTCAGGGAAAGTCACTAAAGGCCAGAGAACTAGGGTAGGAAAAGCAAGATTAGATTAGCAAGGCTAGATTAAATGTTGGGACCATGATACTCTCTTTTTAATGTAGGGACAACTGAATATTTGGGGGATGTTGGTGAATCACTTAGAGGGAGCCTGGAGCTTAAAGGATGATGTCTGCCTATTTTAGCAGAGACTGAGATTCCCTCAAATAGCAGGAGAAAACAAGCTTTCTTCATCTGTGACAAATTTGCCAGTTCTGAAATTTGCCTTCCTCTTCATTGCACCCACACCACCAAGAGAAGAGAAAACAAATAAACAGCTGGAGTCTTGCTTTCAGAGTATTATTAGAATCTGGGTCCTGGGTGTTCAAAATGAGCTGTACTGGCTCTACCTGACCTCAGAGGTACTGGGCCTGATGTCTTATAAGAGCACATGACCTTTGGTCACCAAAAAAAGGAGCAGTACTTTTGCTGATCCAGTATCCAGACCAAACTCATACCAAAGGAGAGTAAACTAACTCGATGTGAGTGGGTGCTGAAAGATCTGTCCTGCCCCTCTCCAATTTTTTTAGTAATAACTAGCATTTATATGGTGTTTCAAGGGTTTCAAGACACTCTACACACATTGTTCCATTTGGTCCAGTGATGTAGCTGCTAGTACTATTCTCATTTTACGGTTAGGAAATGAAGACTGAGAGAGATTCAAGGATTGCCCAGACTCACACAGCTAATAATGGACAAAATCTGAACTCAAATCTATCCTGAAGTCCATTACTCAATCTATCACAGTTCATCATTTATACATGACACATCCCTGACTGAAATTCACAATATCACAGTCATAAGTATGGCAGAGTAACTGGAGCCTTTTTCTAGGATCTAATAATAATGTGTTAGCATTTGCACAGTACTTTAATGAAACATTTACATAAGTGCTTTAAAGTTTTCAAAACATTTTAAAAATATCATCTTATTTGAATCTTACAACAATCCTGGGAGGTAGGTTTTGTTATTGTCTTCATTTTGCAGATGAGGAGAGACATTCTGTTCAGACTCTGGGGTTTCTGGTCTGAATTTATTGTCATATTATTGTCATTATCGTTGGCTAATATCATCCCTCATGTTGATTATCACAATATATCTTGGATTTGAAATCTTCAACAGGTCTTCTTCAATAAAAAAGACTTTCATAGCTTTTTTAAACATTACCTACATTTTCCAACACGCTCCTCCCTTTCCCCCCAGTCATCTCTTATACAAAGGACAAAAATAGAAAAAGAAAAAATTCAGCAAAACTAACATTTCCAAAACACAAAATTCTACCATTATATACAGTGTTTTATACTTATTCTCCCACTTCAAAAAAAGAAAGGGAGATACCTTCTCATATCTCTTCCCTGGGGCCAGACATAGTCTTTGTAATTCTGCAGAATTTAGTTTCAATTGCTTAATGCTTGTTCTTTCCATTTACATTGCTATTTTTTTTTTGCTTATTTCACTAGTTTTGCTTACTTCACTGCATCTGTTCAGCTTTGTTTTTCCCATGCTTCTTCATAGTCATCAATTCTTACTTCTCAGTAATAATCCTTTACATTCACATACCACAATTTGTTAAGCTATTCACTTTCTTTCTGCAATAGTGCCTCTTTCAGTGAGCTTTCTAGTTTCATTTTATGGGCTGGGGTGTTTTAGAAAAACTATAGGTGAGAAATGGTGACTTGCCCTTGGATGATATCTCATTTACAAGTCAACACTCTCAACAGGAACCCCTAGTATAGTATTTATTTTTTAACTTAGTTGGGGCAGAGAGCTTCTGGTATCTACAGGCCCCACTTTTACCTCTTCATTCTGAAATACCTCCTTAATTCACAAGGGGACCAAGAAACTTTAAATGTTGCCCATTCTATGCAAGACCAGGTCATGCTTGAGTGTAGACATACACATGTGTGGTAAATGTGGAAGGGAAGGTCAGTCATGTGTAAAAGAGCAGGAATATTATGTCACTTTATGTGGAGAGAGAAGGAATCACTGCTGCGGCTCTGATGCTTCAACAAGCAGTAGAGGAGAGAAACTGGGTTCTCCAAAGAGCGAGAAGGGTACCTCTGACGCTAAGGAGTTATATGGAGGTAGACGGAATCCATTGGTCCCCATCACTACCTGAAGATCGAAATGTTATTGACCAAGGAAAATTAAGAACCTAAGGGTGATAGGCCCAGTTGTCTTTGCTACTGTACTTTAAAGTCCAGACCTGTGATCTCATCTCTGTAGAGAATTCTTGATGTGTAGGAAACTCCTCCAAAGATGAAATCAGCGACTGTTCTCTAACTTACTGTCTTAGAACAATGGGTAGAGCAATGCACCTGGAATCAGGAATAAGAGCTCAAATCAGTCCTCAGGCACTTACTAGCTGCATGAACCTGGGCTAGTCACTTACCTTCTGTCTGCTGCAGGTTCCTCATCTGTAAAATGAGGATAATAACAGCACCTGCTTCTCAGGATTGTTGTTATGATAATTAAATGAAAAAATGTTTGCTAAACTCTTAGCACAGTGACTGGCACATGGTGTTATATAAAAATTATTACTGTTATTATTTTTAGAGAGTCGACTGGGCATTTGAGCTTGATTCCTCTTTGTTCATACAATATTTGTCACAGGCAGGACTTCAGTTCAGATTTTTGTCACCCCAAAGCCTGTTTTCACTTTATTCACTATAGTCTACAATCTTTCTTCTATGTTCAGATGTTGTTTTTTGGATTCAGCCTACGAAGGGAAATTCTAGTGATTTCTACCAATGTAGATCAATTTCACAGTTTATCGTCTTAGAGAATTGCTTGGGGGCACTGAGAGATTATATAATTTGTTCAGATAACAGCCAAAATATGCCAGGAACGCGATGATGTTATGGAGGGTGACACTGGCATTCTCTATCAAGCAAAGTCAGTGTCAGACAAAATGATATCCCAGGCCCCTTCTGCCTTGAAGATTGTACGATTTCTTTCTATGGCTATGTGCATTGGTTGATGAAACTCTAGGGTCTGTGATTGGTTGATGTCACTGTAGGGTCTGTACTATGAGAAAATCTTGACCTAGTCAGGAGAAAAAAGGAGGCTTTGGGGCAGGGGAAAGGGGAGATTTAGGAAGTGAAATATCATGAAGGATGAACACTTAAGTCACCTTCAATCTCCAACAATTTTTGCAGATAGATCTCTTTGGGCTTTGCTCCCCTTCCCCAGCATGCTTAAATTTCTGACTATGTTTTAGCAGCAACTTTAATATATCTATATTGGAAAGGTTTTGAGCCTGATCTGGATCCCTTTCTCCTCCATATTCCCTTTTTGGCAGACTTTTCATGGCGGGTTTAATTAGTACATTCAGGGTTTATGAGTAAGAACAGGGCTGAGAGATGAACGGCAGAGAAGGAGCTGGACAAGCTGCAAGGACCCCATTGTCTGCAGCCTTGATGACTGATATGATCAGAATGAAATGGCTGCCTCCCAAACTGTCTAATTATTGTTGACAAAATAGAAGGAGGCTAAGAGGCATTTCACCCACTGCTGACCCAGCTCCTCTTTCTGTTGTGCTTATTCAAATGAACACGGCCTGACTGCCTATTTGTGGCATAAAATATTGCTGTGGAGACAGTTATACAGGAATATTACAAGCCAGGGATTATGCCTTACAATGCAAGTACAAGGAGGCCACGGGGAGGAGGAAGCGGTAGCGGCGGAAATAGTTTATGTGAAAGAAGTCTCCCCTTTACACACAAATATCTAAAAACTATTAATTTTGGGGCAGCAGCAAGGAAGAAATACATGAAAGGAAAATTGATTTCTATTTAAATGGTATGTTTTCATCACCTTTCTTCAGAGTCTGAGCATTCATCTTTGAGTACCTGTGCTAATTGATTTCAAATGCAATTCAACCCAATCGCTGTAGAATAATAAATCTCAGAGCAAAGACCTAAAAGGAGGGAATGGATGCTGAACAGGAAGGGGCTGTAACATACAGAGGTTGGGGAGGGGGCGGTCGGTCATTCTAGAAATAGCTCTGAACTCCTGAAACACAGGGAGATGAGATGAGAGGTGAGCAAAGATGGCAGCTACCTCACTGCTGTGTAGGTATATTCCAATGGGCTGAACTGTATCAAAAGCTTGAAACAGAGTGCTTCTGGATGATAGGGGTTAAGATACTTCTGGAATTCTATGCAGAATGGTCATATAGTCAATGGAGTAATTTTGCTTCAAGATGGTAGTGTAAGAGAATGTTGTCTTTGGTGGCCTCCTCACTCCGTGGTGACATTCTGGTTACCCAGGAGCCCCCTCTTTGATGTGGTACCCAGCTCCTCTCTCCCTGGGCAACACCCTCTCTCACCTATCAGAAAATGCAAATAGAATGTAAGACCCCTGAGGAAAGGGAATGCACCTGTTTGCATTTTTGCCCTCAGCAATTGATATGCAGCAGGTGCTTAAACTATGCTTTTTGATTGATTAACTCTTGAGAGGAGGATGAAAAGTTTCTTCCTTTGTAGAGGTAAAGACCCTGCATCCTATCAAAACATTTCTGTTCTGTTTTCCATTCACAGAGTGACAGACTAAACTGGTAGGAAACCCGGATTTTTAGCAGGGTACCTAGGGCTGGCAAAGCCTTAACCTAAAGGAATGAATACAAATATGGTGAGACGTCAGGTTTGTGCATCGTCCACCTCAACTTGGGTGTCCTTCACAGATAGGATCTCAAAGCACATTAGGGAGGCAAAAGCCTTTTTTTGAGACTGGCTCTGGTAACCCCTACACACTTGAAAGTAATAAAGGAAAGAGAAACATAAGTGGGCACAAGATTGAAAGATTCCAGATGGGAAGAATGATGAAAAATGGGCAGGTTCACATATGAAAAACAGCAGCTTATTCTATAATTCTAAAATGAACACCCACATGATGGATATGAAGGAGCAACAATTATTCCTCAAAATCCCCTACATTGAAACAAAAGTAAACTGAGGAAGTTCATGATTACTATGTGATCATTCTTTTGGGAAAGTATGCCTAAAACATTACATCTCTCAGATGGTACAGTGAACATAGAAGAAATTAACGAATGTTGAATGGTTGAATAAGTGATCTATATGAATCAGACTTGCAGCTCAGTTGTTCTAAGGGGACAGCATAGCAAAGGCCACTGGTGTTAGGGTAGAATGTCTACCTTGAAAATTAAATATTATATCAGAGAGCATCTGTCATGTCATAGGTATAGAGGACACAAGAACAAATCCCTGCCCTCAAGGAGTTTGTATTCTATTCTACTGTGTAATTGTTATACTCTGGATGGGGGAATGATTTAATCCACTTTAAAATTAAAGAGTGCTAGAGTTAGAATCAATGACCTCCATTCCAATCCTGATTCTGTCACCAACCAACTGTGAGATCTTGAAAGAGTCATTTCCTCTCTACAGCTCCAGTTTCCTCATCTGCAAAATGAGAGGGTTGTGCTGGATACTTTGAGCTCTCTTTCAGCTCTAACATGCATGACTCAAATTAGAGACTTGTGTTCAACTTGGGTTTGGGGGCAATTCCTACATTGGTTTCAACTGCCCATGAGAGAGTGTTTGCTGTAAGGGGCCCCAGATAGAGTCACATAGAGGTAGTATAGCTGCTCCAGAAAATAAATGCTGTGTCCTAACAGAAAATATCTATTTTATTTATTTAATGTTTTATTGATGCTTTCGATAATTTTTTATAGTACAATCACTTCCTAAAGCACTCCCACTTCCATTGATCCCTCCCTTTTAAGAAGGAAAAACAGGTCAGCAAAACCAATGGACATGGAGTCTGTCTGACAGTGTTTGTGACTGTCCAGCGTCATCTTCTACTGCCTCTCTGCTGAAAGGAGGAAAGAGAAGGACATTTCATCGGTGGTCCTCTGGGACCAAGAGTGGTCACTGAATCTAGCCTAATTTCTTATATATTTTGGCACTGTTATCATTTTCGTTATTGTAATCATTAAGTGTATAAATATTCTCTTGGAAAAACATCTAAGCCAAGGCAACATATACATAATGCCAAAATGCACAATCAGTTTATTTTTCTTTCATTGTAAAAAATCAATCCAGAGTTTGTTGTTGTGTGGTTCTCACTGGTTCTCAAAATATTGTCTGGATATCCCTGAAGTTTCCCAAAACCCTTTCAGGGGTTTTGTGTGGTCAAAACTATTATCACAACAAAACTAAGACATTTCATTCTCTAAGATGATAGACATTAATAAATATAATCCATATAAACAAAAGCTCTTTGGTAGGGGAAGTCCTTAAGAGTGTAAAGGAAGACCAGAAAGTTTGAGAACCATTGGTGTAGATAAACATCCGAATGACTGAATGATCAGACAAATTGATGGGATGCCTGGTTACCACTTCAGTCTTTTTAATACACATTTCTGCAGTCACATCTGCAGACAAATTGTGGAGGGAGGGGAGAAAAAAGATCATCTACACATCTAAATATAGATGAAAAATAAAAAGTGGTTGTGGGGGGTTCTTTGTCTTTATGCCACATTTTATTCTTCCCTCCTTGAGCTCCATATCCCATCCTCAGAGGGCATTTCTTCCTGTAAAGACTCAACATGAGAAGTTTACCAGGAAGCAAAGAAAACAAAGCAGACCCAGGCACTGGAAACCCTGGCAGGAGTTGCATCCCTGGTTTGCTAAGATGTGGTCCCTGTTTCCTGTTCTATTCTCCCCCCCACCAGCTGCCTGCATGTCCTATCGATTTCAGACATGCTGTGATGTATAGTGACATGGCGTGATGTAATCCAGTGTAACCCTGGCAAAGTTAAAAGAAAATTCTGTTGGTCTCCTGCTGAGAGTTTCTCCTCTCATGCCCACTGTCTGTTCTTGCCAGGGCCAGAATTAAATTTATGGTTCGGCAGATCTGCTACAGTGGCTCCCCATGTAAGGGTGAGAAATAAATAAAATTTTCATCGGGGCTCATTGATCTCTCCCGTGAGTGATTTGATAGTTAGAGATAGTGGCGAGACTGTAGGGGAAATGGCTCACTGCTATTTTACTGACTTCTGAGTGGTAGGAAACATCTCTAAGTAAATCTCCCATTCCACAAAGATGAAACCCTACTCCCTGCTAAGGCAGTCCTTTAACAGACAACACATAAAGGCAGAATAGGAAGGAAAGACAATAGAGAGAGGGAAAGAGGGACATTAATTAATTAGCTGAGCATTATTTTTGTTGAAAAATTAAAGACAAAACCCTGGATTAAGCCAGTTTCTGCTTTGCCCATGTTCCTCCAAGTGCAGGTGGAAGGTGGGGGAGGGAAGAGAGAGGGCAGCATCAGACGTCCTGCCTTGGCTCTACCCGGCTAGAAGAAATGCGCAATGGGCCATCTGCCTCTCAGTGAGAGCCCATAGGCACCAAAGAAATGCTTATCCAGCCTTTACCCTACACTGCAGCAACTCCCTGCTTCTCATCATCAAGAAAATCAGCCTCTTTCCTGCTGTGTCAGTCATATCACTTTGGCCTTTTGCTTCAGGTACTATACCATGTGGAGTGGCAAGAATTCCGATTTTCTCTTGGATGCTCCAAAGCCCTTGAATTTTATCAAACCTTACAACCTGGTGTTGGGCATGCTTGCAGGCTAATCTGTGGCCTTGGTTCACAGGTTTTAGACTGGCAGCTGGAAGAGACCTTAGAGGATGCCCAGTTCTATCCCCTCCTGTTATAGATGAGGAACCTCAGGCCCAGAGGAGCTAAGCGATGTGCTTGAGGTCACACAGGCTGTAAGTGAAGAGTCACATGAACTATATCCTATAAAATGCAGGAAAGGTAGAAGGAAAGGGGACTTTCATGAGAAGAAGTAATGAGGCGGATCCATGTTTTGCTGGGAAAAGCACTGGGAGGAATCTGCTGTGGGGCAGCTCTTGGTTGTTCGTCATAGGCTCAGTGACCTATCCCTGCAAGAATCAACTCTTGCTCTAGGATAATCTAAGGTAGGGGATGTGTGGCTTTGTTCCCTCATTCCCCAAGAGATTCAGAAATAGTTCAGTGGATTTCAAGTGGCTTGGGTACAGTATCTTCATGATTCAAATTTGTGTCCTCTCTGTATTGGCAAACTAGTCCAATCTGTCTTCTCGATGCATTTTAGGTTTTCATTGTCTCTCACTGGACACAAAACTCCAGAAATGGCCTGACTAGAGCATTGTCGATCTTTCACCTCCTTGGATCTAGATTGTTATTGTTCAGCAGTTTTTTGGTCATGTCCATATCTTTGTGACTGCATTTAGAATTTTCTTGGCAAAGAGTGGCTTGCCATGTCCTTACAGATGAGGAACTGAGGCAAGCAGGGTTAAGTGACTTGCCCAATGTCACACAGCTAAGAAGTAAGTGTCTGAGCTCAGATTTGAACTCATGAGGAGGAGTCTTCTTGACTCCAGGCCCAGCACTGTATCTATCTGCAAAAGCAAGGACCTTGGCATACACTACACCAGTAATCTATTGCCAAGGGCTCCGATATACACAGGAGGTCCTGCTGTACAGGTTCTTAGATCTGCTTTTCTAAAAGGAAAGCAACTTTTTAGGGGTCAATGATCTACACAGTAAAAGTATTAGACTGGTGGCAGTGAATCAACTCAGTTCTAGTCCTTGTTTTTCCCTGTGCTGACCAGCCATGTGCTTCATTTCTCTAGTCCTTAGCTGCCTGGGTTGTAAACAGAGTCTTGAGATAGCACACTGTCTCTTAACCTTTTTATTTGTTGTGCGTGTGTGTATGTGTGTGTGTGTGCATGTATGTGTGTGTGTGTATGTGTGTGTGTGTGTTTGTGATAAATCTTTCTGGAATTCAGGAGAAGCTTATGGGCCCTAACAGAAAAAGGTTTCCATTCAGCCACTGAAGTGATTTTCCAAAAGTTCAGTTCAGACCATGCCACCTCCTTGCTCAATAAACTCCAGTGACTCCCTCTCACCTCCAGGATCAAATAGAAAATGGTCTAGTATTCATTCAAAGCACTTATAATCTAGCCCTGTCTTACCTTTTCCATCTGTTTATACCATACTCTTTGACCTTAACTTTTTAACCTAGTGACTGACCTCTTGGCTATTCCAGGAACAAAACTCTCCAGGTCTCTACTCCAGGCATTTTCTTTGGCTGTCTCTCATTCTTGGAATGGTCTTCCTCCTCTGCTCTGATATTGACTTCTCTGGCTTCTTTTAAGTCCCACCTAATATCCCATCTTTTACTGGAAGTCTTCTTCAAACCTTCTTAATTCTAGTGCTTTCCCTCTGTTAATGATTTTCTATTTATCCTACATATAGCTTGTAGAGATTTGTTTGTTTTCTACCCCATTAGATTGTAAGTTTCTTGAGGACAGAGACTGTCTCTTGCCTCTTTTTGTATTCTCCAAACTTAACATAGAACTCGACATATAATAGGCACTTAAATTTTACTGACTGATTGAATACATAAGATACATAGTATTATAATGAAAAACAGTTACATTGAAATACAGTTATTAAATTTTTTAATCACCAAGTTCATGAACCTCAGATTAAGAACCTCTGGATAAGAGAATCTTTATATTTCATTCCAGATCTGAAATTCTAGTCTTACATCTCAGCAGAAAGAAACCCTGTGGAGTTAGGCAGATTGAGCTGCCACTCATCTTCTGAGTCAGAAGACCTATCTGAACAACTTGCTCTCCTTCCCCTCATGTGGCTAGAGATTTTCTAATACCTCACTCATCTTCTGGGGTATTGCTTTCCCCTTTGCAAGAGACTTACTCCCTACACCCTTTGTTGAGGAATGGGTTTTCCCCCCACACTCCAGGACTTATAAAGTTGTGGCAGATAGAGAAGAAGGAAAATTAAAATACTTTCTTTTTATTCACAACTGGGTCCCAGATTCTTTGTCAGACTTTCTTAATAGTTCAATATTGGTCCTTTCACTTAGTCTGAACATTTTTAAGTGATCCCCAAGCCTCAAACCTAACTCCAGCTGAATGTCTCTAGTCTATGGAAATAGAATTTACCGTATAGACTCTCCCTTTCCTACTTTTATGGCTGAAATTATTAACCAAGATACAACATATAGCTCTGGATTATTGATGATCAACAGTTTTTAAACGTTTTAATTTGAAGTTTTGAATTCCAAATTCTATCCCTCCCTTCCCTATCTTAGGGATAATAAGAAATCAGATATAAGTTATACATGTGCAATTATGTAAAATATTTCCATATTAGTTATTTTGTATAAGAAAACTCAAAAGAAAAAAATAAAAGTGAAAAATACCATTCTTCTGTCTGTATTCAATCAATATCAGTTTCTTCTCTGCAGGTGGATAGTATGCTTCATCATTAGTCCTTTGGGATTGTCTTGGATCATTATATTGCTGAGAAAAACTAAGTCATTCACAGTTGTTTGCTGAACAATATTGCTGTCTCTGTGTACAATATTCTCCTGGTTCTGTTCACTTCACTATGCATCAGTTCATGTAAGTCTTTTCAGGTTTTTTCTGAAATCATCCTTCTAGTCATTTCTTATAGCACAATAACATTCCATTACAATCATCTACCACAGTTTTTTTAGTCATTCCCCAATTATGAGCACCCCTTTGATTTCTAATTCTTGGCCACCACAAAAAAAGCTGCTATAAATATTTTTGTACAAATAAGTCCTTTTCCCCCTTTTTTTGGATGCTTTTAGGATATAGACCTAGCAGTGGTATAATGGGTCAAAGGGCATGTATAGTTTTATAGCCCTTTGAGCAAAGGTCCAAATTGCTCTCCAGAATGGTTGGATCAGTTCACAACTCTACCAATAATGCATTAGTGTCCCAGTTTTCCCACATCCAACATTTTTCTTTTTTTATCATATTAGCTAATCTGATAGATGTGAGGTAGTACCTCAGAATTAAGATTTGCACTTCGCTTATCAGTAGTGATTTAGAGCATTTTTTATATGGCAAAAGATAGTTTTGATTTTTTTAGTCTGAAAACTGCCTGTTTACATCCTTTGACTATTTATCAATTGGGGAATGACTTGGATTTTTCTAAAAATAAATTTGCCTCAGTTTTTTATTTATTTTAGAAATGAGGCCTTTATCAGAAATACTTGTTGCAAAACTTCCCCCCAGTGTTCTGCTTTCCTTATAATTTTGGTTGCACTGGGTTTTTTTTTTTTTTGTGCAAAACCTTTTTAATATTATACAATCAAAATTATTTATTTTACATTTTGTAATGTCCACTATGTCTTCTTTGATCCTAAATTCTTTGCTTATCCATAAATCTGATAGATAAGCTTTTTCATACTCTCTTAATTTATTTATAATATTACCCTTTATGTGTAAATCATGTACCCATTTTGACCTTACCTTGGTATACAATGTGATATGTTGGTCTATACCTAGTTTCTGCCATACTGTTTTCCAGTTTCCTCAGGAGTTTTTGTCAAATAATGAGTTTTTATTCCAAAAGGTTGGAATGGTCAACAGTTTTATCACATTTACCAGCTTAAGAAACAAAGTAAATATTTAAAACAAAGGTTAATGCTTTCCAAGTCCAGAGGGAAGCAGGAAGTTTAGAGTAGACAATAGCCTGCAATATACTGAACCCTCTCTAGAGAGAGAGAAAGCGGAGAGGAAAGAAAGTCTCTCCCAGGACATGGTTCTTGAACTCTCCTCACCACATTGATTCAGCACTTTCCAGAGTGGCTTGTGATCTCTATAGTCCACTCCCATAATCCTCCACTCACATCACTCATACATGATAGACCTTTGAACTGAAAGAGGTCCATCTAGTTCAACCCCCTCAATTTACATATGGGTAAACTGAGGCCCAGAGAAGGGAAGTTACTTGCCAAAGATTATAATGATGCCTATGAACTAGATTGCCCTACTGAAGCTAAATTGCACATAGCCCATGTACATTTATCTTTTTTCTTTTCTAGTCTATTAAGAACTCTAGCTAATTTGTTTTCTTATCTCTTTGTCCATCTAATGAAGAGAGTTTTTGCTGGGCTATAAAGTAATTCAAATTATACAGCGTCACTTTCTTCCTGAATGTGGGGGAATTGTCCTAGGATTGCCCTAGGTGCCCAAACAATAAGATGGTGGACATTTCAAGGGTTCTGGGTTCACATGAAGTTTCCTAAGGTTCTGAGGCTGACTGTTGTGAAAATTGAGGATTATTAGAAAAAGTGAACGTAATGAGTCAAGATTTCTTGCCACTTGTTTTGACTATGGTTTTAAAATAGATTGAAAATTCAGGTCCATTTAAAATCGAGAAAAAGGACTTTTGCTTCTTTGTGTATGATAACAGCTCCTCATCAATTTGGTAAAATTGAATAAATTAATCTATTCAGTGAAAGAGGAGTTATGAAAGCACTTGGTGATTCCAGGACTGAAATTTTCTCTTTTTCAACTCCTTGTGTTGGCTGAGTTAATGTCATTCTGTAAATTACATGTACACCAAAGTTTCTCTAAGTCCAACTATTACCATGAAGATAGCATTATTATTTTATATATGTATGTATGTATGTGTGTATGTATGCATATATGTATGAAACACAACATTAGTTGTTCTGGTTAGGCAATATAACAACAAATTTGAATGAACTACTATGAGTTAAGGGAAGAAGAGGAACACTTAAAAATTTAAAGCCTCTTACCATAATCGGGACATTAGAAAGGAGAAGCTTAACTCAAAGTCCAAATGGAAATTTTGGATAATAAAATGTTACAGCTGGGAAGGACATTTGAGATGATCTAATTCAACCTCCATTGGAACATTTTAAAATGCTTCAGCAACACCATCTCTCTTTTTCTCTTTTTTGGGCTCCCTCCCTCCCTAAACCCCTTCCCCCCAAAAGAAAACACCCTTAAAACAAATAAGCACTGTCAAGTGTGTTGGCCATGTCTGAAAACATGTTTCATTCTACATCTCTAGTCCATTAGCTTGCTTTTTTTTTTTTTTAAGCAGCTATGTGGCTCAGTGGATAGAGTGCTGGGTAATGTCAGGAAGACTTGAGTTCAAATCTAACTTCACACACTTACTAGCTTTGTGACCCTGGAAAAGTCACTTAATCTCTATTTGCCTCAGTTTCCTCATCTGTAAAATGATCTGGAGAAGGAAATAGCAAACCACTCCCATATTTTTGCCGAGAAAACCCCATGCACAGTATGGTCAATCGGGTCATGAAGAGCTGGACATGACTGAACAACAACAAAAGTTGTGGTTAGTGGTTAGACAGTACTCTTTATAGTCTTTATTTACACTTATTTATAATTTACGGAATAAAATAAGTATTCTTATAATTCCCTTATTTTACAGAGGAGAGAACTGAGACCTAGAGATGCAGGAGGTAGATAGATGGCCCTGTGGAGTGAATGCTGAATTTAGAGTCACAGGATCTGAGTTCAAATTCTTCCTCTCTAGTATATCCTTGAATAATTTGCTTCATTCTACTGGGCCTCTGTTTTCTTATTTGCAAAATGAAGGCATTGGATGACCTACAAGAACTCTCCTAACTGTAAAATGATGATTCTTAAAGTGATTTGCCCAAGGTTGCATAGCTAGTAAGTACCAGAACTGGCCTTTGAAACCCGGTCTTTCAACTGCAAATACAAATAGAAATCTTTCCAACTAGATTATCCTGCCTCAATTTCAGGCCTTTATGGGAACTGCAAGGGAAAACAATCTTTAATCTTTTGGCATTTACCTTATGATGTTAAAAAAGAATGTGATAGTGTCAGTCACTCTTTTGGAACCACCACCTAAGTCTCTTGCATTTATGGATTATAACCGTAAAGCCTCAGTAATTTTAGGAGTATGTGAATTTATCCTTCAACTTGACAAGCTGGTTTAATCTGCTCATATTTAAAGGACTTAAGAGGGGGAGATACAAACCAACTGGGGTGGGTGTGTTCTGTTTGTGGATGCAGAGGAAGAGCCTGCCGTCCTGAGATGGATGCATCAGGGCTCCTTTGCTGGAAGCTTTGAAATGGAAGTGAATCACTGCATCATTCCTATCAAATCTTCTCTATCTCTCTGCCTCATCCCTCTTGCTTCCTCCAGTCTCTCTCGCCCTCTCTCCATACTCAGGGACTGTACCTTCCCAGGGAGCAAGGTAGACCTCAGGAAAAAAAAAAAATCTGATTACTATTGCTACAATTAGACCCAAGAGCAGTTTGAATGCATGTATTGATGATCACAGCCAGGGCTGTATAAGCAAAAGAAAGCCAGTAAAATAATAGCTAGTGGACAGTCAGAGACCATGGAAAACCTATTGATTGTTAACTGAAGCTTCTTTCTGTATGGCAGAATGAGCTCGGAAGAGCTGAGCTTTGGGTAATTTCTAGCGAACAATGTACTGTAAAGCATTATTTGTAGGTCTTGAAAATCGAAATGAGCACCCAGCTCCCCACAGTACATGCTTCCTTCGTTAGTGTGGAACTAACTCCAGGAACAAAGGGCTGTTCGGGGGCTGTGAACATTATCATCTCCTGCTTCTGCAGCATCAATGATTAGGGCTGATTTTTTTGGAAGGGAGCTTTGGCTCCAGGAGCCCCAGAAAGCTTCTGCTTTGCATCGATAGAGGGCTCTAGCAACTATTACAAAGGAGGAGGCCATGTAGGAGCTATGCAAACACCAGTTTGCCCAGATAGCCTGGATTCAGAGTCAGGTGACTTGAGTTCTAATCACACTTCTGCCACAAACTTCTGCAACCCTTCCCTCCCCTCCCCTTAGATGAGATCTAAGACTCTCTGTTTCTGTCTTTCTCTCCATCTCTGTCTCTCTATCTTTGTCTCTCTCTTTGTCTGGTATGTATTCTCCTACGTACACTTCCTCTGATTTCTGTTTTGCTATCCACTTGGATAAACGATTTCTTTGCTTAAAAAAAAGCTTTTCCAAAACCAACAGGTATAATACTACTTCTCCTATTTATATCAATCAAGAAAGCATTGAAGTGCCTACTGGGAATTATACTAGGTGCTGAGGAAACAGACAAAAATGAAACAGTCCCTGCCCTCGTGGAACTTATATTCTTTTACATCTTTGCATGAGGAATGGTCCCCTTAATACAAGAGCTCTCATACTTTTTGGTCTTGGGTGCTCTTTACAATTTAAAAAATTATTGAAAACCCCAAAGAATTTTTGTTTATGTGCAGTGTATCTATCAATACTTATGGTATTAGGAATTAACACTGATAAAATTATAAATATTTATCTATGATTCATTTAAATATTAAAACTCCATATGTTAATATAAACATTATATTTTATGAAAAATAACTATATTTTCCAAAACAAAAAAAGATCAGTGAGAAGACTGATATTGTTTTACATACTTTTGCAAATCTCTGCAGTTTGGTTTAATAATAATAATAAAACAACTGGATTCTTAAATCTGCTTCAACCTTCTTGTTGTTATATGCTGACCTCACACAGAGGTGTAATTAGAAAATGGGAAGTAATTAGTAAGTAACATTTTAGTACTATTACTAAACTAGTTTTGACTTTATTGATTCCCTGAAAGGTTCTTAGGGCTCCCTAGAAGTCCATGGGTCACATTTTGAGAACCACTGCTCTGGTATGAAAAAAATCAGTTGCTAAAGGGGGCATAAAAAGAATATTTGTATAGGGAAAACAAAATCATCTTGAAAAGAAGCAGTCTCACAGAAAAAGTATTGAGGAGAGACAGAGACTATTCTGAGGACCAGACTGAGAACTGCCTTGGAGATAGATGAATGTCAAGAGAGAACCTTGTCAAAGGTGGAACAATAAATTAATGGCTACAGGACATTGTGGTTCATCAATCAGTTCATTTGCATGTGATTATTCTTCAAAGTTTTGAAGTTAATATAACTGAGAAATTATAAATTGCATAACTATTTGGGGAGTATGAGAATACTATCTAAAGGCTGTTGAGCTTATACCTGCAAAAAGGTGGATTTTTAGAGTTTTACATCATTATGGCTAGAATTTATATCATGTTTTAAAATTTGCAAAGTGATTTACATTTGTTATCTCATTTTGCTGTTATTTCCATTTTATAGATGAGGAAACTGAGGCTGATAAAGATTATATGATTTGCCAAAGGTCACATATCTAGTAAGATTGTGAGTCAAAATTTGAACTCAGGTTTTCCTGACTCGATCTACTATGACAACTAGCTCTTTCTCACAAGACAAAGATGAGTCATGAACCCCCAGGAGGCACTGAAACATACAGAAAATCATAGAAGATGATGTAGAAAGAGGGGATAAGATACAGGAAAAGATAAACCAAAGAAGAAACAGAAGAGTTGTACATAGGAGAAGTCAAACAAAACTGAGGACAAAAGACATACAAAAACAGTCAAAGAGAGAAGCTGCTTCCAGCTGAAATAGCTGACATTACAGCTGATTTTCTGAGAGCCTCCTGATTGGAAGAGAGGAATTGCTTTTCTGACTGGATGAAGAAAGGCTAGATTGGTGAGAATTCTTTAGCTGCTAAGCGTATTGGAAGAAACTTGAATTCTGCTACTGTGCTAAGAGCTGACTAAGCTTATTGCTTTCTAGAACCACCTACAGACTTCAAGAGGGGAGATCTCTTGGAGGTTGTGATTGCCCTATACTGTCCATTATGATTTGAGAAGAGAAACGTAGTGGGTGGGGAAAGAAGGGCTTTGCATCTGATTCGCTGTAAGCTATCCTTATTGGAAAACAGGCTTTGCTAGAAATCAATCAGAGAAAGTAGAATCCTGTTGTGTGAAGATCTAACTGGTCTTATCTTCATTGCCGAGAAAGCCCCTGAGAAACTTCTCAGTTCTCTGACTTAAGAGAACTGCTTGTCACTGAAAAGAAGCAATATTGGTTTCTTCCCCATCCCTTTCCCAATTGATGGACACCTCCTCAATTCCCAATTCTTTGCCATCACAAAAAGGGTGTAAAAATTTTGTAAAAAAATTTTTTTGTATAAATAGGTCCTTTCTTCCCCCTTTTCTTTATCTCTTTGGATCTTTTATGCCTTAAGAAAATTCTTAACCACCTTTGCAAATAGGAATACACTAAAAGTGATGTTGTAAAGGAGATTTTGACATTAGATAGAAGGTTGGATCAGCTAGTTTCTAAGGTCCCTTCTAACTCTAATATTCTATAACTTAATAAACTAATTTGTTCTGAGGCACTAGTAATACCATGTATTTACTCCAAGAATACCATGTTGGCTTTTTTTTTAAGATCTCAAAAGATTAGTCTCTAAAAGTGTGACTTTTCTTAAACTGTGGCATCTTGGTAGGGGAGATCTTCATCATGAGGCAAGGGAAGCAAAAGGGTTCTGAAATCATCTTTTAAATCACACCATGTAGATGACCACTTATTCTGCTCATACCTTAAACCAACTCTGTCTAGTAAGTTCCCATTCCAAAGGAGAAAGCAAATTCCTTAGAGAAAACAAGTTCTTCCTCTTAGTTACAATTATGCTTTAGATAGAAAGCAAAGCCCATTACTACAAAGCTGAAAAGTTCAATTAGGGGTGTCTGCCTAGAATAAACTGGGTCAGAAGCATTTCAAATGGAACTCAAGCCAATCACCTTGATATACTCATATATTGCCTCCCACACATACTTATGGATGTGTGTGTGTGTGTGTGTGTGCGCGCGCGCTCGCGTCTGTGGTGGGGGGTTGATAGAGGGGCTGTGGCAAGAGATTGTGTTACAATCACAACCTCTCTGTCAGGAGACCATGAATAAAGAGCATCATAATGAAAGTCAAAGATGAACTACCTTCTTTCCAAGAGGCCACACTCTCTTAGTGGAGATCTTTCAGGAAAATAAAACATACATGCAGGACTAGCTTGCCCTCCTGTGCAGGAAGTAATACCTCAAAAGGAATGAAGCCTGAAGAAAATCTACAGAGACATTCACAGGGCTTTGGTCACTCAGCAATAATCAAGGTCATTACCAAGCGTGCAGTGGGTGTCAAGTGGATCACATCATATTTATTACAGGACAACTAAGGTGAGTGTTGGTAGCAATTGGCCCCATGGTTTATTAGTGTTCAGCAGCCCTGACAGGCAGGGGAAAGAGTGGCCCAGAAAATTAAAATAAAAAAATGCAACCGCTATAACAATGGGATGAGCAGGAAGAAATCAGCTTTGCTTAGCCCTCTTGCTTTTTTCCATTACAGGGAGCCGCCTCATGTTGGAGGCCTTTCTTGCATTTTTTTCCTTGGTATGGGCTTAAATATTTTCTTTACTATATTAGCTTATGAGGGTTTCATTGATTATCATAAGATAAATGATGTCACTTTGAAAAACATTTTCCCTCTTTCATCATTTTAAATAAAGGGAAAGATATATCAAGCTGCAAAAACTCCCTTTCGGCTCAGGTTCTTTTTTGGGTCCATATATTTTGCAAAATAGATTTTTCAGCTAACTGGAAAGGGACCCAGAGCAGCAGAGAAAAATGGAGGGGTCCCCTCTGCTCTTCTTGCCAATTTCTTTGAAGTTAAAAATCCATCTTGCCCTGCCCGATGTGGGCTAATTGCCAAATTGGGTTGCTGTCTTCCTGCTTTCTTTGCTTATTTAGCTTTCTGGATGGTCTCCAGGCCTGACTTAGAGCCATAAATGATTTGAAATTGCCTTATTTCTGGTCCTCATACAGATGGGCATCTACTATGATTACTAAAGCCTCCAATGAGGCCCTTATGCACCCAACTGGGAGATTGGGCATAGGCCCTCCCACTCTACTGGCTGTTTTTGAGAGCCTATCTTAGAACCTCTGAGCAAAGGCTAGGTGAGTACTTGTTATGGAGTGTTGTAAAAAAGAATCTCATTCAGCTGTGGGGCAGTTTCTGAGGTTCCTCCAGACTTGTGTAGGATCCTGCCACCCTCTGATTCATTACTGAAAGGTAAATGTACCTTCTGGAGCAAGACCCTGGGGTGTCTCTTAACTCTCCGCTTAGTCTACTACAGGTGAGATTTCTCATGTAAATCACATGTGATATCACTCTGGGCAGCAAGGTGGTGCCATAGTGGACAGAGCACTGAGCTTGGAATCAGGAAGACTCATCTTCCTGAGTTCAAATCCAAGCTCAGACACTTAGTAGTTTTGCAAATCTGAACAAGTTATTTAAACTCCACTTGCCTCAGTTTCTTCATCTGTAAAATGAGCTGGAGAAGGAAATGTCAAACCGCTCCATTTTCTTTGCCAAGAAAACCCTCAAATGGGGTAAGAGTCAGACATAAGTGAAGAACAATAATGATGTCACTCCAGCCATTTAGATTGCAGTTACTGGAAAAGGAGTCAAAGTTAGGATCTAGACTGCTGTAACACTAAAGAGATATTTACAGTTCCTATGGCAGCCGTGAATATGCCAACACAATTTTGAATCGTAAAATACAACAGACTCTCCACATGGAAGACAGAACCAAAACATTTATTCAAACACCAGAAAGCCAAATCCATCCTAGCAACAAAGAAATCCATCATAGTAACCAAGAAGTCTATACACATTACCAGGTCTTCCCAAAAACAAACACTCACAGTCCCAGCTCCCAGCTGCCTCCTTCCTCTGTCCTTCTCAGCTCTGACTAGTCTGATCAACTTCCTCTTACCTCTGTTCTAGCTCTGCCTGTTCCTGTTCCACCCTTCCTGCTCTATTCCTTCCTGTTCCACCTGTTTAGCAAGCTCCTCCCACCACAGGCTCAATTTGACTTAGACTTCCATGTGACCCAGGTAGGTCACATGGGCCTATTAATGGATGGGAAAGATCTTCCCATTTAAATTACCATTACAACTGTCATAAGGAAACCCTCTAAGACAAGGACTGTGTCCTGTGCTAGAGATTAGCACAGTGCTATGCATGGTAAAATCATGTCATCTAGAGGAATTCAAGACATCTCAGGGATTACTTAGTCCAGCCTCTTCATTTTGTAGATGAGACACTATAGTTCCATGGTAGAGTGGAAAGAGCCATGGATTTGCAGTTGGAGGATCTTGGTTCAAATCCTGGTTCTCCTGTATATTACCTGTATAATCTTGAACAAAACATTTAACTTCTCTGTGTCTGTTTCCTCATCTGTGAAATGAAGGGATTGGACTAGATAATCTCTAAGTTCTCTCCCATCTCTAAATTTTTATCCCAAGATTCCGTGACATAGAGAACTACAGTGATCCAAGTAAACAACAAAGCCAGCACTCAAATATAACTTTTTTGACTCCAAATGCAGTACTGTTATCCCTTCCATATTGTGGCTTTCCCCACTGAAGTTTTGATATGTAGCAGGTTGCCATAAGAAATTAAATGGGACTTTTGGGGCATTTTGTGGAAGCCACAAATTACATGTGAAGGCCAGTAGATGACAGAAAAAGTTTAGAAACTCAGAAATGCATAAAATATATGTATAGCATTGTATAATATCAACAAATTTTATCTTTTAATGCCATAAGAATTGAGACTTCTTCTCTGGTACAAAGGGAAAGACAAAAACATTTTATGAGTATCTTCTAGATTCCAGGATACTGTACTCGCTGTACTTGTTTTTTATGACAGATCAGAGTTGCCTCAGACCATTATTATTCATGGTGATGACAATTGTGATGACTTGTCCTTTGTGGTGACTAAGAATTTCAGAACTGGAAGGAACCTGAGCAGCCATTGACTTCCACAGAAAAAGAATCCTCAATCAATGAGGATCTATTTGTAAAAGAAAAAAATGGTAGCTTTTTTTTTTGTAGTGGCAATGAATTGGAAATTGAGGGAGTGTCCATCAGTTAGGAAAGGGGGAAGAGAGAGGAGAAAAGAAACCAATATTGCTTCTGTTAAGTGATAAGGCAGAGAACTGCAAAGTTTCTCAAGGGCTTTCTGGGCAATGGAGATAAGCCCAGCTAGATCTTTGTAAAACAGTATTCTGCTTTCTCTGATTTCTAGTAAAGCAAGTTGCTCTGCCTGAAGAAGGGTTTCAAATGATGTTGACAGGAAGGCCTACATTCCTGGAGTAAAGAACAGCCTGTGTCATTGCAAAGAGATGGAATGTGGCATGTCAAATTCAAGGAAGAGCCAGTAGACCTATACGACAGGAATGAAGAATGTATGTCTGGAAAAGTAGGTGGAAGTCAGAGAGTAGAGGATCTTGTGTTTTATCCTAGAGATAATAGGGAGTGACTGAAGATACTGACTAGGAGACTAACATAATCAGACTTGCATTTTAGGAATATGAATCTGATAGCTGTTTAGAGTATGGGTTGGAAAAGAGAGACTAAAAGTAGGGAGGCCTTTAGAGAGAATATTACAATAGTCTAGGTGAGAAATAAGGATGTATACATCTCTAGGAACATTGAGTGTCATCTTCTGACTTCTAGCTCACTTTCCCTAATTTCACAAGAAATCCAGTACCTAACTGCAAGTCTTCTTCTCTATCCCAACCTCAGTCTTCATCCTTGGGAACTTAAATAGTAACACTGAGGTCCCTTCAAACTCTCTGGTATCCCAACTTACCAGCCTTCTCAGTTCTCATGATATCTATCTCGACCCTGATTTAGTCACCTACAAGGATGATTACCCTCTCAAACCTCCCCATCTCCTCAAACTCGTCTGCCTTTAAAGTCCCAAAATTCTCCTCTCTCACTGTAACCTCTTGATCACCCCACTTCCAAACTTTGTCATCAACTCTGAGTAGTACAGTGAAGTAGCTATAGTGGATAGGCTGGAGTCAAGAAATCCTGACCTCAGACACTTACTAGTTGTGCGACTCTTAACCACAGTTTCCCTCACTTTCCTCATCTTTAAAATAGGGATAATAACAGGACCTACCTCACAAGGTTGTGTTTAGCACAGGGCCTGGTACATAGTAGGTACTATATAAATACTTATTCCTTTCCTCTTTCACTTCTCTTCATAAAAAAAAGCACTGCCTCTGGAATCAAGGGATTTGGATTCAAATGTCATTTTTGATACTAATTATCTGTGTGTCTTTGGGCAAGGCATATAACCTTCCTCATATGTAAAGTGAAAGGATTGGATTAGATGACATCTGAGATCTCTTCCAGTTCTAGCTCTTTGCTTCTCATGCCCTCCCTGTTCTCATGATGCCATCAACCCTCTTCCTTCATAGTATTGATCCTAATTCTTGAATGGATTATCGTGTTCCCCAGTATTTCTCTTTCCCTTATCATTTTATTCCTTTTCCCTGAAAATCCTGTCCTTTACCCAGTTTCCTCTAAGATCCTATTCCACTGGTCATGCCTTCTTTATTATCTTTATTCACTTTCTCCCCACAGTCTCCCTCC
The DNA here is from genome assembly GCF_028372415.1 of Notamacropus eugenii. Classification (NCBI taxonomy): domain Eukaryota; kingdom Metazoa; phylum Chordata; class Mammalia; order Diprotodontia; family Macropodidae; genus Notamacropus; species Notamacropus eugenii. The sequence continues at coordinate 433,192,826 of NC_092875.1, read as the reverse complement.
CCGTTAACTATAACCATGCACTTTCTTAAAAAAAGATACACCCTTGACACTGCCTTCCCCCCAAACTCTCATCCCATTCGTCTCCTCCCTTCAGTGCAAATTTTTTAAGAAGAGTAGCTGCTTCTTCCTCAGCCTCTTGTAATTTAACTTTTGCTTCCACAGCTCTTCTGAAACTTCTTATTCCAAAACCAGTGATCATCAGATTCAATGTTTTCTTTCTCTCCAACTTCATTCTTTTTTTTTTTTTACCTCTCTGCAACATTTGCTACTGCTTGCCACCCACCTTCTTCAGCTTTATACTCTCTTTTCCCTTCCATCTTCCATGTTTAACAAATGACTGTGTTGCTGTCATCTCAGGGTAGAATGTCTCTTCCTAGGGTCAGTCAGTCAGCAAGTATTTAATAAGTGTCTAATATGTGGCAAGCGTTGTATTAAGCACTGGAGCTGCAAAGAGAGGGAAAAGAAAACAATGCAGAGTGCTTGCTCTCAAGGAGCTCACATTCTATGGAGGAGTAAGAATCATTGCTATGGCAGACCAGGAATATTTGCCTGTGGATTGACAGGCATTATCTTGAATTCCCCAAGCTCCTATGATTTTTGTTTCAATGAAGAATGGTCAGATGGAACCAGAGTAAATGGCCAGCTCCATCATCGCTGCCACACATGAATCTGCTCTCCCTTGTTTCTTTTTTGTCCTGTAAAAATATTCAATATTTTATCTTCTTCATGGTTCTTTGTCCTTCTTTCCCTTCAGTTAGGTAGCCCCCAATAATCTGTCACTACCCCTCTTCTTCTTCTTTATTCTCTTCCCTGTCAGTCTCATCTAGGAAAGTGTTAATGTGGAGTTCTGATCATCTGAAAACACCACTTTTATCATATTACTCCCGAGCTCGAAAGCTTTCAATAGCTCCCTATTGACTATGAGAAAAAGTCGACCTTCTTTATCCAGGTACTCAAAGCCCTAACTTTAGTAGGCAGGATAATCTTTCTACTAAACTGACCTTGATCTTTTCTCACCTTCATGTCTTTTCTCACACTTCTCTTGTGTCTACCCATTCAATTCAGTTCTTAAGTTCCTACTAAACTTTAAGCACTGGGAATAAAATGAGATAAATGAAACAGACCCTAGCATCAGGAAGTTTATGTTATGGAGGGAAGATGGGAGAGGCTGTTCAGACAGTTTATCTGCAAGTAAATACACTAGAAGAAATTTTCAGGTGAGAGAGTATTAACTACTGGTTGTGGTTGTGGGGAATGGAGCAGAGGGAGGATCAGGAGGATCACAGAGGAGGTAGCATCTGAGTTGAACACTGAAGAAAGACAAGGATTTTAAGAAATAGAAGGAATGTATTCCAGGGGAAGGATAACTAGTGCAAATTCCTGGAAGTGGGAGTAACAGTGTTGAATTTCAGAATCAGCCAAGAATCCAGTTTGGCTGGAATGGAGAGTATATGAAGGAGAATGGTACAAAACCAGCCTGGAAAGGTAGGCAGAATTCAGAATGTGAAGGGCCTTGTGTGATAAAGTAAGGAAGGTGCATTTTAATCTATAGGAAGGAAATAAGCATTTATTAAGCACCTACTATATGCCAAGCACTGTGTTAAGTTCATTCCAAATATTATCTTATTTGATCTTGCCAACAACACTACCAGATAGGTGCTATTATTTTCCTCATTTTGCAGCTGAGAAAACTGAGGCAGACAGAGGTCAAATGACTTGCCCAGGGTCACATAGCTAGTAATATCTGAGACTAGGTTTGAATCACACATCATTTTTCTCCATAAGATTTTACAAATAAATGTATATTCTAAGTCAGAGTGGCTCTTGACTTTTGCTAAGGATGAGGAAATAGGGACATCCTATGATGCACTCCCTAAAACTTTCCAAATTCAACAATCATATTTTGATACATGATGATTTCAATGAAAAAAACGGACATCGGTGAGGACATTGAAATATATCTTGGAAAATACTGTTCAGGAATAAGATATGAGAGACTAAAGGATTTTAGATGACATAAAACATATATATATATATCTAGATACAGATATCAATATTTAGATATCTATATACATATATGTATGTATACGAATACATATATGTCAAATATTTTCTTCAAGAAAACAATTAGGAAACACTGGACATGATAAGTGCCATATAATGTCACAGAAAAATTAAATTGATTATATTTTAACCCAATGGAAACAATTTGTTACTGATGTAGAAGTCACTCCTAAATGAACCATCAGCATACAGTGAAACCACCTATTTGTTAGTGTAAAAATCAAAACACCAAACTAGAAGAAAGAATAAAATGAGAAAAAGATATGGCATACAATTAAAACTACTCTAACCTGGCCTGATTAAATAAGTTGTTGATGCTGAAAAATGGTAAATAGATAGAGAAACAGACATGAAGGCAGTTGAAGAAGTTTAGCTAATGAATTTTAACTAATGTAAATCAATTGCCATAATTAGGAGAGTAAAAGAGCTTAAAAATCACCTCCATCTTTTTGCCAAGTGGAGATATATAATTACCAAGGGCAATAGAGATTTAGAAAGTAAACTCACTAACAGAATTGTATGGAGAAGGATGGTGGAAAGTTATGAGCAATCTTGCTTTATAAAATTATAAGAATTTGTAGAAGGAAAAACAAGTTTAAAGAAATCTTGGCAAGAGATTCAGTTAATTAACATCATCCTGGAGGCATATAAGGATGTGACTGTATAGCAGAAAAGAAACTGATGAAAAAGTGGAAAAGATCTGTAAAAACTTGTATTACAAATTCTTTTCACCATCAGGGACAGCATGGCCACCATGTTTGAATGTTTATTTCAGAGTCCTAGATGTGATGGAGTGGAAATGATATTGGAGAAAACAAAGTGGGAAAAACAGCTGAATTAAACCAAGTTTATCCTTAAGAGGTTGACACAAAGCTACACAATTTTCACAATATTGAAGGATCAGATCTCAAGGTGTTTGAAAGAGGGGATGGTACCAGAGGAGTAGAAGGAAAATCATATAACATTATAAAAAAGGCAATAAGGTTTATCTACCAATTCTAATACCTACTTTTTCATTGCTATACAATTTTCATGAGAATAATCTATATACACCTCAAAGGATTCTAGGTAAAGACATGAGAAAGAAATGTTATTTTGCAAATTATTTTTACAATAGTGCATCTCTTCCTTCACACAATAGAGGATAAAGTAAGGAGAATACAAGATTCCATTATGCTTATTATTCATTGACTATAAAGAAAGCATTTGATTCAGTAGAGTCATGAAGGCTCTCCCTTAAAGGGGAAGTATGCCTCCACGTTTATTAAAAATCATACAAGATTCCCTGAAAAGTATAACAACAGATAGAGACTTTTGTTTGACAGGACTCTGATTATTGATACCAAGTGAGGCATAAAACAGAAACGTGTGCTCAATACAAGTGTTGACATTGTCATAGAAGAAGTACAATGCAGAATCCAACTGAAATTCTCTATAGATGGTGATGTTCTCCAGATGATCCTGTTTACAGAATGGGGCCTTTTGCTAGCACAAAGGGTAGAGAGTAGACTCAGGAAGGTCTCATGTGGTCTCAAAAACTTACTAGCTTTGTGACCTTAGGCAGGTCACTTAATCTCTGTTTAGTTCAATTTCCTCATCTATAAAACACGATAATAACAGGACATACCTCAGAGGGTTGTTATGAGGATGAAATGAGATCATCATTGCCAAGCATTTAGCACACTACTTGGCACATAGTCAGCACTATATAGAGATAAGATATTATTATTGTAATTATTATTATTTCAGATGACCTTGTATTGATTGCATCAAGTCCCATCGTATTACAAAGCCTCCTAGATGAGCTCCACACTCACTCAGAAGGGTCTGGCTTGCCTACTGAAACAAGAAAAACCAAGTGGATCAAAATACTTACTATCCAGAATATGATACATTGATGGATATACAACTAATAGACTTATCCTATCACTACACATATCTTAAACATATATATAAATAGACAATGAACTAGGCTCAAAATGGAATTGGAGGAAGAGAATGGGCTCTCTTTTCTCCGTGAAACTGTATAGTTCTTCTAATGTCCCCAAACTTCTCCTTGAAACAAAGGTTTTGTCTTTTTTTTTAAGTCTAATACTCTGCCCTGGAATATTACAGTCTTCAAAGAAATGAATTTCAGGCTTACCTTATGGGCATGTTGGGGCTACGAAGGATGTAACATATTATAAGGAGCAACTAAGTAAGAGAAGCAATGTAAATGTTGTCTTTAGAGAAATATATGGCTAAGAAAAAAAAAAGATGTGCTGGTCATGTAACAAGAACAAGGACAGCCAGCCCATTCACCCCAATGTTACCTCTTTAATATCACTAAATCTAGAGGAAGGCCCCTAGCCCATTGAGTGGACCCCTTTCTGGCAGATTTATGGAAGGATATGGACAAGAGTCACCCAGAATAGGCAGTCATGGATCATCTGTGTGCCTGACACTTGTATACACATCAATGATAGTCATGTCACCATTTCTCTGATGGCATGGTTTTCTTCAGCAACAAAGGATAAACACAATCCTGTGAGTAGGTACAGCTGGCTGAATGGGGACCCAGCTAGTTGGGTAACTCAACTCCTCCTCTCCTGTCTTCCTCCCCGCTCCTTCCTTCTCCTCTTCAAAGGAAGGTAAATTTGGATGGCCAAAAGATGCTCAGTTGACTTGGGTTTTACTGGTCTCTCCCCTTCTCTTCCCTTCCCTTCCTTTCCCTTCCCTTCCCTTCCCCATCCTGTCCTTTCACAAAACCTAAAACTTATGAAACTCTGAAGCTGGGATGCTGATGAGGCCCTGCCTAAGGGCTCCTCTCCTACTTATCTTTCTTTTTCTTGGCCTCATTAAAGTGGCCATGCCCTGGCTCCTTCTTAAACAGGCCTATTCAATGAATGGGTATTGCTTCACCATAAGTGAGTACCTGCAAAGACCTCTACCTAAAGGGCCCAAGGTCTCCCAGTGCATCTTGGATCATCTCCAGTCATCCTGATGAATATCTGGTCACTGGCTTCAGATGGCTCTGGAGGAGAAGTGAAGCTGGTGACCTACATAGCCCTCCCTCACTCAAAACAAAGTCAAGTCCAAGTCATGTCATCATTTCTCTGATGGCATGGTCTTCTTCACTAATGAAGGACAAACACAAAACAATCCTGTGAGAGTACTGAGGTTGGAGAATGAGAGTTTGTATTACTGTATTGCTATTCAATTATTTGTTGTTGTTGAGTCATTATCCTTATCTAAATTACATGTGTTAGTAGTTGAACTGAGTTGAGTTGAGTTGTTTAGTTGTCCTCCCAGCTAAAGTTTAAGCTCTTGTAGGGCAGGAAATATGTCTTATGCTTCTTCATATCCCCCAAAGCATCTATTAGAGTTAAGCATTCAATAATCAATTGTTGATCAATTATTTGGATATTATGACTATCATCTTGTCTCTATATCCTTGTACAAATCCAAAGATCATAAATGACAGTTTAGGGCTTACTCAAAGAAAAAGAATTATGTGATTACAGAGACTGGGGAAAGCCCTTACCCCATTCTCCCCCCACCATTTTTTTCTGGCATTTATCTGCAATGCCTTTAATAAGGGATAAAAGTTTTTATTCTACAATTTAAAAAGGACTGAAATTTAAGAATACTTCTAAGGATGAAGCTGTGTCAATTGCCACAGTACATTTTGTTCTTATCCATAAGACAAAGAAAATAGAGGTAGTAGCACAAAGATTTTTAATTCCAAGTAAAATTTATTATCTGTAATTATTTGTATTTAAAGTTCATTTGCACAGATAGGAGAAATTATAGTAAAATCATTCTTAAAAATTATTTCAATTGATGTGTCTATTCCTTCTAGTGTAAAAAAGAAAAAGTCCCTGGGAAATCTAAAGCATTTAATTAATCACTCCAAGGTATAATAAATACAGACTTGATTTCTAGTCTCAGCTCTGCTGCTAACTCTGACATTGAGATCATAGGTTTAAAGCTGAACCAAAGAGGTTATTTTGTCTAATATCATTTTACACATAAAGAAACTGAATCCCCAGAGGTTTAAGTGACTGCCTTCAGGTCACAGAGGTAAAAAATGTCAAACACAGGACTTGAATCCAGATCCTTTGTTACCAAACTCAATGTTCCTTCTCTTATGTAAAGCTGTCTTCTCTGAGGTCATCCCTGAATTGGACTTTGAAGAAAGGGAAAGATTCAACAGCTTGATCTGGGGAACAGTCCATTCAGGATGTGGAGAAGTATAAGCAAAAGCTTGAGGGTAGAAAAGGACAAGAGTAGCATAGAGGAGAGTGAGGAATCCAAAATACTGTATACACAAAGGAGAAGAGCAAGGTAAAACTGGAAAGGTAGGATGACAGCTAATTGGGGAAGGCAGTGAACACTTTTTTTGAGGGGAGTCACTGAAGAACTTTAAGTAGGAGTGGGGCAATCAGAACAAGAAACTCATTCTCTTTGGCTTTATTTCCTGATTTTTAAAATGCGGGTAGGGATTGGAGTAAACAAAGTCTAAGAACCCTGTGTTCTAAGATTCTGTGATTCCACAAGGCAGATATTCACCTGGCTGCATTAATGAATGGACAGAGAGCTAAGGTAGCTGAGGTGGAGGAGACAAAGGAACCCACAAGCATGAGACTGGGTGTTGAAGACAAGTTTTACGAACTGTATTGGTAATGATACCAGCAGCTGCTGTGGAGATATAAGACCAATAACACCAGAACACTGGAGAGCTGCTAACACAGGTTCTTGATCTACTTTTCTAAAAGAAAGACAACTTCAAAGGGGTTAAAAAATCTTACTTTAATCAAACAATGCTGAAAGATAAAGATATATCCAAATATATATCCAAGAAAAAAATCCAATAGACAGGGCTCTAACTGCCTAAAAAAAGTAATAGAGCAATTTACATCACTGAACCAGGGAGCACCAAGATCTGGGTTCACAAAACCGGGGCCCCTTAACAATGGTTACCAAGAGTCTCCTTTGGAAAATCACAAAGACCTCTAGTGGAACATTCTTCCCATGAGTGAGCCCCAAGGAAATATCTCACCTCAGACTATAAATATACTTTTGACTAATAGGCTCAGAGTCAAAAAGCAGGAAAACCTAAGTGACTCAACATAGCTCTGAATTATTGGGGTTTAAGGGAGATTAATCCATCAGATACTTACAATTTAACATGAGCCTGGGAAACTGAACTTTAAGAAAAACAACAAAAACTCCTACCTTGCTTACACTTATACCAACATGACTTTTTTTTTTTTTTGAGGCAGTTGGAGTTTAGTGGCTTGCGAACAAGGAAAAGAGAAGAGTACAGGGTCACATAGCTAGTAAATATCTGAGGCTGGATTTGAACTCAGGTTCTTCTGACTGCAAGATTGGTGCTTCATTCATTCTGCCATGCAGCTGCTCCTTGATAGTTTTTCAGAGTCAGATCTGACTCACAGCAATAACAAGGGGCTGCTACTATGTAAGTGTTAGAGAACCCCGGATAAATCGGCCAACCAATCAATCAGCAAGCATTTATTAAGTACCTGTTCCATGAACTGTTTTAGGGCTGGAGATAAGAAAATGAAACAGAATTCCTCTTATATTTGTTAGGTCAAAGGAAACCATAGTACTACCTGTCCCTTACAGACAGGAAGCAAGTTTCTGGAAAGCACTGGAGTTAGCAGGGCCAGGTAACAGGGGCCTTCATAACATCCGTCACTGGAGAAGGCTCTAGTGGCCTTCACAAGGAACTTGATAAAGAAGAGCTTTTCTTAGAGCTCATTACTTGCAGATTGTTTGCAGCTGTCTAGAAAGAAGAGTCAACTTCCAACAAGAAAAGAAATATTCACTGAGGAATGTAGGGATAAAGAGGGGAAAATGATGTTTAGAGAGACTCTTCCTTAGAAAAGCTTGAAAATGGATGGTTGCCTATTTTAATCCAATTTAGGAGTTGGATACTCCCACTCACCCTATTGGGTGGGGTAAGTCTTGATGTAAATGGAGGAACAGACTACTACACTCAGTTTAGGATTTCACTCTACTAAAGTACAATCTCTTCAGATTCTTCCTTTCAAATTTGGTTTCCTTTCATCTAGAATTGAAATATTATTTTCTATGGGACAGTGGCAGCTGGTCATGATTTCATTTGATCTTCACAACAATGAGCTAGGTACCATTATCATATTCATTTTATAGCTGGGAAAACTGAGACAGAGGGTAAAAGTAATTTGCCTAAGGTTACACAACTATTAAGTATCTGAGACAAGATCTGAACCTAGTTCTTTCTGCCCTCAAGTCCCAGGCTCTATTCACCTCTCCTAATCCCAACAAAGTATCCTAATCCCTGAAAAACACAAAAGTTTATAATCAAGAAAGTAACGAAGTTATATGTTCAATGGCATCAAGAAGTACCATTGACAGGTGCACTTCATCAGTGAAATTTGTGATATGCTGTGTAATTCATTGACTTGCCTCAGTCATTTGTAATTGTCTGAAGGATAAAAAAACCCAAAACATTTATTAATCATGTTGAAAACTCCAGTCATGGAGGGTAGATCATAAGGAGGGGTTTAAAAGGAAAGAAAGAAAGTACCTGAGATTAATCTCTGGATGAGGGAAAGAAAGAGAAGAAGAGCAGGGGTATACAAGCAGATTGATTTTATAAAATTTTAATGTTTTTGCACAAACAAAACTAACAGAATTACAATTAGAAGGAGACAGGTAACTAGGGGAAAATCTTTGCAACAATTTTCTCTGATAAAAATCTAATTTCCAAGACATACAGGGAAGTGATCCAAACAAATAAGAACCATTCCCCTAAAAGCTGAAGGATAAGAGCAGTGTTCAGAGAAAAAAAATTAAAGCTATCAATGGCCACATGAAAAGGAATTGCATCTCTAATCATTAGAGAATGAAAATTAAAGCTACTCTGAGGTTCCACCCCGCACCCATTGGACCAGCAATGTTGATTTTTAAAAAAAGGGAAAATGACATTTGTTGGAAAGGATACAAGAAAATAGATATGCCAGTGTACTGTTTGTGGACCTGTTAATTGGTCCAGTCATTCTGGAAAGCAATATGGAACTGTGCCCCCAATTTTAGTAAATTGTCTATACACTTTGACCCAGTGCTATCACTTTTAGAGCTAGACACCAAGGAGAGAAAGAAAGAAGAAAGCAAATTACACGTACAAAAAATATGTGTACCAACTCTTTTTATTATGGCAAAGTAGTAGAAACTAAAAAGGTACCTGCCAAATGGGGAATAGCTGAACAAATTATGGCACATGAATGTAAAAGAATACTGTTGTTCTGTAAGAAATGATGAAAGCAACAGTTACAGGGAAATCTGGGATGGCATAGATGAACTTGATATACAGTGAAGAATCAGGAGAATAATTTATATATTATATTCATAGTATTCACAATATACAATGATTGATATATTATATACATTGTCATATCCAATGATTTCTGTATGTATATTCTGTATGTTGCACTTACATGTTACATATAAAAACATTATAAAGACAAATAGCTTTGAACTTAAGAACTCTGATCAGTGCAAAAACCAAGAATGATTCTGGAGGACCCTATATATATATATATATATATATATATATATATATACATATATATATATATATATATATAGGATTTCACTCTATTAAAATACTATATATGTATATATATATATATATAGTTTTACTCAAATATGCATAGTTGATACAAAAGTTTGACTTTATTTTCATTGCAGAGGATGTAGGAGAAAGAAAAAAATAGATTTTTGTTCATGGAAAAATAATGAAATAAAACTTAAAAAAGGTCACCATCATTGACAACACTGAGATGAAGTGCCAATCAGATGATAGATATCCCTCCAAGATCTTTGGAGCATCTCTCCTTCGAAATTTAGTTCTCCTCTTCTTTGCTTCCTTTCGTTCCATCCACCACTGACAGATTGTGCCACCCTTGCAGGGAGAACAGAAATATACTGGGAGTGAAGTTTGATTGACATCAGGGTTAGAGGCTCTGGGAACTGCCACAGAGAAACAATAACAGCTTTTAGCCTTCTATTCTTCTAGAATGTGTGCAGAGGATCTGTGTAGGAGGGAGAAAAGGAGGGGGAGAGGTAAAGAGAGAAACAAGGAAAAGAGGAGAGAGAATAAAGCAGGGAAGAGCGAGAGTGGACCAAAAGGGGTTTAGTAAGGGGAAACTTGTCTGGCAATACTAAGAATCTTGCCTCTCAAAAATAATATGGGGGGTGAAGTTTGGAATGTGTATCCTCCAGCTATTTCTGGGAATCAAAGATTTTATATCAGAGATTAAGAGAATCTTCAAGCAGTCCAACCCTCATGTGAACAGGAATCTTGGATATACCATCCTTAAAGAGCTGTCATCCAGTCTCTTCTGGAAGGCCCTCAGTAATGGGAGAGCTCAGTACTTCATGAAGCATCCCATCCCACTTTTGGATAGTTCTAATGGTTTTTCCTTAGTTCTAGTCAAAAGTTTGACCGATGATTACTTGTATTTCTGCCTACTGGGGTCAAGTAGTACATACCAGACTGCTCTTCCAGGTAAAAATCCTTCACTTGCTTGAAGACAGTGATTACATCTCCATTCGTAAAAATCTTTTCTCCAAGCTAAATGCCTCCAACTGATCCTTGAACAGTACATTATCAAGTACACCTTCCATTCTGGTAGCCCTCACCTTGATGCTCTCTGACTTGTTAGTGTCCTTTCCAAAATTCTGCAACCCAAACCAATGAGAGTAATTCAAGTATGGTATGACAGAGACAGAGGAACTATTATCTTGATCTGGACCTCATCATCACCATCACCATCATTATCATCACTGCCACCCTTTGGTATTATATAGTATTTTAAAGTTTGCCAAGTATTTTACATAGTCAGTGTCCCAAAAATTTTAATGCAACATTAAACTGCACCAAGATTTTTGGGACAAACTGTGCAAACTCATTTGATCAGTATGACAGCTCTCTGAAGCACATGATACACTTATCATCAGGGGTGTGCTGGAGCCAACTTCTTCAGGCTCTTGAGGGATGATTGTTAAATTTCAAAGCGTGTATTTGCACCTTGGAAATCAGCAAAAGCTACAAATCAGAGGTTGATTTCTTATTTTGTTGATTATCTAGACTTAATAAAGTGTTGGAGAAAATGTTAATAATTCAGATTAAACATAAAAGTCTCATTTTTAGAGAGCTTGTTGTTAAGCATCTACTACCACATCCCTCATTATTATTATCACCCCTTTTACAGATTAAGAATCTGAGACTAAGATTATAGTGATTTGCCCAGAGTGCTTAGAACTACTAAATGTCTGAGCCAGATTTCAAATTTAGGGTTTTCTGGCTCCAAGTGAAGCCCTCCATCCACTGCAGTGACTCCAGGCTTCTATTAATTCATTTTAAACTCACATCAACTTTCTTTTCTTTTCTTTTCCTTTCTTTTCTTTTCTTCTTCCTTCCTTTCTTTCCTCCCTTTCTTCTTTTCTTTTTCTTTTTTTTTGAGCATAGGTGATGTTATACTGTTGACTCAAAGTGAATTTGGTAGTCTCCCAATTCTTTTTTCATATGACTATTGTCAGCTAAAACTCTCACCATGCCCTTACCCTCACTCTGTGTTGGTATATTAATTGGTATAGTTTATTTGGGACATGAAGGTATAGGACTTTACATTTAGCTGTTACAAATTTCATTTCTTATTGTTTGGAAATCCTGACTCTCGGACAATAGTCTCAGTTTGCTTTTTCCTGACCTCTTTGCACATTCACAGACAGAGGTACTCTCTATTATTTGAATTCTCACTTTATTTTAAGAAAATCTCGGTACTATACTCGATTTTGTTTTTTCCCGTAGTCTTTAGCTGATTATATGGCCTGTCTTCACAGAGATAGATACAATTGCCAGGAGCCAAACCTGGGAAAGGAATTTGCTTTCATGTAGCCAGGCTGCAGCTGGTGAGTTCAAATTAATCAATTTACAAATCATTACTGAGCAAGTACCATGTGTTGCTCAGCCCTATTCTAGGCACTTTGGGGGACATACCAGAAGCAGAAGGCATGATCCCTGTCCTTGAGGGACTTAGAGCCAAGATGAGAAGAGAAGATGCTCATTTGAGGACAATAACAGGACAATTAATAAAATGTCAGATTGTACAGCACATCCTGGGAGAGAGGAGTCTGGTTACCCTCACTGGCCTTGCTCTGGGCCAGAAGGGAACATGTTGAGGTTCAGTAGAAAGTGGAGGTCTAGACTATAGAGGTGTTAAACTCTAGCTGACAAAACTCCTACAACTCCTTCCCACCTCACCCCCAATTGAAAATGCAATTGGCAAGTGTTTGGCAAAATAAATGGAAATACAATAGAACATAGATAATGTTAATTTGTAATTTTTTAAGTCAGTATACAGTCTACAGGATCCAATTTTATTTGAGTTAGACACTTTTGGTATAGAGAGTACGTAAAAGAACACAGTGTTAAATGAGACAATATGTATTTTTAGCCCAGCTCTGACTTGCTAATATGTTACCTTATGCAAGACACAACTTCAGCAAGATTCAGTTTTCTTATCTATAAAATAGTGGCAATATACTATCTACAGAGTAATTGTGTGGAAAGTGCTTTGAAAATCTTAATATGTTTTATAAATGTGAGCTGTCATTTAATAATGATAGTGAGCAGTTGATTGAATGGGGAAAAATATCCTCTCTCACCCTTCATTACTATCACCATCCTCCCTCCAAGCAACCATACAGGCTCTCTCTCTTTCTCTCTCTTTCTCTCTGTGTCTCTGTCTCTCTCTGTGTCTCTGTCTCTGTCTGTCTTTGTCTCTCTCTCTCTCTCTCTCTCTAATCCTAAAAAGACACAGAGAAACTCTGATCTGAAATATCCCTTGAATATCCCTTGGATGACTTGAGATCAACTCAGATCCCAGGGGTTCTAGATCAAACAAACACTCATTAGATTTGACCTGAGTTAATTGGTCCTCTACAGTTTTTCTAGCACTCACATATAGTTTGTTCCTGTATCAATTGCACCATATTTTCATTGTATCCCTTTAGGGTTAGAAATCCTAAATTGTGGATGTTAAGTGTTTTATAAAATCATAGAATTTTAAAGATTAATCCCTGTTCCCTATACCAAAATCATGTTACTCTTCCCACTTGTATCTATCTTTTCAAATACTACCCATTCTACCCTTTAAGGACTAACTTAATGTCACTCTCTTCTCAAATTCTTCCATATTTTCTCCATTTATAGGTGACCACTCACTCTTTGGAACTCCCCCAGAGCTTTGGTTATTCTTTTTCTCTCTCCTACGCATCTGTCATAATCCATTTTATGTTATATTTAATTACCTATATCTTATCTCTGCTACTGGATCATAAACTCTTTGAGGGTAGATACTGTCTTATTCATTTTTAATGGTTCAACATATAATACAGCACTTTATAAACAGTGAACATTTAGCAAGCATTTAATAAATTTGAATGAGTTCTGAATTCAACACACATAATTTTATAGGAAATTAAAACCTAGAAAGATTGAGTGATTTACCTATGGCTACAAAGCAAATTGATGTCAGAGAAAGCACTAGAATCCAAGTCTTCTGAGTCTCTATTCCATGATTTTTGACACACTACCCTTTCTGATCAATGCATATGTGATCTAAGGCTGAGAGGGTAGAGTAGGCAATAGAAAACAGGGAAATCCTGGGTATCTGTCTCTCTTTCTTATAAAACAAAACTGAACAAGTTCTCACAAAGGAAAAAGGCACCCAATACCCAGAAGCAAATAGGAAGAGGACCATGAAAGGGGAGGGTGGTATAGAAAGACAAGGTATAGAGTCACCAAAGATAAATCTTGTTGACGTCACAATTGTGTCGAGGGTTGGTTCTCCTCATAGAGCTCTTTGGAAGGTTGAGCAGTGAGGATACAAGTCAAGTACTTTATACACTGTAATGACAAGAAGGAAACACAGGGATATAAAAATAGCCTTACTTTTCTCATTTCACTATAATTAAACTATACTTCCCAAAGAGAATGTCTTTCATAGGAGTACAAAGTATGGGCGAGATGCACATAGGGAAACATTACCATCAGCCCTTCCCCTTCCTGAAAGGGAGGACAAGAGACTTGGTTCTTGATCCCCTCAGCAGAATGGCTAATTATGGGAATGCTGACCTCACATTCTACATAGTCCTATGAGACTCTCCATGTTCCCCTCCTCCTCCTTTCCTTGGTTAGGGATGGAAAGGATAGTCACTCCTGGTGATCTAAGGAAACCATGTCCAAAATGAGTGTCTCTAAGAGCCCTAGAGAAAACGATTATTACAAAGTTTCAGCCATCAGACTATGCCAGGCTCAGAAGCTGGAGATTCCTTTCTGAGTAACTGGTTTTAACTGTTCAGCTGCCTTGGGCAGCCCTACTTGGGACATGAAAGTAAAGAAAGCTCTGATGAATGAATATACAGTGTGGTCTTTGTGATCCACTGACCTTTCCATCAATCCCACATGAGCCAACAGGAAGGAGGGCTCTCTAAGCATCTAGATTTTCCCCTGGAGGGAGGCTGATCTATTGGGGTGTATGGTTGTATTTACTGCCCCAGCATCTGGAAAGCAGAGGCCACTGTTTCACAGAGGAGCGGCTGTCAGCAAAATGTCAATACTTCTCAGGACTGCTCCTGAGCTCACAACTATTCCTCCACAAATCTTCAGCACAATCCATTGCAGGTGAGCTCAAAGCCAATGGGTGGGAGTTATACTGCATCTCTTTGGTAACAAAGAGTTTCCAGGAGGGTCCAGGGGCTGTGAATTTGACAAACTGTCTCGCATTTTTAAATGAAAAAAATGATACTTCATCTTTCTAATGACAGAAAACTTGGAGGTGGTTTACAGTAATATATGCCTTTTTTTAAATACATGGCCAGCAATCCCAGTCCAAAGGCGATATGAAGGATAGAGCAGCAGGCAGAAGGTTAATAGAGCATCAGTCCTTTTTTTAATTGAAAAAATGACTAAGGGACCATGTAGTAGACTGAGTGGTAATATTATTACAGGCTGTAAGTACCGTTCCAGAGACTTACTGTTCATCTGGGAGACGAGTAATGAACATCAAACCGTGTCTCTAAGCTTCAATGGGAATGTGAACTCATTCTCAAGTAGGTTAATAACCACCTCTCTGTTTAAAAAAAAAAAAAAGAGAGATAATTTTAAGAAAATGCATCTGTCTTTTTTCTTTCTTACTTTGCTTCCTACAAGACCTCTGAGAAATAAACACACTGAATCCTGGCCCAGTTTTAGCACAGTTCCTCTTTGCTAAGACTTGCTCATTGAATTCTGTATATTTGCAACAAGGTGAGGCTTTCTTATTATGCTGGAGCTGACAGATTTGGATTTTCTTCTTTTCTTTCTTTTCCTTTTTCTTATGCAATAGAAAAAGGCACTGCATCCTTGGAATGTACTATCCAGTTGTAACTAATGCAAACAGGTAACAGGTTATCTATAACTGGGTAAGGAATATCAGTGAAATTAATAGAAAATGCTAGAATAGAAATCATAAAGTGTTGCCCTTGCCCTCATGCAAAAAATTAAGGAGATTCTGTTTTTCAGCTTTGTTTTCATGCAATAGTTCTTATTCAATTAGGGTTTTAATAAAATGGATTAAAAACTTTCCCAATATTTTGAATTTTCTAATTCAGATCTGGTGGTAATTTGGTAATTTGCTGAGTGAGTGACAGAATGAATGAATTTGCAACAAAATAAATGAAGATTGAGTAAGTGCTTGACCTTCTGCCTTTCACCTGTGACTCCCCAAACCCTTTAGTACAAAGACAATTAGCTCTATTTCAGAGGCTGCCTTAGGAATCTGGTCAATGCCAAGGAGGGAAACCTTGGTGAATGTTTTACCAATGGAAAATGTGAGCAAGAAATGGGACTTTACTGAGGATTGTCCCACTAACAATGGATTCCCACCTAATACGCTAATTGTTCAGCCTCTCCTTCTAATGAATACTCCCATTACACGGGCCCATAGATTTAAAACTAGTAGGGATCTTGGTCCAAAACTCCTCATTTCACAGACAAGGAAGCCCACAAAAGTAAAGCAACTTATCCAGAGTCCCACAGGTAATAATTGACAGGACTGGAATTTGAACCCAGGTCGTCTGACTGCAAATCAGTGTTTGTTACCATGCTGTTTCCCCTACTTTATGGCCATGTCTACATAGTTAGCTGTCAGTTGGGTCAAAGCTTTGCATCCCAGTACCTGGCACGCAGGAGGTACTTAAAAAATGCACCTTGATTGATTAATTGATTGGATGATAGCAAATTTTTCTGACATAAATAGCCTAAATGATTTCCCTCAGTTCTGCAATCCACTTTCATACTGGCTAGGGTTTTGGCTGCTGCACTCAGAGTATGAAGCAGGATTTGAAGGGATTCAGTGCCTTGCGTCATGTTCAGGTTTGCGTTGTTACCAAGGTGGTCTGTCTTAGGAAACCAAGGCTGAGCTTAAAGAAGCAAGGTTATTGATGAGACAAATTTGCCAGGAGATTTGAGCTAGGGTCCAAAGCTTAAAAAAGTACATAAGCAACAGGAATAACTATGGAGAAGCCTGTAACATCCCGTGGATGCTAACCTTTTACTCAGTGCTTCACTGGCCTCTATTATGCTCATCACACACTGGCCTATTTTTCTTTCAGTGGTCCACACATGGGGAAGAAGCTGGGCCTGTGTAGCCCATATCCTGAACAACCACCACAACAAAAAGTCTAAGAAGTGCCAGATCCCTTGTATGGAAAAGTGTTTCATCCATCCACACCTATGAAAGATCAATTTAACGTCTACCCAAGAGCAAGCTCTCTCCAATGGGGAATGACATAGAGCACCACCAATGACTCATTACTGAAAGCACAAACTGATGAAAAGGCACTTTTGCTGCCATTTAAATGGGGACAGCTAGGTGGCTCAGTGGATAGAATGCCAGGCCTGGGGAAGGAAGACCTGGGTTCAAATTTGACTTCAGACACTTAGCAGCTGTGTGACCCTGGGCAAGTCATTTAATCTTTATCAGCCTCAGTTTCCCCATCTATAAAATGGGGATAATAATAGCATCTGTGTCCCAGGGTTTTTGTGAGGATCCAATGAGATAACAGTTGTAAGGTGATTAGCATAATACCTGGCATACATACGTACATACATACATATATATATGCATATATTAGGTACTATATAAATGCCTCTTCCTTTTCTTCTTTTTCTTCTTTCTTCACCATCATCTCCTCCTCCTCCTCCTCCTCCTCCTCCTCCTCCTTCTTCTTCTTCTTCTTCTTCTTCTTCTTCTTCTTCTTCTTCTTCTTCTTCTTCTTCTTCTTCTTCTTCTTCTTCTTGTAGTTTTTCAGGGTTGCAACTCAGAATTGTTATGACTGGGTAAAATTTGTCAGTGGGAGTTAGAGGTGGTGATTCCACAAAGCACTTTGGCTGATGGAAGACTACAAAATGCTGTGATGGACCCCTGGAGGTCTGCTAAAGAGAAATGCGACTTGCTCCCAGATGTTGGTGCCCTGGACAAGCTCTGATTGATTCACCCTAGTTATGGCTCCAGACTGAATAATTCCAGAATAAGACTCTGGAATTCCCTAAATCCAAAGACATACTTTTGGATCACCTGAGTCTGAATACTGTCTTAGACATTTGCCAGCTATGTGATCCTGAGCAAGTCATCTCTCTTTTCTAACTTTCCTTATCTATAACAAAGGAACAAACATTAACATCTGCCTTATAGGGTTATTACAAGGATCAGATGAGACAACATATCCTTGCACTTTGCAAACCTTAAGGTACTATATAACTGCTAGCTATTATGATTACAATTGTAGTAATGAGTAGGGGCTGGCTAGCTCCCCCATAACCTGGCAGACTATGTCTTTCTGGATTCTAGGGTACCCTGAGAGGTTTGGGAGCATCTCTTTTCATTGCTGTCACCTCAAAACTGCTCAGACCGTGCCCCCCAACAATATTGTTAGCTCCCAATAAACAGCACCCCAGTTTCAGTTAGCCACTTAACATCAATTGGCTCTTACAAAGGGATATTTAATTGGAAAATATATCAAGAACAAAACATAAACATCTTTCTCCAACACTACTGAGATGCGTTCTTCCTTCCCTAAACCACTTCATGTCTGGGAAGAGTAGGTTGACCCTTAGCATACATAACAATGTTCCCTCTCAGCTCATGTCCAGATGCAGCAGAACTGCTGGAGGAGGCTTCATCTCACTTACCACTGGACTAGTTCTAGAAGGTCATGCCTTACTCTTAGGGGTATTGATACCTTTGCTGCAAAACTCAGATTTTAGAACCCTGGAACACTGACGTGTTCTCCTTACTTTTCAAAACTCCCAATTTCAGAGGCTTCAATTCCTTCCCCTAAAAGGCAAAAGAACCAATGCAGAGGCCGTTTCAGAAGACCACATGGTCTCAGAGAGGAGAAGACCCCAAGTCTCTGAGTAGATGGGATAAATAAAGGAATCCCACCACCAGAGTGAAACTAAAGTAAGAATGTTCAAAAAGAGCCCAGCCAATGCTGACTCAGTTTCAACCACACAGCCAGCTAAAAACCTGTTCCCTCTCATAACCACATGGTTAGTGGACCAGAACCAGTTACAGGAGTTCTATGGAAGTTCCCCACTTTCCAAGGAATTTCTTTTCCATACTATTACAACTATCCTGGAAGCAGGGTCCCCAGGTTCTCCCCCTGTGAAGACACCATTCTAGGCCTTTGTGCACTCAGAGACCCCGTTATAGTATAATTAAATGTGTCTCCTCATCAGTAGAGGGGAGTTTGAATCCTACCTCAGACTACTGATAGCTGAGTGTAGCTAAGTCCCATCACCCCTCAGAGACCCAGTTTCCTTATCTTCCAGAGTTGTTGTTCGGTCATTCTGACTCTTTGTGATCCCATTTTGGGGGTTTTCTTGGCAAAGATACTGGAATGGTTGCCCATTGTTTTTCTTCAACTTATTTTACAGATGAGGAACTGAGGCTAACAGGGTTAAGTGACTTGCCTAGGGTTGCACAGCTAGTAAGTGTCTGAGGCTAGATTTGAACTCAGGAAAATGAGTCTTCCTGACTCCGGATCTAGTGCCCTATCCACTGAGCCACCTAGATGTCCCTTCCTCACCTAAGGGTTGGAAATAATATGATTTCCACTACCTGCTTAAGGGTTGTTGCTCCTTTTAGCAAGGTACATCACAAGCCTTAAAATGCTACATAAAGGGAGTAATTGTTCTTATCAACTCAAAACTTTAAAAAATGGTAAAATTATTTTTACATGTAATTGGAGGAAAATAAAATATTATTTGAAAAAAAAAACAAATGTGATTAGTAGACAAGGCAGTTCCTTTCAGTTTCCTCCTCAGCAAAGAGGAGTTAAAGGAAATGAGAACTAAGGTCCCTTGTGGCCCTCACATTTTATGACTCTGTGACTCTGCTTGAAGGAGGAAGGAAGAGCCTGGCTACATCTGAATGGGTATCCTAGATCTTTTCTTAGGGTGCTTCTAGTGGGATTACTTGGCATTAGCTTTAAGTCTACACACTAGGGTTATTTCTCTGCCCAGAAAAAACCCACAGCATATTGACTACCAGGGGAATGAAAGGCTCCCAACTAACTTGTAGCTGCTCTGGGAACCTCAGAGAAATGTATATAGGGTACAAATAGAGGACATAAAAATAATAAATGCTGCTAATAATGCAAAAAGAGGCTGCAAGAAGAAAAAAAAAACCATCATTCTGACTAGAGCAGTGTGGACTGAAAGCCTTGGGGAAGAAGGGCTGGAATATTAAATAAAAGACGAAACGTGTATAAATTGTCACCGTAAATTCTAATTTGGACCAAGAGGAAGCCACAGTGGTGTAGCTTGGAGCGAGCTGTGGCTCCCAGGAACTGAGGCCCAGCTCCTTTATGTCTGGCTGGGCTTGGTCCTGGGGAGGCAGCCCTTCACTCCCCACTCATCCCCAAAGGGCTCAGGGCTAGAGTTGGTAGCAGGGAGGGGTTGGGGGGAAGAAGAAGCAGGCCATAGGGGGAGGGGTGGAGGCCTCGTTAAATGAAATGTGTTGCTTCAGTTCGAGCTTTAGGAGGGGGTGGACAGCCAGGACTGGTGAGCAGCTCCTCGTTAAACATTTTCCGTCTGGGCAGCCCGACTCCCCGCTGCTGACCTCCCTCCCCAGAGATGGCCTACCGGGGAAATAATGCTGCAGTGGTCAAATGGGAAATCTTGACAAGGATGAACAGAAAAACTTAATGAGGCAACCCTGGAAGGACTTGGATCGAAATTTATTTTCAAGTGAGCTTGGGGCCACAGGATTTCAGCCGGAGGCTGTGCAGAGAAAAACACCGAGATTTGTTTGCTTTTTTTTTTTTTAAAGGCAGACGAGGAGCGTGTAAAGATGAGGCTGTCCTTGCAAGCTGATTGCTAGACTGATCATTCTCTGAGTCTTTTTGCCACAAATACAAATTTTATTTTATTTATTTGTGCCATTTCCCCTTGCGCCAGACTGATTTCATGAGGTGCTCAGACCATCTCCAGACTGCAGCAATCTGGAGAAAAGAATGGGGCCCGACTGGATCTGACGGTTCTCTCTTTTCTTTGTGTATTGGAAATAGCAATCAGCTTGGTGTCATGGGATCTGAGTTCGGATCCTGACTCTAAAGGTGACTGGTTTTGGTTTCTCGGACATGCGGTTTAAACCTTTCTTAGACTCAGCGTGTTCATTTGTAAATGGGGATTAATGATATTCATGCTACCTACCTCACAGAATGGTTTTGAGGAAAATGCTCCTCTGCTTCGAGTGCTATGGAAATGTGAGATATGGTTATTGTAGCTCCTGGGGGGGGGTACGTATTAAACCTCATCTTCATGGTACTTTGGTGGGTCTTCAAGCACTAAAAAAAAAAAAGAAAAGAAATCAACCCCTATAACTCATAAATCCCTGATAGTTTGTTCACTTTTACTGGTCAGCCAAAAGATACAATAAATAGTGCCAAGAGAATGCTTCCCCCATAAACCTGGGGCGTGCTCTCCCACAAATGCACCCCACCAGCAACGGGAAGAGAACTGATATCCTTAGGTGGAATACACTGAACTGTATGGAGAGGGAACCTGGGCGGTGGTGTGGGATAGTGGTATAGATCCGGATTGGGAATCAGAGAATCTGAGTTCAAACCCCATTTCTGACATTTATCACCTGCACAAGTCAACGAACATCAGATAGCCTCCAAGGACCCTCCAGATCAAAATCTGTAATTTAACTATGCTTTTGAGGGGAGTGCGTGACCATGATGCATGTATGTAGGCTCATGACTCCAGCAATGAGAGGACTGATGTTATCCTAATTTTCCTTCTGGCCTCACCCCTTTGATCTTGTGTGGCGAGCAGCCTCTGAGCCCGGACAGTCTCTGCCGGGCACTGCTCCCTGGGCACATTATGGTGGAGCTTCTCACTGCTCTTGCCTTTTGGTTCCTGCTGAGGGGCTGAGAACTGCAAGGAGGAGCATGTATCCTCTTGCTTCAGTTTAGAGTCTCAATGCATGGAGCTCTAGCTTTTTGAATTGAGAGAGTTAAATCTGTTACATATCCCGTATCAGACAGGGGGGGAAAACCCCAATTCAGCCACTTTTCTCCCCACAGGGAGAGTGTGTCCACTCCCAGGGCTGTGGCTCAGTGAGGTTTTTTTTTCTATATTAAAGAGGTTTCTAAGATGAGGTCTTTGCACAGATTTCAGGGGGTCCAAGAACTTAGGAAAAAGTCATCTTTATTGTAATATAATTGGTCTCTTTCCTCATCTTATCCATTTTATTTCATGCATTTATTTACAAACAGTATTCTTCAAGAGACTACCAAAGGAGTCCATGACACACAACAAAGATGAAGCCATCCTACTCTAGAAGATGTTTTCTTTCTAAAAGGCAAACTCTTTTGGAACCTGGACCAGCCAGCTAACTAGATAAAGCCTACAGTCATTTAACCTGTCTTTTTGAACTCAGTCCATTAAGAGCATTTATTAATCACTTGTACATGCCAGGAGCTCTGCTAGACTCTTGAGATACAATGAAAAGAAATAATGCTGTCTTGCACTCAAGGAGTACACACACTTTCAGGGGAACAATATATTGTACACCTATAGGGAAATGATAAATGAATACATAATTTTAAAAAAAGTGATTTTAGGGGAATGCTAGGAGCCTGGGAGGATCTGAAAAAGCTGTATATAGGCCCACATAAAGAGAAGCTAAAAATTTGAAGTGGCAGAGATGATATATCTGGTAGATACTCCATAAAAAGGCACAAAAATGCAAGACAATGTCAATTATGAGGAACACTGAACAGGCTAGTTTTATAAACTGAGACCTCTAATAAGAACAGTGCAAACAAAGTAGTTTTCAACTATGTGACACTTGGTTCTTCAGGGTTCCTGGGAGGATGACAATCCTACATGTGAACAAAGCAAGCAGTATTAGAGAAAAAAAAATCATTTCTATTGATAAGCAACATCTCTGATATTTAATGCACACATATGTGTAGAGTCCTGGATTTGGAATTAGAGGACCTGGATTCTTTCTTGGTTCCAGCCACTTACCCTCTTTCTGCATCAGTTTCCTCATCAGAAAAATGGGGATAATAACACCTACCCTGCTGATTTTACAGGGCTATTATAAGCATCAAATGATAGGAAATATACAGAAGTGATATGTAAACAGAAAGCCCTATATAATGGTAAGTTACTAATGTAATGAACCAGGGTCCAAAGACCACCCCTCACGCTTACTACTTGTGTAATACTGAGCAAGTCACTTCACTTCTCCAGGCTTCCATTTCCTTCCCTTTCTGTCAAAAGAAGAGACTAGACTAGAATAACCTTAGAGATCCTCTCAAGATCTACAATCCCATGATAATTATTAAATTTGTACAAATGAATTAACAATAAATCCATATTTCAACAGCATCTGACCTTCTAGCTACAGTTTAAGGCATGCAAAATGACTTCAGGTC
Source organism: Notamacropus eugenii (assembly GCF_028372415.1). Classification (NCBI taxonomy): domain Eukaryota; kingdom Metazoa; phylum Chordata; class Mammalia; order Diprotodontia; family Macropodidae; genus Notamacropus; species Notamacropus eugenii. The sequence goes on along the minus strand of NC_092875.1, from coordinate 433,169,708 downwards.
AGAGATCCTGCAGCCACAAGTGAGGACATCCTCTCAAAATTTCCCTCCACCCTGGTCCCCTGTGGGCTATAAGGATCTTCGAACCAGGATGACAGGAGGGATGGAGGAAGGAGGAGGAAGACAAATCAACCAAATTAGAATGGGGGTTACAAAAGCAATTTTCAAGCAGTTTGAAATGACAGGGACAATATAGCACTGTGAGGGCCACCCATAGATATAGCCTGAAAGGAATTCTAATGAGCTCCTGGGCTCTGCTCTAAGGGTCCACTCGACATCCATGCAGGTTGAGAATGAAGGATTCATCCTTCCTTTCTCAGAATTGCAGAATAACTATTGTTATTATTTAGCACGGATTAATTGTTTCCCAGACCTCATGAGGCCTCTCTACACAATTCTCAGAAAATGATTAAGCTCCAGGGGCTAGTCTATGCCTTGGGATTCTGGGTAAAGGAACCATACAAGGGTATGGCAGCCCCACAGCTGTAGGAGAGGAAGGGCAACCTCAAGGTAGCTCCTTCCCCAATCCATTCCTTTTCCTGTCTTCCCCATTATGACTGTAGTGCAATTAGAGTAGCAGAAATTTTAGGCCTCCCTTTTCCTGCCAAGAAGGTCCAAGTGCTTTCTATGTGCAGGACCTTGGGAAATGCATAAATATTGAATAATTACTAATAAGGAGGGGCTGCCCTCCAGGATTAATTACAGCCGCCAATGCTCCAGCCACAATTACACAAGCCTGATTAAATGTAACATTGTAAAGGACCTGGAGCAGTGAATTTTAGTCTTGACATCCAATAACACTCTATGACCCTATGGATATTGTCTTCCCCAGAGGTCAAAAATATGAATAAATTATGGTTCTGACAACCTTGGCACTGAATAAAAGGAAGGATGAAAAGCTCCCTGGGAGAGTGAAAAAAAATCTGACATTACATTTGTGATCACAGAGAATAAAGGAAAATCTATATCCTAATTTTGCTAAATTTAGATTTGACAGAAAGAACAAAGGATAACATTTTATGTTGGTGTTTATTCAGGAGACGAAGGGAGCCCAAAGTTCCAAGCCTCCATATACTCCATGACACCCAGAGAGATTGGGAGACTGTGGCTCCCGCTGACAATTTTCATTGATTAAAAATTATCAGCCAGGGGACAATGTCATCCAAAGGAGTTGAACTTTCAGTTGGCTCTGAAGCAAAATTGTTAAGTAGTTTGAGGTGATGCTTCCAGTTAGCTGAGAATTTATGTTTTGGAGGTGCCCAGCCATCCGTCATCTCTGAAGAGGCTCATTTACAGAGAGACAACCTGAGAAAAGGCAATCAGCTTGAAATCTGCTAAGCTGTGAATTTATAACTGTTCCACAAAGGGGAGGTTGTCTCTTCTTTCTGGTTCTGTCAGTGAAAGCCAAAGGAACTAAAATCAAGGCCTGAAAGAATAGGAATGAATTACTGAGTCAGCCTTGGGAAGGCAATCTTCAGGATGAAGGGTAGAGGTCAATGGAAAGGCCCCGTCCATCTATCCTTCCCAGCCTGGGAGCCCATTTTCAGCAAGTTCAAAGATCCCTCACCCAGGATATAAAACCTACCAAATTTGTAATTTAAGCTGCAGGTAACACCTCTTAACAGGATCCCTAGATCAACTGAAAGGGCAGGATTAATGGAAGGAGGACAGAAAGCAAATTTTCCTGCCCCATGGATTCTGTGACCTTGGTTGGCAAATAGCTGTGTTCTCCTTTCTCAGGCTAGGAAACACAGCCTGAATTTACCCTCATAGACCTGCAGGATGAGAATGCATTCCTCCTTAGCCTCATTTTTCCTTTCAGCAATTAGGGAAGGGGGAGAAGTGTGGGACTGAGCTAGAAGTCTTTGTAGCCCATTTTGTTTCTTCTTTTTTCTCCACCTCATTCATCTTTTAGCTTGCTTTGGGGTAATTTTCCAAGGCACTTGTATATCATCTAGAAAAGGCACAAAATGCACAATCTATTTTTTTTCCTTTTGAGTTTGAGGAGCAGAAAGGAGTTCATGGAAGGAGACCATTTGATAGAACACAAAGAACTAAGGAGAGTAGAAGGAAGTCAGGAGATCCAGGATTTAATCTTGGCTAGCTGTGTGACCTTAGACAACTCACTTAACTTCCCTATACTTAGGCTTCAGTATCTCTAAATTAAAGGCATTGGGCTGGATGATTTCCATTCAGTTATACTATTTCTGGAATTTGGATATGGGGCCTAGGACCAATGAACATTCTACCAAATAGTGCTGGCATCGATGTGCCTTCATCCATGTTTGTCAACATGGATAGGGGGTCAGATTGTTATGAATGAATCCATAGAGAAAGTATTTCATGGATTTTCACAGAACTAGAAATGTTTTTTCCCCCTCTCCCTAGAGAGCTATGGAAAGGAGGTTATCCCTATCCCCAATCCCACTAACTTTTGCAGACTTATTTTTGGATCTTCCAGAGCCCAGGGAGAGAAATGGATTCCTTGTTCAGGAATTTACTGAATCTGATCCATGTTTTTCGGTATATGTTCCATAGGTAGTGCAGAAGGTTGCATGCTGGACTTGGGAGTTAGAAAGACTTGAGTGTGACTCCTACTTTAGATATTTACTAGCAGTATAATTTTGGCAGACAAGTGACCTCAGTTTATCTATAAAATGGGGATATTAGTAGCATCTATCTCATGGATTCTAATGAAGACCCAATGAAATAATGTATAAAGCACTTTGCAAACCTTTAAGTGCTATGTACATGCTAGCTATTATTACACCCCGCCCCCTACTCCTTTAGAGCTAAAAAGTATAGCTTTGAAAAATGCCCACTCTAATGAATCTAAAAAATAGGCAAGAATACGTCAGGTTGCAAGAAATGATCCTAGCTACTCGGTTGTTTAGCACCTGGCCTGACACAGAGATTAGAGATTGCATCTCATTTTCTGTGACTATCTTGTGAAAGGAGTAAGCACAGTGTCTTCTTCTGCAGCTACTTTGCCAGGGCTGCCATATTTATCCGCTACTCTTCTCTCTGATGACAAGTATGACAGTGTCATCAACAGAGAAGGCCTCAGCCTCTATGGTTGCCACATCTGTCTCCTGTAAATTAGAGGAAAGCCAGTGAACACTCGGGACGTCATTAAGAGAGGGGTCTGTGTGGATTTTTCCCTGGCTCCCATTTTGTTCAATTTTGCTAAGGATTTGACTAAGCTCACCTCCCTCTGACAGTCTCTTGGTCTTTTCCCACCTCTTTGTGTTGCCTGTCACAGTGAAAGAGTCTCCCCAATGAGTTCATTTTTTTCTCATTTTCAAACACAACAGTCAAAAAGCAGGCAATGGTATAGGACAAGTTCTATTAGGACTTGGGGCAAAAAGTCCCTCCTCACTTCTTGCCAAGATGTCTCCCTATGCTAGAGGAGATTGAATGGGAGGTGGCAGCTTTGGAGTCATTGATCCTTCTCACAGAATTTCAGCTCATTGTTTGTCCTCTGTTCTCAACCTTATTTCTCAACCATGACTCCCACTAGCCTGTATTGGACTCATTGCTTCAAAAAGGGAAAGGAAAATAAGCAAAGACAGAAGCATTTTTGACTGAAGAAAAACTGACTTTTGGCAGTAGAAAGATATAAACCTGGTGCAAATGAGAGAGGGGTATCCTCTGACTAATGTGGTCTAGAGTGGGAAGAACACTGCATTGAGCGTGTAAGGAACTGAGTTCAGTAGTATTTCTGTTCTTGACCAAGGGAAAATAGAACAGGGGCAGGAAATGGGGAAGGGCAACTGTCCTGGGGTGGGACTCGAGGGGCTGGGACTCCCTGGTTGCCAGTGGGAAGAAGTAGGCCCTGGGATAGTGCTGTTGGTATCCCCTAAATTGTCATTCCCTGGGGCAATGAGCCAGTTCTCCCACCCTGATTTGCCTCAACTTTGGTTCATATCTTGGCTTATTTGTACCTGTGTGTTCTTGGATAAATCATTAAATCTCTAAGGGCCTTCATTTTCCTCTTTTGTAAACTGAGGTGGCAGTGATGATTTCAGAGTTTCTTCCTCGCTGCAAATTCTATAGCACCAAATCGGGTCTTTCCATCTCACTACTATACAATGTAGAATTGTATTCATAGCCCTGTGATTACCTTTCTAACTCCCTTGTTGCTGTTCAGTCATTTTTAGTCATCTCCAACTCTTCATGACCCTATTTGGGGTTTTCTTGACAGAGATATTGAAATGGTTTCCCATTTTCTTCTCCAGCTCATTTTATAGATGAGGAAACAGAGTTAAGTGACTTGCCCAGAGTCACGCAGCTAATAAGTGTCTGAGGCCAGATTTGAAGTCAGGAAGAGGAAACTTCTTGACTCCAGGCCTAGCACTCTATCCACTGTGTCACCTAGCTGGCCAACTTGTCCCCCCACCCAATTCTACTACCATCCCCCGACTCCAAAACCTTTTCCCTGCAGTGACTCAGGGAACAGCTGTAAAGAAATTGTGCTGATTTCTAAAGCAAGTTCCTAAATGAGCACACACACATGTGCACACACACACACACATCACCAAGGCCCAGAAAGTAGAGCTACTCACCCTGATTTACACAAAAGCCTACACAGAACAAATCTACATTCTCCTTTTGTTTACCTTTCTTCTCCTTCCAAGTATGTCCTTGATGTTTATTTTCAGGGGTGGGGAACCAGTGGCCTTGAGGCCCCATGTGGCCTTCTAGTTCCTTGGGTATGACCTTTTGACTGAATCCAAGTTTTACAGAACAAATTCTTTTATTAAGGGAATTTGCTTTGTGAAGTTTGTATTCAGTCAAAGGGCCACACTTGAGGACCTAGAGGGCCACATGTGGCCTTAAGGCCACAGGTTCCCCATCCTTGATTAGCTTGATTTTATTTGGATATAAATGTTGGGGAGGGGGACGGCAGACGTACGGCAGGCAGAAGAGGCACATTTTCTGACACTTCTGAGCTGCTCCAGTTATACCTGGAATGAGATGGTGTGGCAGAAGAGAGTACTCTTGGTGTTGGGGGGCTTGGGGTTCTGGTTCTGATTCTACCACTTACCAATTTGTGTGAAATTTATCAGGCCACTTAAACTCTCTAAGCCTCAGTTTCCTTAGCTTTAAAATAGGGATCAAAGCTAGAAGAGACTTTAGGGGTCATCTCATCCCAATTCTTTTTTAGGACCTGGAGTGCTAAAGGTTAAATAACTTACCCAAAGTCACAGACATCATGAGTGGCAAAGTCAAGATTTGAACTCAGGTCTTCTGGCTTCAAATTCAGCCTTCTTCTTATTGTCTCTACTTGTAATGATATTTGCACTAAGCTTAGGGTTGGATAAGGAAAGCAATTTGTAAACCATTATAATCTCTATAAATACAAACTATTATTATTGTTAGCATAACCTATCTCTGAGGATCACATTTCCATGGATACCAGGCTAGATCAGGCCCTTATCATTTCCTGGCTGGATTATTCTAATAGCTGCACACCTAAACTACCAGTCTCTTTCCTCTATCATCTATCCTGCTCTCTTTTGATACTTTTAAGGATCTGGAATCTCATTCATCAATGGGGGTAACACATTCACGCCTGTCCATCATGGGCAACACTTATCTACTTCAGGGAGATCCACATAATGTTTTGGGGGACTTCTAGATATTTTGACATTCTGAGGATACCAGAACATATGGGATGTTATCAGTTATTGTTTTTCCTCTTTAGGTGATCATCTCCCCTTGTTAAAAAACTATAATAATATGTATTTCAAGTCTGTTCTTTTATCTATTTTTAATTTTTTTTGTACAAAAGTTTGTTTAAATAAGTCAAGTTAGAAATGCTGATTTGGAAATGACTCCCATGTCAGTAATGATCAATGTCAAAAAGATTTTATCTTGAGCAGAGCTGGCCATGCCTAGATCAAAAATCTTCAACGTGTTTCCATTGCTTTATGAAACAAAACCAAAGACAAAAACAAAACACCAAAGTTGTGATTTCCTTGTTATTGGATGAACTCATTCTACCAATGCAGAATGGCACCTAACTCTTCTTCCGTTAGTCTTAGAGTTTTCTTAGGACACTTAGTGGCTAAGTGACCTGCCCAGGGTCACATGGCTTATTTCTATCAGAAGTGGAACATGGACCCAGGTTCATGATTTGGAGGTCTATTCGCTGCCTACCATACCCATCGCTTACTAAATGAACAAATGATAAACTACTTAACCTGATATTCAAGGTCTCAATATTTTCATGTGAAAAATGAAGAATTTAGACCAGATGATTTCCAAGGTCATAGTCTTTAGAATTAAAACTCCGTCATTTTATATGTGAGGAAACTGAGCCCCAGAGAGGAGAATTGACTTGCTTCAGATCCCTCAGGCCAATAAATAGAAGAACTAAGGTTTGAACCCAGGTCTTCTGACAAATTCAGAGTTTTCCCCTCTACAGAACACTATTGCACACTAATTGTATGTGATCTGGGCTTCCTACTATGTTGGAAATCTGTAACCTGGTAGTTGTTGTATCCCACCTTTCAGAGCCCAAGTCTACTCTGCTTCCAACTGAAATGGAACACAGGAGACTTCAAAATATTCAAAGACATTCAGATATATTTTGAGACAATTCCGTGCGATGCTAGAGTGTAACACAAAGATCCTTTCCCCATACTCTTTTGTGCAGAAGTCCAGATAATTTTTTAAAAGGACAAATTTCTGTCCATTGAAATTGGTTTCTTCCTTATTCCATGGACCTCTCCCCAATGCTGGTGATTTACATGGGGAACAAAATGCATCTCATCTGCCAGAGCCTTTCTGTCTTTTCCAAATCTAAAATCTGGTTTCTCACGTAGACACACAATGTAATAAATTTCAACCTAGAAAGGACATTAGACCTCATATAGACCAACCCTGTCATTTTACCAATGAAAAAACTAAAGCCAAGGAAAGGTGTCCCTTGCCCAAGATTATGTAACTAGTAAGGAGCACAGCTATACACTAAGCCCAGGACCTCTTCCATTAAATCCAGTCCTCTGTCTATCTCTTTGGACCCACATGGGGCACAGGATAGGAAATGTCTACCTCATTCAGCATCTTTGTCCCCCATCCCTTTCTGGATTTCAACAACAAAAATAATTCTTCCCATTTAGATGGTGCCTTAAGATTAACAAAGTCCTTTTTTAAAAAAATTAATTAATTTTTAGTTTTCAACATCATTTCCATAAGATATTGAGTTCTATATTTTCTCCCCTTCCCTCCCCTCTCTCCTCCCCAAGATGGTGTGCACTCTGACATACGCTCTACATATACATTCATTAAACATTTTCATGTTAGTCATGAACAAAGTCTTTTTTTCAAAACAAACCAAATCAATCTATTTCCACAATATTCTTTGTATCTCTCCCCTTCTTTCTCTTCACACAGTCCCTCGTCACCTCTCCCCAACACTATTGTAACAGCTTCCTAAATGCACGGATAGTGGATAGAGCACAGAACCTGGTGGCAGGAAGATCACAGTTCAAATCCTGCCTCACATACTAGCTGTGTGACTGTGGACTAGTCATTTAACCTTTCTCAATCTCAGTTTCATCATCTGTAAAGTAGTGATATTAGTAGCACCTTCCTTACATGGTTGCTCTGAGTATCAAATGAGTTGACATATGACAAGGGGTTTGCAAACCTAGAAGCACTTTCTAAATACAACTTATAGCGATGATGATAATATCTTCCTTCCTCTTCTTTTCCTCTCCAACTTATTTTTCACACAGCTGCCAAAAATGATATTCCTAAGGTACCATTCAGACTAGGTCACTCTCCTCAATAAATTCCAGTAGCCCCCTATCGCCTATAGAATGAAATACAAACTGTTGTTAATCAATGACATATGACAGCCCTTCATGCACTCTATGGTCTTGTCAAATGGAATTATTTCCAGTTTCTCATCAGTGACCTTGCATCTCCCACCTCTGTACCTTAATATACGCTGGTTGTCCCCTATAACTGAAATCCCTTCCCTTCTCACTATCGCTCCTTAGAATTACTGGCTTCCTTCAAAGCATAATTCAAATATCACCTCCTACATGATGTTCTGCCCCATTACTATTCCCCCTTATGCCCAAAATTTGCTTTGTTTTGACTTTGTACATATTTCACATCTTTTTACATGTATAGGTGTTTCCCCAACAGAAGTTAATTTCCTTAAGGAGTTATTTCATTTCATCTTTGTATCCTCAGTGGCTAGTACAGTGTCTGGTACACAGCAGGTATTTAATAAATTCTTATTGATTGGCTGATTGAATATTATGAGATAGCAACACGTATTTGAACTGAAGCCCATTTTACAGATGAGAAAGCTAAAGCTCAGATAAGTACAGTGACTTGTCCAGAGCCACACTATCCTAAACTCAGATCTCTGGACTCCAAGGTGCAGTCTGCTCTCAGCAATACTATCCACGTGCAGGCAAATTCATCTCTTACTGTTTTGCTTTGTTTTTTAACCCTGTGGTTGGTTGGTTCCTAAGGTTCCTAAGAGCTTTAATCTGGCTTCAATCTTGCAATATTCAGTTGAATTTAATGAAGAAAGAGGAAATATGAAGAGAACCTCAGACTGTTTGAAGATAACGATTCCAAAGGGAGAACAATGAGACTTATTAAGGAAGCTAGAGATGAGGGAAGGAATCCCAGAGCTCAGGTTGGGAAAGATCAAACTCTGGAAGCAGCAAGGAGCTTGAGAGCCAGTTTCGCTGAATTCATATTGAGTGGGAGAAAACTAACAATTCTGGATATAACCTGCAAGTAATACATATTTAAAATATCTACTATATGCATGAAAATGAAGAAAACTGACCCCCTCCCTCCCCAGATGAAAGCCTAGTCTGATAAATCTGTCATTCAGGGCACTTTAGGCTTGTTATATTTGGTTTCGAATTTCCATCTGAATGTAGCCAAAATGGTTGGGGCCCTGCAGTGCTTGAGAGTGATTATGGTGATGGATTTTGCATTCTATCACACAATACAATTAGATGTAGGATTTAGTCGATGTATTAAGCCTGTTAAGAGAGAAGTAGGGAAGCTGACCATGTTTCCAATGAATCGTATTAGATGTTAACTCCTTTCTGCACAGCTCCCCCACAAACTGCGCCTTGCTAATCCAGTTCTGCTTTCTCTTACATGTTGGCCAACCTGAGCCTTGGGAAGGCAGGCCAGCTGCAGTGGCAAATTGGAGCAAGATATGCCGAGGGGCGCATATGCCAGAGGGATGGATCTGTACGGCTTGCTCCACACTGGCCCTCTAACTTTCATACATCACCATTGTGCCTGGTGTCATCTTTGACAGCAAATATGATTTTAGCTGTCAGGCTGCCTACAGAAAACAAAACATAATTTACAGCCAAATTCAGCCTTCAGAAACTCACACCTGGCTCCCAGTGACTCCAGGTCCATAAGGGCAGGATTTATCCCTGAATATCTACAAACAACAGAAGCAACAACCAAAACACACACACACACACACACACACACACACACACACACCTTAAAGTCTAATTATTACTCAAGGGAGAATGCAATTACTATTTCTCCAACTATAATTACTAAAATTTATTCTAAATATTTTATCACCCATCATATGTTCAACTATAATTAGACTGAACAATATAGTGACTCTGGTTTTACTGAAACTGAGGGGAAAGGGTCATTCATTCCTTCTTCTGCCACCTTGGTCCTATCCAACTTTGCAGTCCTAACACTGGGAACTGGTCCTGGACTCCGAGAGTAACAGGAGATAAAATGTGACTCTCCCAAAGCCCCAGACTCACCCAGGCTTTTTGGCTTTGGCTCTGAAGGTCTGTCAAAGCACAATAACTTTGGGATCAATTTTCTGAGTCCTAGATTGAGTCGTCAGTCACACATGGTTTGTGTATTCCAAATCGGTCATGCAGAGGAACATTGGAAAGAACTAAAGTAAACTCAATAGAAGCCAGTCTGTGGGGGAACTAAGGCACCTAATCAAACTGATACAGCTTGCTTTGCCTCCTTAAGACCTTATTATTAACTGTGGAATTTCTGAAAGCTCTAATGATAATAACAAGTTTCTCTCTAGCTCTTCAAAATTGCAAAGCCCTTTGTAGATATTGCCTGTATGATCTTAAGCAAGTGACCATAATCACTCTGGGATTCCTTGACTGTAAAACGAGGGGGATGGATTTAATATTCTCTAAGGTCTCTTTCAGTTCAAAATCCATTTCCCACAATTCTGTGATCTCATTTCGTCTTCACAATGATCTTGTTAGTAGGTTGGCTGGTTTCATTATCCCCATTTTAAAGATAAGGATACTGAGGCTAAGTGGCATATCCAAAGTCATAGTCACAGAGCTAGAAATGGAGCCCAAGTCATCTGATTTCAAGTTCAATACTCTTTCACTTACAACATGTTACCAGGGATCATTGAGAATAACATCCTATTCTGGCTCTGTGTAAACTTGGACAATTCATTTAACCATGCCTCAGTTTTCTTGAAAGTCAACACAGTATAATGGATAGGCAACAAGGTGTAGGGGGAAGAGTAATAGATTTGGAGTTATCTGAGTTCAAATCCTAGCTCAGCCACTGACTCCTTCTGTGACCTTGGGCAAGTCACTCTGTGGGCCTCAGTTTCCTCAACTGCAAAATGGAGGAATGGTCACTTCCCACTCCAGATTCATGAATCTCATATTTCTCACTGTCTAGATGTGTTACCATGGCCAAAGCACTTAATCTTGCTCAAAGCGTCTCTCTTAGACTATAAATTGCCAAGAAGTTGCTGACTTTTTATTCATAAAGAGAGTGTCTAAACCTGGGAGTTCCTTTTACCAACAAAACCATAGTTTCAATCATTATTCCTATCACCTGCTGAATTAGATTATTTCATGACTGTGTCAGTCAGGTCTCCTACTTATACAAATAAATGCAAGCATAAATATGTCCAATCACCTACACATTTGTGTATGCACACGTGCATACACTCACAAATATACCCTTACACACACTAACAGAAGCATAGATGTCATGTTGCAAGACTAACAGAAAAGGGGAACGTTTCATCCCACCATCCATCGGAAGTACAGATTATCTGTCTACACAGACTGAGCTCAAAGATGGGAAAGGTCTTTTCTGCAGAAATCCTTTGGCCTGGAGCAGATGCCTTGTAATAGCTTTCATTTGAATCACAAACTTGCTAATAGTTTCAGTTTCATTAAAGATACACCTTCCCATTTCCCTAGATGGGGGATGCTGGAGAGAGGAGGGAATAGTTCTTCTCTGTATAATTCACAAATGCTTGGCCAATCTCATCTACAAAAATAATACACATTGTAAAGTGCTGAACAGTTGGGTTTCCATCAGCTCTCCAAGACTGTAGTCACCATTGATGGCTAATGGATAGGGAGGGGGGTTTAGGGGAGTAGAAAGGTAGCAGCTTCCCCCACCCCCATTTAAAAAATCTTTTTCATTTCATACAGAAAGGTGTCATCTTTGATACACATTAGAAATCTTTCCATTTTTCTGGTTCCCAGAAATTCTAGGGCAATGATCGACTGAATGGGATGGCGAGAGTATGAACTGATGAGGGCTCCATCTTCTTATCTTTGCTTAGGTTGCAGAAATCTGTAACGTTCAAGAATGAGGGTGTTACAAAGAAAACCATTTCACTTGGACTGAATTGAGCATTATCATGATATTAGAAACAGAGAGAAGTCACAATATTAGAATCAGGGAGAAATCTTCCTGACAGTTCAAGAATGTAAAACAAAACAGTGAAATTACATGGGGAAGCAGAAAAACAAACAAAATAGCCTGAGGACTTCTTGTTCGTCTCTGACTTGACCACTGCCAAAGAAAATAGCCTTGAGTCTGTAGAGTACAAAGAACCTTTAATTTAAGGAATTGACTTCTTTCCTTTTGAATTCTATATGTGAATTGCACTGGGTGGGAGGGAGTTAAGCCAGAGTTCTAAAGTTAAGAAGATTTGCCAATTTAGCTATGTCTGCAAAGGTACACACACACACAAGTATGTGTGAAAGTATGGAGGTGTACATATGGGTATATGTACATCTATGTACACATCTATGAATGTTATATTACATTATACATGTGGATATATTCAGATTCCCCTTGAATCCTCATGGTATTTGTGTGTAGTAGGTATATAAGTATTATAGTAGTATCATTATTCACATTTAAGAAATGAGGAAACTGAGACCAAGAAAGGTTAAGTAATTTGGTCAAAGTGACGTAACTGATAAGTGGAAAGACCTTTTTGTTCCAAATCTCGAGTTCTTCCCACAATGCCATACTGATATTATTTGTCACTTCCACTAAGGTTCTTTTCTGATACCTGATGATGGCATGGAGGTTACCCTGGGTTTTTCAAGACTCTTTTAGGAAAGCACAAACTCTGAGATGTCTTATCAGACTGGAAAGGTTTCAAATATGGATTGGGCAACCGTGTGTGTGTGTGTGTGTGTGTGTGTGTGTGTGTGTGTGTGTGTGTGTGTGTGTGTGTGTGTAGAGATAGAGGGGAGAAAGGGAAAAAGGAAGGGGGAGAGGAGAGAGGGGAGAAGGGAAAGGGAAGATGGAGGAGAGAGAGATAGAGACAGAGACAGAGGGAGAGAAAGAAAGAGGGAGAGAGAGAGAAAGAGAGAGACAGAGAAAAGAGAGAGAGAGAGAGAGAGAGAGAGAGAGAGAGAGAGAGAGAGAGAGAGATTGTTGTTCAAGCACTAGCCTGGATAAATTTAGAAAACCTCTTGAATGGAGGAGACAGTTGACCTTGAGGTGATGAATCTATTAGCTACAGAAATTTCTGAAACCATCTACTAAGGCATGGAAGGGTTGCAATCTGCAGTGGTGGAGGAAGTATCAATGTGGATGAAATTGTGGATCCTTTGAAGTATTGAAGCACTTGGGGGAAAATAAAACCACATATAACACCTGCAAAAACCTTACTTCCAAATTACAGTCAGTCTTGGTTCAATCATAGAACTTATTTTGCCAATATCTAGCTTCAGACACTTAGCAGCTGTGTGACTTATACTCTGTCTGCCTTAGTTTCCTCATGGGGATGATAATAACAACACCGCCTCCCAGGGTTGTGAGGACTGAATGATATAAGATAGGAAGAGCACCTTGTAAACCTTAAAGTTCCATCTAAAGGGTCTTCTGTGTCACCACTCCTGTGCTCCATCAACTACAGTGGCTCTGGAAGACCTCTATGGTCAAGTTCAACCTTCTTTCACATTTAAAACCCTTCTTTGCCTGTCTCTAATCTATCTTTCCAACCTTATTATATATTACTCTGCTTCTCACACTCTTCATTCAAGCTAACCAGGTTTTTTTTTTGCTGTTCCTCACCTCTATCCCCCTCTCTATAACTTTACACAAGGTATTCCCTATGTCCACCTCAGCTCTGCCTCCTAGAATCCCTAACTCCCTTCAAAGTTTGGCTCAAATAATCCCTTTTATGTGAGGCCTCTCCTGTTCTAGGCAGCTGCTGGTGCCTCCCCCACAATTCTTAACCAAATTTGTTATTGTTCAGTCATTTTCAGTCACGTCTGGCTCTTCGTGATCCCTTTTGGAGTTTTCTTGGCAACGATCCTGGACTAGTTTGCCATTTCTTTCTCTAGCTCATTTTTACAGAGGATGAAACTGAGGCAAACCGGGTTAAGTGCTTTGCCCAGGGTCACACAGTAAGTGTCTGAGGTCATACTCAGGAAGGTGAATCTTCCTGATTCCAGACCTAGCTATTCATCCACCCTTTTCCTTCCCTCCCCAAATAAATGTTCCTTATTCATGCTATCTTTTCTCATCCTCTGCTCCAAAAGTTACAGAAGTATAAAATACCATATTGAAGAAAAGAAAAATACTGTAGCAGTGTCTACACAAAAAACAGAGATATGGGAAAATAGTTGAAGTCTGGCAAAATCTTTATCTTCCTCCCCCCCAAAAATCCCATACCTAGTTCCTAGTATAATGTCGTATATGGAGTAGATGCTCAATAGATGTTTGCTGTATTGAACTGAAACTAGTTTGTATTTAAGAATTCAATCAGCCTTTTAAGTACATTGTCGTTGTTGAGTCATTTTTTGGTCATATCCAACTCTTCATGACCTCATTTGGGGTTTTCCTGGCAAAGATACTGGAGTGGTTCACCATTTCCTTTTCCAACTCATTTGATAGATGAGGAAACTAAGTGACTTGCCCAGCACTATACCTCCTCTAGTTGGGGCCACTTGGATGAAACCTTTCCCTAATTAAGTAAAGTAAACCCAAACACCCCTGATATTTGGCATTCTAATATTTGGCATGCTCTATGTACAGAATTTAAAGAGTTCTGCTGGTGGGGCAGGGATGGGAGGTCTGTGGCTGGAGTAGATATGAGAGCAACAAATAGAAAAAATTACCAACATCCTGGGCTTCCTTTCAGGTGTGGGGGGTCCTGGGATATTTATTGTGGTCAATTCCAAAAATCATGGATTGTAGAATTATCAGATGTCATAGAGATCACGTAGCTGAATTCTTCATAATTATAGATGAAGAAACTGAGTCCCCAAAAGGTCAAGTATTACACAAGTAGTTTGTGACAGAGCTTTGCCTCTAATCTGTCTCTCCTGATTTCCAAGGCAATTTTCTTTTCTCTATAGCACATGACTTCCATTGTTTGGCACTCAACTACTCTAATGAAAAAAATACAAATATAAAACCAACCCCAAACAGTTGATTTAGTGATGCTGTATAGAAACATCCATATGCCATTTGATTGACTATTCATTGTTCTTCACTAATAAAATGGAATCAGTTCAATTCCAACTTGAAAGTTTGAAGGAAGATTCTCCAGGTGAGCATTTGATACTTTTCGGGGCAATGTGGCAGAGTAGTAGAGAGCTGGATGTGGGGTCAGAAAGACCTGGGTTTGCACTGCCTCTGACATTTATTAACTGTGTAACCATGGACATATCACTTAACTTCTCTGCACCCAAGTTACCTTATCTGTAAAATGGGGGCAATAACACCCCATGCAGTACCTACCTAGCAACATTTTCAGAGGCTCAAAGGTAATACACACAAAGAGCTTTTGGAAATTTCAAATGTCCTCCAAGTGTCAAGTCTCCCTTATTCCAAATCCTTGAGAAACATGCATCATAGAAAGAATAAGGGCTAACAGGACCACATCTCAAATTATTCTATGAGTATTATTTGTTTCATAATTATAGATGAAGAAATTGAGTCCCAAAGACTGAAAAACAAAACACAATTGTTAAAACAATTGGAACTTGGTTGAAAAATATAGAGATCAATCAGTGGCACAGATTAGAGACATCACATACAGAAGCAAATATATGTAGTACCCTAGGATTTGATAAACATCAAGATTCCAGTTACTGGGACAAGGACTTACTATTTGATGAAAACTTCTGGGAAAATTGAACAGATGTGTGGAAGAAATTAGATTTAGACCAACACCTCATACATTATACAAAGATAAAAATCTCAATAGGTGTTTTTGTTATTACTGTTCAGGCATTTCAGTTATGTCTGGCTCTTCATGATCCCATTTGAGGTTTTCTTGGCAAAGAGACTGGAGTGGTTTGGCATGTCCTTCTCCAGCTCATTCTACAGATGAGAAACTAAGGCAAATGGTTAAGTGACTTGCACAAGGACACATAGGAAGTGTCTGAGGCTAGATCTGAACTTACAAAGACTCATCTTCTGACTCTGAGCCTGGCACTCTAGCCACTGCACCACCTAGTTGCTCCTGAAGAGGGATGTTATCTAGATATAAAAGCTCACTTCATAAACAAATTAAAGAAACATGGAAAAAATCACCTATAAATTATGGATAAATAAAGGTTCATGGACAAATGATAAAGAAGATCACAAAAGATACAAAATGGATATTTTTCTACGTAAAATTAATTTTTTCACAAAGAAATCTAATAAAGCTAAGATTAAAAGAGAAATAATTAGCTGGGGGGAAAATCTTTTCAGCAAGTTTCTCTATCAAAGGTCTCATTTTCAAGATACATAAAGAACTGATTCAAATTTTGGAGAAAAGAGCAATAACCCAGTTGATAAATGGTCTAAAGATATGAACAAACAGTTCTCAAGGGGAGAAACCTGGGTTGACTATAGCCATCTAATGCTCCAACTCACTACTAATTAGAGAAATGTATATTAAAGCAATTCTGAGATTCCACCTCAAACCCATTAAAATAGTAAAGAAGACTAAAAAAGGAAAATGTGTTGAGATACTATGGGAAAACAGGCACATTAATGCACTGTTGGTGTACCTGTGATTGGGTACAATATTGTGGAAAGTAGTTTGGAACTTTACATAAAGAGTTACTAAACAATGACCCAGATATACTACTGTTAGGTCTATACCCAAAAGATATAAAAGAAGAAGGATGTATAAAGTCCCATATGAATAAAAATACTTGTAGCAGCTCTTTTTGTGTTTTAGGGGGGGAGGGTGGAACCTGGAGACAAAGATGTCTCACAGTTGAATGACTTAAGTTCTACTATGTGAATGTAATGGAATACTCTTGTTCTGTAAGAAATAGATAAATAGATGATTTCAAAGAAAGATGGAAAGATGAATATAAACTGATGAAGAGAGAAGTAAAAAGAATAAAAAAAATTAACAACAATATTATAAAAAACAATTTTGAAGACTTTTTTTAAATGATGAAGAATTAAATGAGCTGAACTTGGAGAACAAATTATCTAATAACAACAACAGCTTAAAAATAATCACCTTTGAAAGCAGCAAGAACTATTATCAATAAAATGACCATTCATGATTTCAGAAGACAGATGATGAAACATGCTGTGACAGAGATGTGATGGATTTGAGGTGTGGGTTAACACACATACACATATATACATATATATATATATATATATATATATATATATATATATATATATATGCGCACATACACACACACACACACACATACACTCACACACACACACACACACATATATTCATTGAGGGAATTTGTTTTGCTTCATTATACATATTTGCTACAAGGAATTTACTTTTCTTTCCCTCCCTTCCCAGTGGTGGTGGGGGATGAAAGGGAGAGAAAACAATTTTTGCTAATTTTTCTAATAGAGATGTAGGGATACTACAGACATGGAATGTTGTATGCGCTTTTAGATATGGTCACTGTGTCATTAGCTTTACTTAACTTTTTTACAGGAGACCTCTAACTTTGAGATCATCCAGCCCAAATCCTTCCCTTTACACATGAGGAATCTGAAGCACAGAGAAACAAAATGCTTGTACGCAGAATATACAGTATGACGCTTTCTCTAAAACAGCAACATTTCCAATCCAGTTTCAGAACTAAAACCTCAAAGACAACTCTGGAATTGAGGCCCAAATTGACATGTTTTTTAATGAATGCATATGCTCCCCCACCCACCCGAGCTGCATTTATGGCTGACAGTGCCATAAACCCCAACTTTTATCTTGCAGACTATTGTTTTAACCTGCTCTTTTCAATGCTAAAGAACGTTTTCAAGATTATCGTAGGAACCGAAGGTGAAGTTGACTTTTCTCCCTGCTGTGCTTGAACTTGGGTTCATTTTCTATATAATGGGTGACATATAAAAGACATTTATAATAATTGCTTGGCTGCTAATGACTGTTTGGACAATAAGAAAGCTTGATTCCAAAGTTCTGCGATCAGCAGTGTTTGCTGTGACTTAGGGGTACAGGAGGACCAGTAGGCACTCACTTTATTTCACCTTTGCACTTATAATAAAAGTGCAATAAAGCAATTGGTTAAAATGGGGACACATCTGATAAATGTTTTTTCAAAGCAATTGGGTAAAATAGAGACAGTTAATAAAATCCCTTTTCATGAGGGCAGAGGGCAGTGCACTGCTTGGCTTGTTGAAATTCTTCCTCCACCTGGATTCCTTCTTGTTCTCCTTAGAGAGAAATGGGCTGATGGACCTAAGAAAGCATTTTACAGCATTAATTAGGAAGAGATATGTACACTCATCAAATAACAGAGTGGCAGTTTACCTGCTATAAAACTTTGTTTTAAGATCCCCTTGGTTCGTGCTACTAAAAGATACATCATTCTACTGCATATTTAACCACAAAGCTGGATCTCCCATCAGGCCAACTACATATACTTTGGCCTCCTTTGCCATAAAACAAGGAGAAGAAAAATGCATGGAAGGAGACTCTCTAAATTCTTGACTCTCTTAATTCATTTTAATCTACACCAGAGTTAAAAAATCCATGAATGTCTTGATCAATGTTATTTCTCTGGAGAATTTGGTTTGCATTAGGACCAAGGAACTGACCCTGGGAAAAAAAAGTCTCCAATTTTTAATTAAAAATTTATTTCTAGATAATTAAATATGTGGGAGACAACATTTAGTACAGTTATGATTATGCTCTTAGAATACATTAGCACATCACAGTAGTACTAAGAATGACAAGAATACGAATATCATAAATGTGTTCATTGATTTCTCACCTATTCATGTCCCCTAATAGCAATTAATGAACATGGAAGGCAGCCATATTGGCTCAGTGTACTGTACAAAATGGAGACCAGCAGCACCAGGGAATTAATATTCCCTTTGATGCTCTTGGCTTATCCCAAGCTACTAATTTTAGAGGAAGACACTTTGGGTTACAACCTCATTATTCTAGGACAAGTGATCAAATCTATGGATTTGTAGATTGCCTCCAAACCTTGGGTCTAATCTGATGGGAAGCAAGGGCCAAAGAAGCCTTCTTTCAGGATGCTATTTTACTGACTTGAACTGATGTCAAGAAACTAGATACTAAAGGGCAAATTAGGGCCAAAAAAGGACACATGAACTTTTATCTTGAATTCTAGTCTACTGAGAGAATTTACAATATAATTTCTTCGGGCTATGTATCAGTTAGTCTTCACCAAATAGAGTGTCTGCATGTTTGCTTGCGATGCTATATTGGGTAGAGGTACAATAATTCAATGAAATCTGATAAGCATTTATTAAACACTTGTGCTCTACATAGTATCTTAACCATTGAAATGAGGAAATGAGGAAGACAAAAACAGACAGCCACAAAGATCTTACAGACAAGAAAATATATACAAAGCATGTCCAACCTAGAGAAATT
Organism: Notamacropus eugenii; assembly: GCF_028372415.1. Classification (NCBI taxonomy): domain Eukaryota; kingdom Metazoa; phylum Chordata; class Mammalia; order Diprotodontia; family Macropodidae; genus Notamacropus; species Notamacropus eugenii. The sequence goes on along the minus strand of NC_092875.1, from coordinate 433,150,564 downwards.
CCTAATAACTGGGGAAATCATGGAAAGCATCACATAGGAGCTGACACTTGAAATGAACCCTAAGGTAGAGATTCCAAGAAGTAAAAGTGAGGAGGAAGAACATTTCAGGTATGGAAGAATAACTTTGCAACGGCAATGAGGTGGGAGATTGCATGGTGCTAGGTGCATCAGGTAGGCCTGTTTGACTCAAATGTAGAATATGTGAGACAGACAAAACCAGATGTAGCCCCTTCCCCGCAGAATCTTCTTGCACACTTTCTACCTCACTCCACAAGATGTACACCTTTAAAGGAGCGTGAAGTGGAGGGGAATGGGAGGCTGAGAAAGAGAATTGCACTTATAAAGATTTAGTGGGTGAACCACCATACCCAATGTTCAATATTCAAACATATCTCTTGTATTGTTCAATATATGATCTCATTCTTCAGAAGTTCCTTCTGATGATATAGATTATAAACAATCCATCATGCCTACATATCCCATGTGATTACCCTCTATATCCACTTGCAAATTAGCCACTGGTGGTTCATTTGATGTGCTAGAAACCTTCCTCACTTTCTCTCAACATCTCAAAGTACCAATGGAGCACTGAGGAGCATTTCTCCTATCTTCTCCATGTGTGACCAGTGCATCCTCTCTTTCTGTCATACTTCTTTGATGACAGCCTCTACTGCTGTTCTCTTTTGGGACCCCTCATTGGTATAGGTGTACACACCTATGTACAGATTCCTCACATCTACCAAATGCTTTTCCATCACCCACCTCTAGTTCTTTAGAGGCAGTGGTGTTCCAGTTCTCACTACCATGTACAACAGCAGCACTGGCAAAATGTTTGTACTGAAAAAATGGGCCATTGCTGTCATAGGGAGCTTGAAATCAGTAAAAAAGTATTTTGCCATAATCTGAAAACAATCTAAGCCTCTCTCCCTTTCCACACCAAGAGCAGCCTATACCCTGTGTCTCAGATAACATACTGTTGGGCAAATACCATAAGGTATCCAATCAGATGTATGTTAAATCTGGTCCATACAGTTTTTATCCCTTTGGTCTTTCTTATGTGGATGGACAAGTCAGAATCATTTAAGTATCACAGATCTCTTTTCTGAGGTTTTGCCATATTTTGCTGTTCCATGCAGTCAGTAGAAAGTCATTCTTAAATAGGAACCTATATAGGAACTTATCATAAACAGGGAATCCCTCTGCAACCTAGACTCTGCGCTGGTTCTTTTTGACCACCAAGGCAAATATTGTTCCTGTGAATACATCTCCCCATTCTACGTCCTGCATGATGCACATCAGAAGATTATTTTTGGAATATTGAATATTTCTGTTTTTACAGCTTCCAAGGAATTTTGAATGATATTGACACATGGATGGGAGACAGTTTGTTATAATAGAGCCCACAAATTTCTGTTTTACCAAGTGTTCTATTGTTGAATATCACATGCAAAAATCTGTTTATTCCTTAAAAATACCTTCACTGAGTGTGTCACTAATTTGTGTACTGACGACTCTCATAAAGATTTTGCATAGATGGGAGAGTGACCATATAAGTCAGTAGTGATGGATACTCTCTTGGTCATTTCAGACATTTTATATCAGTACTTCAATGCTTTCACAACTATATCACCATCAACATGGATGTCTTCTTTATGTACTTGATCCATCTGACTGCCTATCCCAGTTTTGTTTTTTTTTAGACCCATTTCTGCCTCCTGTATAAGCATCTTAGGGATGTGATGTTAGGGTAGAAATGTAATGGCTTGAATATTTTTGACAAAAAAAGTATGTTGAAATGTTTTTGTTTTTTGTAAATCTTTTCCATTTTTTCTGTTCACCATCTTCTCCATTTTCACCCTTAAGTGACCTTGAGATGACTTTGCTCAGCTGAATATCTTGCCAACCTTTCTTTAAACTAGCTTTATGCTCCTGTTTCTCTGCTTTATGAGATGATAATGCTCATAATTAGTTGTTCATCCCAATAGAAAAGTTTATATTCTAACCCAACATTCAATTCAACAGCTGCATTTGGAAAACAAGGTAAATAACTGCTGACTTAAGAAATTCCTTGACTCTTTTGGTCTCCTTGTAGTAATTAATTTACATTGACTTAACTCCTGGATAAAGTTATTATAATTAGCATTGATATCATTTCAGTTTTTTAAATTTCCTTTTTTTTTTTTTAAAAAAAAGAGGGTTGTTTGACTAATTCAGGGTTAAATCCTCATCCTTTTATGGTTAAATCCATATCTATCTTATTACTATTTTTGTCTGTTAAAAATTCTGATCTTGGCTCTGACAAGCCATTGGTCTAACTGCGCATAGACAAACAACTCGGGAATTACTCCCATTTCAATAAAGTCTTTTCATGTCTCTTAAAATGCAATCAATTCCATCCTTTGTGAGATTTGAAACCAAATATTTAATTCTATTTTTTTCAAGAAAATGTCCTTGATATAGAGTTATGAAGCTTCAGTGTAATCTACAAGTATCTAGACTATCTAATTTCTTTCTCCTGAATCATACTATCCCATATATTTCCCCCCATCCTCATCTTTTCCTGCCTTTGCATTGAGGTCATCAAGTATTAGAGTGCATATTGATTTCATTTGGAGAATCTTATCAAGTTCTCCATATAATTATTTTACTGTAGATCTATTTCTCTTCCTCAGAAATGAGTGTTGGTGTATAAACTCCAAAGATTTTCATGCAAATTTTAGTCTTGCAAATGGTCTTTCAAATTTTGGTCATGCAAAGTGGTCTTCATGCAAATTTTTGTCATTAGTACTGCAATATGTAATAACCAGATGTCTCACGAAATAATATTTCTTGTATGTTTGGGGTATATGATTAAAAACTTATTCCACCAACTCCAATAAGTCAAAATTTTGCTGACTAAGACACCATGCTGCCATTTTCATGCTTTGGGATGATGCAGCAAACCCTGGGTGATCCCTTAACCCACCTTCCTCCTATAATAGCTGTGACTGGGTAGATGGAAAACTACATAAAGAATGTGACAAAGAGAACATTCCATGAGATAATCTTTGGTGTATAAGAGGAATGGAAAAATAGTCCTCACAGGTTGACCTACCTTCCCTTAAGCTACCAAACATGCTATCAGACTTGATTTCTTTGAAACTGAAGTGTCTCTTGCCTCTGCCCAGTCCTACTTTGATGACCTCACTTTAATTCCTGCATCGTTCGGCCAATTCCACCCCTTCCATGAAATTTCCTTGACTAGTGGACAGAGTCTTTCTTGACTTGGGTTAATTTGAATGGCACCAAGGATGGGGCCACATAGATACAGACATTTATTAAAAGCTTTGGAACATGATATTAAGGATACTAGATCCATTCCTGTTTCTGAATTAACCTTAATGGATTATATTTTGGATTAAATTGTGGATGGAGAGATTAAGAAATGCCTTGGGTCTTTTATCAACACAATGGTGGTAGTATAATTCAGTAAGAAGAACACTGAATTTGGAGTCACAGGTTCTGGGTTCAGATCACAGCTCTACAATTTACTGCCCATGTGACCATTGGCAAGTTACTTAGTCCCTCTGGGTCTCAATCTCCTCATTTGTAAAATAAGAAGGTTGGACTAGATGGTCGCTATGGTCTTTTTAGCTCTAAATCATGATCCTATAATTCTAAGTATTTCAACATTGACCTAGCACATATTTCCTACGGGAAGTGGTCAGGAAACAAATTTGGCATTCCATGCAAAGTGTCCTAGTCAAAATATATATGTGAAATTGGAAACAATTAGAGCCCAGGCCTATCCCCATAAATTCTCCATGGGAAGGCTTTTACTACATGTGGACTGAGGGACTGATTCCTAATTATTGGAGAATAGAGAAGAGTGGCTAGGTGAAGGGAGAAATTTAAGGAAAAAAAAAGCCCTGGGAAACGATGAGAGAAGTAAGATATAGCTAATTCTAAGAGATCAAGGAAAATGAGTCTCCAGAAGGGTACTAGTGTGAATCACCCTCATTTTGTACATAGTGTGCAAGCAGCCCACAAGAGATAATGGGAAGACACGATGAAAAATTTTTCATTCTCTGCACTTGTATTCTACTAGCTGCGGCCAGTTGTGAATTGTTTTGGGAAATAGTCAATTTCTAGAAGTACACAATAGCACTTCTGGTCTTGTTATCTTTAGTGATGTCTAAAGTTCTGACTATGGGCAGTGACTCTAGTGAATCTATATGAATAAAAGGAGAGAAAATTTTGCAAGCTAAGGTGAGGAGAACAACAAGTCTATTTTCAAGCTCCCCAGCTCCCTGGGTAATATCAAAATCAATACAAACTACTATTTCAGCACTGACACTGAATGCTAGGTGCCCCCTGAAGATGGATCATCCTTAGGAGAGAGAGATCAAAAAAATTCTTAGTTGCCCTGTAGGCTTCCCGAGACTGAGGTTGGCTCTGCTTTTGTCAGACTTGTGTTTGGAGCCTGTCATTTGTTTCCTTGTCCTGGGTTACCCCTACCTGAGCAATTACTTGGGTGGAGAAGCACTTTGATCTTCAATATCTCTGTAGTCCCTTCCAGTTGGTACCTAATTGTGATTCTCCATCTGCTTCTGCATTCTAGTAAGCTTTGGGAGCCCTCCTGGGGCTCATCTTGCACCTGGAAAATCCCAGAGAGACTAGTCAAAGACCTGGGAAGCTAGACACAAAAGAGTCTGCTGCTCATTTGGGCAGGAAAAGCCACCAGCCAGCTCTCTAATGAGCAGATTCCCAATCTGTGCATTGACTTCCCTTAATTAAATTATATTTTAATTTTTTACCTGTTTCCTTTAAAGGGGAAGAGAGTGGAAGGGGGAGAATACAGCTTATAAAACATGGTCTCCTTCAGCAGAAGCGACTCTGGATCAAAATTATAAGTAGGTTACTAGAGCAGTAGACCTATCAAAAACCATGCTAACTCTTAAAATAGTCCTAGAAGGGCATGGCTTTGAGTCATTGAGTTAAACAATTTACAGTGAGGACAATTCCAGTCTAGGTCTGGTAAATCCTCACTTACCATGCTATCCTTGTTGCTAAGGAGAAGAGTAGCTCTCCCAAGGATAATAGCCAGTATTTATATAGCACTTTAAGGTTTGCAAAGCACTTTGCAAATATTTCATTTGATCCTTTGCTGTGGCTGAAGCTGGGAGCCATATCCAGTCACCCTCATATATATCTTACCATTGGACTCAGATAGCACTGGAGGAGAGAGTGAGGCTGGTGACTTTGCACATTCTTGCCTCACTTAAATTCAATTCACTTGCAAGTGATGTTGTCGAGTTCCTGATGTCATGGTTCTCTTTGAGAATGAAAGACAAACAAGGAATGAATGGGTGAACAAATGATGACTAATGCTGAAGGGGTCTGACTAATTTTTGGGGGGGTGGGTGGGAGGGATAGAAACAAGTTAATTCAGTGAGGGGAAAGTCAGTCAGATGGGCTAATATCTCATAGACCAAACAACAGATTAATTAACAGAGCAATTGGCAAGAATGGAAAGATTGGGATTATTTCATTTTTTTCCTAAATGTTGTGTGGGTGTCATGAAGACATAGTTTTTATCACTTGAATCTTAGTCCTCAGAGTCACTCAGCGATGGCTTCACTGTCAGATGAGACAATATTTGATAGAAAAATGAGTGTAGGGTGTCAAATAAGAGAATCAACATAATAGATTTGGGGAAGATGTACCTGCTGCACTTAATGAAATAACAAAACATAGAATGTGCTGTTTTTCATAATGAAAAGAAAGAACGTTTCCTGTGGTTTTAGGCACAGAGGCTGCTGTAAACAATTTTTAAAAGGAAACAAGGATTGCAGCATGGCATAGTGAATAGAGTGCTGTACTTTGAGCCAAGAAGACTTGAATTAAAATCCTACCTCAGACACTTACTAATTGTGTGGGCAAGTCTTTTACTCTGTCTCTCAGTCTCAGCATCCTGATCTATAAAACGCCATCTGCCTCAGGGTATTGTGAGCATCCAATGAGATAGTATATATAAAACACTTTGAAAACCTTAAATAGCTTTCAAAAAAGGAAAAAGGAACAAAATCCATTTAGGCTACCCAGTGAAATAAAGCAAAAGTACACGATTCCAATCCTGAGACTGTTTATTACATTTTGAGTTTAGCTGCCATTCATACAGGCTATCAAAGTGTGAAATCTTGTGGATGGGGCACTGACTATAGTTAGGAAGACCTGGGTTCAAATCCCTGCTCAGACATTTAGTAGTCACATGACCCTGGTTAAGTCACTTAATTTCTCCATGCTTCAGTTTCCTATCTGTGAAAGGAAGAGGTTGGATTCAAGGACCTCCAAGTCCCCTTACAGCTCTAAATCTATGAACTTATACAGCTTTTTAACTGGGAAAGTAAAACTTTTAACTAAGCCAGAAATTCAGGGTCTCAGCTTGATACTTGTACAGCCAGTTGGTGCTTTCCACAATCAATTCTATCTGTATAAGACACAGATAACAATGAAAAGGTCTCGGGTAAGATGGAATGGGAGGGAATTGAATTCTGAGGGCTAGAATTCTAGAGCAGTTTGCTAGACTGGTGGGAACCCTGCTGGCTGCTATCCATGGTACTTACCATCTATAGCTTGGAAAAGAGCTATATGAAGCAATCTTAGCTTTTATCTAAGTCCATGAGAACAGTAGTCATTTTAAAAGAAAACATGATACTGTCCTTCTGGAGAACATAATTTAACAGTAGAAAAGAAGAGAGTTTGAGGAAAATTTTAAAGAATTTCCCATTGTTGAGCTTGCCCATGTAGTATGAGATATAAAACAAATCTTTTCCAATATGAGTTTCCCAAAGTGAAGGATAATATTTGGAGATTCAACAAAAACAAGTGGACCTCCCTCTTGATAAGTGTGACCAGACCCTCCCCAAGGAATTTCAGAGTCTGAGACAAGTCACGCTGTCCTTCCACCCCCATATTTTTATGAGATGAAAATTGGTCAAATGAACTTCAAAAGCAGCCTTTTGACAACAGAATCCAGGCAATGGCAAAGTTTAAACAGAATCCATGACCAGAGATTAAATATACCTTTTTGAAGAAAAAATAACAGTCTCTGTGCTACACATTACTATCATTCACATTATATTGCATAATATCTTTTCCATTCACCAAAGGTGAATATAAGACTTTAAAGAGAAGTCACCAAGAAGTTCAGAAAAATGTTGCCTACTCCCCTTCTTCCTGAACTTCTTTCATCTTTTCTCCTCATTTTCCCATGTATTTTTCTCTTTTATCTCAAGTCAATAATGCTTTAAGCCTATGGGGACTCTTTGCCCCTGTTCCAGAGAGTCATTTTCATGGAAATACATTCTCTGTCTAGCACCCAACCCAAATAGTTAACGGCTTTTTGCAGGGCAGGCTAAACTATCAGCAGCTTATTACTTATAACCTGGTTTGACCCATTTACTCCCTCTGTATGTAGTGTAAATACATACTGTAGCCATTCCAAATGTTCTTGTATGTATCTGTGTGAATATAAATTTGATCATTTTCTGCAACATGCATTGTTCTATCATTTATAAGCAACCTGAGGGAAAGCACTATGAACTTTCTTATTCTGTGGTTGTGTCTCATAGAGCAGGAACCAGTGCCATGAACCTTGAGGTTACTGTCATTTGGAACAGGGAAAAAAGAGGCACAATTGGGCCCTCACATCTCCCTAGACAGAATTTAGAGGTTTGGTTGCCTCTATATGGAAGTTATACTTTGAGTGGAAAATTGGGTTTTTCAAAACTTAACCATTCATAGAGTGATCAGTGTGATGTGGTAAATAACATACATCTTTTAGAGTAATTTGCTGCCCATTGTCACGTAAGTCCTAATTCATCAGAGATTCAGCTCACTGTTAGTGGAACTTTAAAAAAGATTTTTTTAAAAGTATTTTGTTATTAACTGGAACCTGGGGAGAAAAGCAAATAGCCCAGTTATATGTCTGTGATACCTACAAATTAGCAGGTAACCCTTCTCTCAAAATGCTCAAGTCTTTTGTTGAGGAGCCAAAATTGATCAAAGGTTACTGCAATCTAAAAACAAAAGAAAGAAAGAGAGAGAGAATTCTCCTGTTGCCTGGTTGCTAAGCAACCATAGTCTTTGCTGGAAGCTGGGTCCAGAGGCCTTTGCTTTCATTTGCTGTGGATTCTCCTCTACATATAATATATACCAGCATGTTTATTCTTCTGTAAATGCCCAGCAAATAAAAAGCGATAAAACCCTTTCATTGAAATTATTCATGTGCTAAAAGCTTTCATCCGCATCACTGGTGTGACTGACAATATCATGCTGAAAAGCTTCCAGAATCTGTTCTTGCTCCAGCATTGTGCTGCCAGCCTCCTTTCCCCATTTTTTTCTTTTTGCCTTTCTTTAATAAAAGAAAAAAAAAGCTACAGTTCTATTTAAGCTTTCTATAGTCTAGCATTACAGCATTTCACCACCAATTATTAAGATGTCACGTCTATTCTCAGCACATTTTTCCTTCTCATTGCTGTCAACTTTCAGGGGGAGCTACCTTTCTCTTGAATTTTTCCCTCTCCTTCCCTTTAAAACTTTGATTTAAGTTCAGCACCTCTCTTAAGGAGAGAAAAGTTTTAAAGAAATGATTTATCATGGAATCATAAAATGAAAGTGCTAGAAGGAAACTTAGAAAATCACCTAGTGCAACCCATTCATTTTATGGATCAGGAAAACTGAGGCACAGAGAAGTTACTTAGTTCAAGTCACAAAAGAGCGTAAGAAAGAGCCATGACTATAACCTAGGTCATTATGTGAGGATCAAATGAGATAATATTTGTAAACATAGTGACAAGCACATAGTAGGTGCTTATGGTTCCTCCCTCCCTCCCCAGTCCAGTCCTTGTTCCTTTACACCATACCACTTCTTCATACATTAAAGATTAAAATACATGTGAAGAATCATAAGGTTTTGCGCCAGAAGTGTCCTTAAGGAGAGTCTAGTTAGCCTTACTCAGCATCTTGAGTTTGATGTCATATTAACTCATCATTAATTCTCAGAACCATGATTAGCCATCTATTGATCAGAGTTCTCAAGTGTTTCAAAATTGTTTTTCTTTATATTATTATATAAATTGTTCTCTTGGTTCTCAGTGCTTAACTCTGTATCAGTTCATGTAAGTGTGCCCAGGTTTGTTTGAAACTATCCCTTTCATAATTTCTTACAGTTCAATAAAATTACTAAAGTTTAAAACTACACTGAGTTCTTAGACCTTCTGTATGCCATTACATTCACATTTCATAATTTGTTTAATCATTCCCCAATTTATGGGCAACCCTTTAGTTTCCAGTCCATTGCCACTATAAAAAAAGAGCTGCTATAAATATTTTTATAGATATGGGCCTTTTTTCTTTTATCTTGGATCTCTGGGCTTTAGCCTTAGTAGTGATGTAGATAGGTCAAAGGTCTGGGGGCATGGTTGATTTTGAGAGTGACAATTCATTGCCCCACAGATGGTAAATACAGTTTCGGCTTCTCCATATCTCCTGCAACATTTACTATTGAAGCTGTTACTTAAACACATAGGTAATTAGCATTGAAAATAGAATGCTACACAGAAACACAATTCATCAATAAATTCATAGTTCTTTTCTCACTTTGGATATTTGCTAGTGTTCAGTTTTTAGCTTTAGATGTTCTATTATATAACATACACAGAGTCCACAGACTCACATACAAATGTAATACATTCTTAAAATATCACTGGTAGAACAAACCTATAAATGTCATCAAATTCTCTAGTTAAATCAGGGCAGAGACCAAGAAATAGAGAACAAAGCTAAGAAGATTATCCTGTCTTTTGGAAGGATATCAGTCAGCATATTGTTGAGTAATTCATACCTGAAAAAAAATAAGTGAAAGCTGTAAAGGGAAAAAATTCCACTTCCCCCAAATTATCTATACATTCCCTACCATTCCACTTTCCAGATATTTCTGTACTTTAATCTTTTTTGGAGTGCAGACAGAAGTCTCAATTGAGACATAATACCTCATATTTTATTATCTGCTTCTATCTGATGTAATCTCAGTGATATTATTGGTAGTTACGTGATGCAGTGGAGACAGTACTAGAGTTTGAGTCCAGAAGTTTTGAATTCAAATCCTGCCTAGGATACTGTTGAGCTATGTGACTCTAGGCAAGTTTCTTAAGTTCTGTCTGCCTCAGTTTCCTCACCTGTAAAGTGGGGTTAATAATAATACCTACCTCCTAGAGTTTTTGTGAGTACTGAATGAAAGTAACATATAAATCACTTTTTAAACCATAAGACACTAAATAAATGTTAATTATCATCATTATCATCATTAGAAGGCTGGTGTCATTAACCTCATTTAAAAGTTGAGGAAACATACTTTTATAGATGTTTCCCCATGAACTGCTTTGTTCCCCCTGAATTCATCACTTGGTGGCCGACTCTCTGGTGATGGATGAGTCTCTCTAAATTTCACTAGACTGATCTCAAAAGATGCTCGGTTGAATATAGTAAACTGTACTCAAAGACTTTCCATTTTGGAAGACTCTAGTGGAACTTTGGGAGCAGCTAGATGGTTCATTGAATAGAGAGCTGTGCCTGGAGTCAGGAAGATTTAAGTTCAAATCTGGCCTTAGACAATTATTAGCTGTGTGATCCTGGGCAAGTTACTCAACCTCTGTTTGCTTTAATCCATTGGAGAAGGAAATGGCAAACCACAAAAATTTCTTTGCCAAGAAAACCCCATGAACTTTATGGTCTATGGGGTCATAGAGGTCAGACATGAATGACTAAAGAACAACAGTGGAGCTTGTACTCTGACATCATAGTTTTTGATAACCCATGTGCTTGCAAAAATGAGATACTGGGATAGAATTTCAGTTTGATGCTTGTATAAATAACCAAAATATGAGACAGAAACCCAAACTGCTTCCATCCTGGTAAGAATAGCTATGTACAATACATTATGTATAATACATTGGGGACATGAACATTTGTTGTTTCAACAGGATTGGTTTCAGTAACTACCAGCTTCCCCCTGCTCCTTACCCCTTCCAGTATTTCTAGTGCTTTTTCAGTCTTATCCACTTCTCCAGCCTTGGCACTAGTTATAGGGTGGATTGACAAGATGACAAGAAGGAGGATGATAAAAGTTCAAAAAGTGAACAGAAAGTGGTGAGAATATTTCCCCCAGTCTCCAAAGTGAGAGTTTTTGATTGAGATAGAAGGGTCAGGAGCTCTTCAAAGATTCCCAAGTGGCCCCTTTATTTGCCAGCAGGCAGGGCTATGGGCCTGCCTAAAAGAAGAATGAGTGAGAATAAGAGAGGCAGAGCAACAGTGATGGAGCAGTTGCTGCTGGGCAAATGACAAAGAGTTCTTGGACTAAGCAAAGGAGTTTCTGGTTCAAGTTAGGAGTGTTGAGAAGTGGGATGACTTTTTGACCGATGAGAAAGATTTTTATGCTAAATAACCATGCAAGAAACAGAGTGAGGGACTGAACCAAGGAGAAATGCCACATAGACAGGGTGCAGAGGTTCTAAAAAAAAGAATCTTGGATCTTGTATATTACTGTTCCTGTGAGTGATTCGACTTTGTAGGTTTGGGGAAGTGGGGAAGGAGAGTTGAGATTTCAGCTATTCCATGTTTTTCTCGTTTGGGGGGAACCTCAACCCCAAAGGTAATACAGTAAATTTAGAGAAACTTTATGGGTCCCTGGGAAGATGGAACTCATCAGAATATTGAGATGGGCATGACCCCTTTCTCTTTTCTTTGTTACATGTTCTCTGGTTCATGCTGTGTTAACCTGAGGCTTACATGGGAACTGAAAATCCCTAGAGATGAATTAGAAATTAGCCACACACAGGTACATCCAGGGTAGGGGCAGATTGATCCAAAAAGATTCTATGTGTAAAGAGATGCTCTCCAACATTGAATTTGTGATCCAGATACTGTGATTCTGAGCCACTGGTTAGGTTGCATATGGTTATACCAACCCACTTAAGACCCAAATGTACTTTTTTTTCTATCACTATTTCAGTCTCATCTATATCTTAATAGGTTGACAGATGTTCTTATTATCTGTCTTACACAAATTTAATTTTAAAATAATGATTCTCAATTGAGTCAGCTGTACACATAGTCAGCGTAGGCAGCTGTGATTAAATAGATATCAAGCCCCTTCACCTACTCATCCAATAGTGTCTCCCCCCAATGTCTGCCATAGGACCTAAAACTGAAGAGGCAACATGGCCTCATAGATGGAATGTTAGACTTTGGACTTGGGTGTGAATTTCACCTCTGGCCCTTTCTCCCTATGGGAACAACAGCAGGTCACTTCAATTTCCTTCAGTTTCCCTTCACCTTAAATGAGTTCCAATTTCCTCACCTGAAAAATAGGAATGGCAATACCTATATATCCACCCCTTGAGGGTGTTGTGAGGCTCAAATAAGAGAATCTATGTAAATTCCTTAGCAAACATTGAAGTTTATATCAATGTCAGAAATGTCCATCATTCTATATAAATATGTGAACTATTTCATCACTGTAGAGAATTCCTGGGATGGAAGCTCCCTCCACCAATACAGATGGCAATCTGTTTAGAAACCTAGGATCATAGATTTCAAGCTGGAAGAGACTTTAGAGTCTATCTGGTCCAATATCCTCATTTTACAAATCAGGAACCTGAGACCCAATAAGATTAAGTGACACACCCAAGGATAATAGGGAGTACATGTCAGAGACAAATTTCAAATCCAAGTCCTTTGACTCCAGAGTTAAGACTCTTCCCTTTTTCAAAGTCACTTGAAAGCTACATGGAGGTTAAGTGACTTGCTCAGGATCACAACTGTCATGGTTTTTTAATTGCCATCTATTACTATTTCTAATTCTTTGGGTTGAGGTATTATCTATGGAAGACTACCTTTCAAATCACCCTATCTCACCTGCTGGAATAAAGGATTAAAAGCCACAAACTTTTTAGGCAGTTAGCAGAAGGAAAGAAATGTAGGATATGTATGGGAGTAGGGGGTAGTGAAGAGAAATTCATTGTTGATTATGGGATTTTGCTGGTTATTCAGGAGGTTAACTATAAGAATAGGATCCCTTAGAATGGATTCTGAGTGACTAAGGGATGGGGGAGGGATAGAGGACACTTGGGAAAAAAGATAGGAAAAGGTTCCTGCTGTCAAACTTCAGTCTCTTTCCAGTTTTTCAGTCTTCTTCTACTGTTTCTTTTTTTCTTTTTTCAAGTATAGTCTGTTAAATAAGGAGCAAAATGAATCTTGTTTCTCCCTTCCCAGTCCCCCATCAGCTAGTTTCCCTGAAGCAAAATGACTGTTCTTTCAAAGAAGCTAGTGGTTTAAATAGTCACGCAATTCGGCCTTTTTCCCCTTTCATCACCATGTTTTCTACATCTTTTCAACATCCTCTATATCTTTTCTAAGACATTAATTATTTTTTCCCTTTCTTTTATTGAAAATGCCTTCAACCAGAGAGAATTCTAATGAATGGAAATGAGAATAGGTCTTCTTGCATCAGGCTACTTCCACAGCACAATTAAAAGATGCAGCTTCAAAGCAGATATCTACAAACCTGGTTTGTAATATTGAGTGACTCTGTTAAAATGGCTTTTAAATGTGTTGTTCATCTGCCACTTTGATGAGGCCTGGTGGCAGTATTAATTTCTGATCAAATACTGCAAGAAGGCATGCTCTGTTCCTTCTGAGTGTTTTCTTTGTGGAATGAAATAGGAGAAAGAAGACAAAGCTTTTATTTACTTAGATTCGCTTACTCTCACCTCAATATTGACCACAAGCTAATCCTAGCCCCCTATATGTTCGTTAAAATGTTTCCGTGGCATTCTCTTCCAGCCCTCCTGGTGCAGATGCACCCTGTTGGGTGGATGGAAACAATGGCTTTCTAATCACTGTGCATTTGCTTCTGCCTAATCTGCTTATGTGTACAACTGATGTACATACAGAGGAACATTCTTTTATGCCTAGATTTTCATGAATCAGATAGCAAGGACATCTTTTTGCATGTATATGTGCTTCACCTACCACACCTGGAGAGAGCTGTTTAAAAATATTTTGGTCAGCACCTGTGATTTTATCAGTGTAGGAAATTCCTAGTGAGAAAAACCCTATACTAGTGTAGAAGGCAACTGTTCTGAGACAGTTATCTGGGGCCATGAGAGGTTAAGTGACTTGCCTAAAGTCACACAGAGAGAATTTTTCAGGAATGGAACTTGAGCCCAGGTCTTCTTAACTTTAAGGCTGGCTTTCTATCTATTATCCCGCACAGCCTCTAATATGTTTACCTGGTTATACTGAAAATTCCATGAAAAACCAAATCGTATAATCTGCTGTTTTTTGCATTTCTTATAACACCTAGTGGGCATCTAAGTACCTAAGAGTACAAGAAATGGTTGTTGAATGAAGAAAAGCGTGATTGAAGAGCATTTCCCACTCAAAGTTTTACATTTACATTATATTCAATCAAACGTCTAATGGTTCCTACATGCCATGATGCCATGCTTTATGTGCATTAAGCTAAAGTTTTGTCTTCAAACAGCTTCTCCTTTGGTCATGAGAAATTTAGAGATTCAGTTACGCCTTAAAGCAGCAGATGCTCTCAGCCCTTGAATCCAGGCCACTTACAGTTGCAGGAGGAGCTAAGAGAATGAGGACATGGGGGAACAAGGAAAAAGAAGAGATAAGAAGGGAGATTCAGGAAAGAGATAAGAAAGAGGATTACTCTTCATTTTGAAACAGAAAGTTCTACAGGACTCTAAAGGAACTCTGCCCAAAGAGAGTCAAGTTTCCTGAAGATGCTTAGATCTTGCATTCAATTTTTATTGATATCTTTTGGTTTTACATCACTTCCTGTTCTGAATGTTTTTCTTCTACCCTTCTCATTCTATATAACTCTAAAAAGAATAATTACACAGAATGGAGTTTTGTTTTGTTTTCATTCCTACTGTATGTATTTGAGGAGAAATTGTGTGTATTGTTTTCCTCATCCTGTTAGAAGTCATCTAGATAGCACAAGTGGATACAGGGCTAAGTCTGGAGTTAGAAAGACCTGGGTTCAAATCTCTCTTCGTATAACTAAGTCTGGAGTTAGAAAGACCTGGGTTCAAATCTCTCTACATATACTTCTTAGCTGAGTGATCTGGGGCAAGACACTCAATCTCTCTGCCCTGTTTCTTCATTTGAAAAATGCGAAAGATAATAGTACCTACCTTTCAGGGTAATTTGAGGATCAAACAAGTTAATATTTGTAAAGCTCTTCACACAGTGCCTGGTATATAGTATACACTTAGTAAATGCTTCCTTGGTTCCTGCTTGTTTTAATCTCTATCACTTCATACATGTCTTCTTACGCTTTTGTGAATTCTATATATTCATTACTTCTTATAGTGCACTAATAGTTCATTATATTCATTTACCATGATTTATTTAGCCATTCCCCATTAGCAGTTATCTGCTTTGTTCCCAGTTTTTTGATGACACAAAAAGTGTTGCTCCAAATAGTTCGATGGATATAGAACTTTCTATCTGTCTTTCACCTCCTTCACATGCAGACTATATGATGTCATTGGTCCTTTTCAAGAATGGAGGTTGAACGACATCAACCAACGTCTTTGCAATAATGATTAGCAATGAATCACTGGGTAAAAGAAAAAAAAGACACCTTAGTTACTTTTTAAACACAATTCCAAATGGCTTTGCAGAATGGTGAGACCAATTCATAGCTCCATCAACAATATAATCATGCTCCTCTCTTTCCCCAGAACCTCCAATTTTGACTATTTCCATTTTTTATCATCTTCAGCAATTTTAGATATTATATTTGTTAATAGCTTCAATTTTTTTGAAAATGGTTCCTTCATATCTTTTGACTACTTATCTATGGGAGAATGATCTTGGTCTTATAGAGCCATGTTAATTCTTTATGTAGCCTAGGTATCAGATTCCTATTACATTTTATTTTATATTAAATGCAGAGATTTTTTCCTAATCAATATTTCAATTTCTTCTTCTGCATTATTTATGTTCACTTTTCAGTTTCATGCAAAATTATCTGTTTTAATTAGCTCTATTCTTTGTTTAAAAGAACTTCATCAGTTACAAATATAATATAATCATTGTGAAAGGTATCCAATTTCATCTCCCTACGAATTTGTGAATATGTGTATTTTTATATATGTGTACATGTATGTACACAAACATATCTCATATGCACATATAAAATATATTTTTCAAAATAGAGTTTTCCCTAAAGGAATCTCAAATATCTACAAAGACTTTGGAGTCCATCTACTTGATCTCTTAGAATTTTCTTTCAAATCCTTGGATTCTGGAAATCTGATGCACACAGATCTCTGCCCATCTCTGGTTGCTTGGTTTCCTAGCTCATTTGCTTTCATTCATGTCAGTCATCAAGCTCATAAAGAGGCCTGAATACTTCCACTGGCAAACCATGCTTATCCTTCCTGGCTTTTACTTTATAACTACTTCCATGAAAAGTAGCATTGGAGATGATTTCTAGTAACAAGATTTTCCTTATGTTATACTTATTTTTCTCTTCTTCTCTTGTCACAGCACACCTCAACCTGTTTATTCTGCAGAGGACTTTAAGATATGTTTTCACACACACACACGCATGTGTGTGCACGCGTACATGTGCACATTATATTTTGTCCTTCTAGCCAGAGAATTTGATAAGGGAATTAATTCCCTTAATATTCAGTTGAAAACCAAATACAAATTCTTCTGCAACCTTAAAATATAGTCCTTAAGCTCATCTAGAAGACATATTTAGTAATAATGATTAGTGAAATTAAATTAATTTGCAGTAATAGTGATCAAAGAAGAGGTGAAAAAAGGTACCTCCTGCCCTTCTTTGCAGAGGTGGCAGACTACAGATGTGCAACATTACATATACTATCAGACTTGACGGATGGGTTGATCAATTTTACTGGACTGCTTTTTATTCCTCTTTATTTTATGTTTTTTTTTGTTGTTATGAGAGCTGACTTACTGGCTAAGAGAGGGGAAGTATGTATTTTGAACTGAAATTGATGTAAGAACAGAAGTTAGAAATTATCATTAAAAATGGAAATAATAATGTTTGAATACCTGCTTTTACAGGATACACAAATTCAGATTCACAAGGTAAAACAGTCATTCACTTAGTACTGAAAGGTAGCTAGGTAGTGCAGTGTATAGATTACTGGGCCTAGATTCAAAATGACTTATCTTTGTGATTTCAAATCTGACTTCAGACACTTGCTACCTGTGTGACCCTCAGCAAGTCACTTAACCCTGTTTGCCTCAGTTTTCTTATCTGTTAAAGAAGCTGGAGAAGGAAATGGAAAACCCTCCAGTATCCAAGAAAACCCCCAGTGGGGTCATGAAGAGTCAGGCATGGCTGAAAAATAATTGATGGTATTTGTGAGGATATTTTTTTTGCTTCATAAAAGAAATTTTTAGGAACCTTAGAAATCACCTAGTCTAATCTCAATCATTTTTATTTCTTTATTTTTCTCTAATTCTTTTAACATTCATTTTAAAAAAAAATTTGAGTTCCAGATCTCTACTTCTTTCCAATCCTTTCCCTACCAAGTGAGAATTTAAGCAACCTGTTATCAATTATACATGTAAAATTGTGCAAAACATATATTTTTCTAAAATTTATTTTTGTTTCCTTTTAGCATTCATTTTTTAAAAATTTGAATCCTAATTCTTTTAAAGAGGAGGAAACCAAGGCTGCATAAAGTGATGCAATTTGTCCAAGGTTGCAAAAGTAGGAAATAGCAAAGCTGGAATTTGAGCCCAGGTTCTTTGCCTTCAAATTCAGCATCTATTTCCTAAGAAATTGCAGATATCTAAACTCATCCATATTTCAAGAGTTTGTCCTTTGTGTCTGTCTTTTATTCAAGGATTTCGCTGTACTTTTCATACATTTCAAGCAGCCAGTTTTTTTTCCCCCACCAGATACATAATTGTGACTTGTACTTAATAGCGAGGAAACTGGTACTAGAAACCACCTGTCCCTCAGATCAGTGCAATCTCCACTAGAATAATAGGCTCCTTTTCACCCAAATGCTAGTGTTCTCTGAAGAAGCTTCTAACCCCACCACTCGGTCCCATGATCTCACATCTAGTGAATTTCCTTAGCTCCTACTTTATTGAAAAGATTGAGGCCATCTAGGACAAGCTCTATCATTCACTTCAACATCCTTGGGACTACAAACTTAATCCCTTCATAAAGACTCCTGATATATGCTCCCTGATTCTGGTACCTCCCCTCCATTCCTTCCTAATCTCTCAGAATTTGACTTCAATCCCCCAACACTCTACCAAAACTACCCTCCTGAGCCCCACCAGTACACTCCATATGGCCAAACCTAAAACCTGTTCTTAGCCCTCATCCTCCTTGACCTCTCAATTTAACCTCCAATTCAACAAACATTTATTCAGTACCTACTACTGTAAGTGCAGGACACTGGGCTAGTTTTATCAGGATACAAGATTGAAATAAGGCAAAGTCCCCTTCAGAGTTCACAGTTCTCAGAGAGGGGATTATATGTGTACACAAACAGTAATGACACAAAGCAGGATGTGAAGAGTGGAGAGGAGAGATTCAAAATACTATGAGGAATTAGAGAAAGGCAGGATGACTTCCACCTAGGAAATCACAGAAAGCTTCATGGAGGAGGTATAAATCAAGTCCTGAAGAAAGGGAACAATTTCATCAAGTAGAGATGACAATGGAGTCCATTCTAGGCATGTAATGTTGCATGAGAAAAGGGAAGATAATGGTATAGGGCAGGATGGGAACAGGAGACAATGCATAGTCCAGTTTGATGGAAATATCTTTCATATAACAATGAATGAGGTAAGGTAAATCTGGAAACGGAGGTGAGAGCCAGAGAGTGGAAAGCCTTGAATGTAAGGAGTTTATACTTTATTTGGTAGACAGTATAGTCCAGTGAGGGTTATTGAGAGACGTGATGGAATCCAAAGTGCGTACAAGAAACGGTAGTAATAGCTCACATTTATATAAGATTTTAACATTAATAAAACCCTTTTCTCACAACCACATAAGACAAATATGCATACAATTATTGCTATCCTTTTTTTATAGATGAAAAATTGAGGCTTGGAATATAAGTAACTCATCTAGGATCACACAGCTAGTGGTAGAGATTGAACTTGAGTTCAGGTCTTTTAACTCCAAGTCCACTGATATTCTCACTCATGCATTCAAGTGAGGGATAGAGATATCAAGGGGCAGAAAGACAGATCATGAGATTAGGACAATAATTCAGGCAAGAAGATGCAACTGAAGGGGTTAAAGAATCACAGGAAGAGTAGAAAGGAAGGCATAGATATGAGATACTACAGAAATAGAATCAACAAGATAAAGCAATACATTGGATGTGAGTACTGATGAAAGAGTTAAAAATTACTGTGCTTTTAGTCCTAAGTGACAGGGACAATGTGATACTGACCATTGACTATAAGACCTTGAGGTTTTACTTTCATCTTGATTTTTTGTGATACGGCATCTTCTTCCACGTTGATTTCTGCTACCACCACTCTATTGAGATCATTGTATCTAACATTACCAACAACTGTATTCATTCCAAAGTTTTTCCTCGGTCATCATCAGCCTTGAGTTTTCTGTACAATTGGCCACTACCACACCCATTTCCCCTTGTAATTACATCTTTCTTTGGCTGTCATAATAGAGTACTCTCTTGATTCTTTCTACTATAAGATTAAAATTAGAAGGAACTTTATTAGATTTAGAGCTGGAATTGACCTTTGAGGTTTCTGGCTGGTATAGTGGAAAGAGTGTTTAGAGTGTTGGCCTTGGAATGAGGAAGACCTAAGTTCAAATCCCATCTCAGACACTTAGTAGCTGAATGACCCTGGATAACCTCCCCAAGTCTCTGCTTCCTTGTGTGTAAGAGGCATAATAATAAAATTTACCTAAAAGGGTTTTTGTGACTACTAAAAGGGGTAACATACATTAGGACTTTGCAAACTTGAAAGCACTAACTATTTAAATGCTAGCTATTAACTAGCTAATACCATCTCTTTATTTTACAGATGAGTAAACTGAGTCAAAGAGAGATTAAGTGATTTGCCTAAGATAAAATCAAACTAGGATTTGAACCCAGCTTCTCTGGCTCCAAAGGTAACATTTTCTCTATTGCACTATACTGCCTCATATAGTCTTCTTTCTTTGTCCATGCCTCTTTCATATTTGCCAGCTTTCTCTTTTCTCTTGCCTTCTTATAGGGAAAGTTCTTCAAAGAAACTCAGTCCTTAGTCCTTTGATATTCTCCATATATACTAAAAATGTTGAAGGAAGCATTCTTTCTCATGGCTTCCATTATCTTCTTTAGGCAAATGACTCCCAGATTTGCATATTCTTTTTCAACATAACACCCAGACTACAGTCCCATAGACCCAGCTACCGTATGTATTCACATATATGTATATACATATGCATATATTTTGCATGTGTTGCATATATACTCGTTGTCTCCCCAGATAAGCTCCATAAAGCCGGAGAAAATTCCTTTTTTTTCCTCCTTTATATCATTGCTTCTACCAGTGTAATTCTTGAAACATTGCAGATTCTTAATAAATTCTTGCTGATTGATTGGTTGATTGATTTAAGTGTGAACTCATTACTTTCACCTGCCAAACAGCCTTTTGGCTGGAAGCCATAATCCAGTATTGGTTTTGTTCCTAATTTCATTCTTTTTGTTGACTAACACCTTCAACTCCTCCACATTTCAGGCTTAAAACTTTAGAGTCATCTTTGGTTCTTCCTTCCCTTTTTGTACTTTTGCCCAGTCATTCATCAATTCCAGTCAGTTTTCCCTTCAAAATGTCTGTCAGATTCATTCCTTCTTTTTAGTTCCCTCAAGTAACACTCATCACATCACAATGACATTGGGTAAATATTTAGCTGAGATAACCAGATCCAGGGATTGGCCTTCAGAATTGCACCATCTCAGAGTTGGAAGGGACCACAGACATCATCTATCACAACTTGTACTTGGATAAAAATCTCTTCCACTAACAGGTAGTCACATGGCTTCCATCAGAGAGGGGAAACCAATCTTATACTGGTAAATGGTTAGCAATTGGCTTCCTGGAAAAAGAAAAGGTATGAATGACACACTTTAATAAGACATTAATAAGGTTTTCTCCAGTTCTTTCTTAAAACTAGATAATCAACAAAACAATAAATTGAGTCTTGATTTGTAGTTTGCCTATTTCCAAAGTGTAAATGCTCACACAGAAAATTTAACAATTTACTCTCATGAGCTGGTACAAGCTGGCTCCAGCACACGCCTAGGAATCCACTAGCTACTGAAGTATCCTGTTGCACTTTTGGACAACTTTAATCATTAATATGTTTTTCCCTACAACAAACACAAATGAGCTTTTTGCAGGTTCCACCATATTCTGCTGGTTCTGTCCTCTGAGAGCAAACAAAAAAGGTCTAATCGATTTTCCACATGACAGCCCTTCACATAGTGGTAGACAGCTCTTCTGACCCCATAAGTCTCCTCTTCTCCAGGCTAAACATATCCAGTTTAAACATACCCAGGCTACACATATCTTTTACCAATCCTCATTGACAGCTGTTCATAATAAGTGGAAATAGAGATGAAACAGAGGTCACAGCAACCAGGGTCTTGGAAGAAAGTATCATTCCAAATGGATAAAAAGACAGATGTCAGAAATTGCCAAACTGAGCCCAGACAATTCAGAGGCCAGTCAGGGGGAAACCCAGGGAAATGCAAAAATCCAAGACCAAACCAAACTTCAAAATGCCAAAACTATAACATAGGCAGGGTAGTTTAAAATGGTCCCATAAACTGAGACATGGTACATGCTCTAGTATGGCTTTTCCCTCGTCAGTCACAAAAGTTTGCTCAAGAACAAGATGAAGCAAGATACATAGTCCTTGTCCTTTAAGAATTCAATGTACTTAAAGATGAGAGTCTGTGGGTTGATTGCAGGGGCTACATATGTTCACAAATAATTATAACTAAGCCAGTATACAGTAAGAGCTAAAGAACAGTCTTCAAAAATGCTAAAAGAAATAGAAAGTATCTTTATAGGTATATATGCTATATTTTATGTGTGTATATATCATGTATATACATATGTAGATACTCTATTTCTTTTAGCATTTTTGCAGTTGTACACACATATCTTATGGTAACAATACCATTGAATATGTAAATATACATATGATATATAGTGAAAGATGTAAATATAGGTGAATATGTATAATATATGTGATATGTAATGATATATCATATATATGTATATGGCTAGGTATGTAGCATAGTACATAGAGTGCTGGACCTGAAGTCAGGAAGACTCATATATTCTTGAGGTCAAGTCTGGCCTTAGACACTTACTAGCTGTGTGACCTTGGGAAAGTCACTTAACCCTGTTTGCCTTAGTTCCTCATCTGTAAAATGTGCTGGAGAAGGAAATGTCAAACCACTTCGGTATCGGCTGAGAAAACCACAAATAAAATCACAAATGATTGAACATAAAAAATACATGTATACCTACATCGTATATACACATATTCATACCATGGGAATTGGCAGAGTTTCAGAAAAGAGCATACAATAGGCAATGTCAAAGTTGGACTCAAAGAAAAGGATTCTGATGGTCCAAAATTGAGGATGGGGAGAGTCCATTCCCAACATGATATTTGGTATGGACAAACCCAGAGAGATCAAAGAGGGCAGAATAAGAGCAGGAGAAAGGTATTAGTTCAATTTGACTGGAAGATGAATGAATAATATGAAATAATGCTGCAAAGGGAGTCAGACCCTAACCGTGGAAGACCTTGCACGTCAGGCTAATGGGTTTAGGTTGGGTGATGGATGAATACTGAAGGTTATAGACCAGAGTTCTGTGACTGGTGGCTCATTAGGAAGAAAATGCTAGTGAAAGTGAGGAAATATGGATTGGGGTGGGGAAACTCTGGAAGTGAGGAGAACAATCAATCAACAAACACTTATTAAATACCTGCTATATGCCAAGTGCTGCACTAAGATCTGGGGATGCAAAAATAAAGGTGGAACAATCCTTGCCTTCAAGGATCTTACATTCTATCAGGGGCAATGACATATGCATGTACATATACAAGATTATTCAAAGTGTGTGTAGGGTGTGTTCAGGGAGGACCAGTAACTTTGGTGTGATGGCTGCTGAGCCCTTTTCAGGGCTGCTTTCCACCTGTGGTGTCCACCTGTTCCACCCAATTCTCACTTGTGCCTTCAAGAACCTACAGCATGCGTAGTGACCACACCCCAGTAAACCGTTTAGACAGATGGGCCAAATCAGATTGAGGGTAACCAAGGGATCTCAAACCCATTGGTGAGTTGGGGGGGATCTACCCCAAGCATGTGAGGACTTCCCCTGGTGGAATGGGCAAATGAGAGCAATTTGTTCCAATGGCCATGAAGGCAACTGAAGCAGGTGAGGTGGAGCACTTAGAGTTTGGTTAGACATCAAAGATGTCAAGGTCATCCACTGCATTTTGAGCCATCACCAGCCATCTTGACTCTGTTCTGCCACTGGACTATGATGACTCTGGAGGAGAGAGTGAAGCTGATGACTTTGTGCAACTCTGCCTCACTTAAATCCAATTTATGCATGAATCAAAAGACATCACCCATATCATTGCACTATTATGCCTCAAAGTCCTATGGTGACAGGCAAGTGATGAAGCAGAAGGTGTGGATACACTGGGAGTTGTAGTCACAACCCTGCACACAGGCAGCCCAGGCCATAGCGTCATTTCTCACTGGAAGCAGCATGGGATTCAGCAGCCCCCTGGGTGTCTGAGCAGCCTTTTAAGGATCATACTGTTCATCTCCTGGTGTGAGGAAGGAGGCTAGAAAAGGTGCCATAAAAATTGTCTGCTTATCCAACCCTGACCTGATTACTGCAGCAAGCAGTAATGTGATTGAAACTCAATAAATGTACAAAATGTACAAAAATATCTGCAAAGATGATTTCACTCGCCATTGGCAC
Organism: Notamacropus eugenii; assembly: GCF_028372415.1. Lineage (NCBI taxonomy): Eukaryota > Metazoa > Chordata > Mammalia > Diprotodontia > Macropodidae > Notamacropus > Notamacropus eugenii. Next base: position 433,126,447 of record NC_092875.1, on the reverse strand, counting down.
AGAGAACATGTGCAACACTTATAGACAACACAAAATCCAGTAGACCTGAAAGACGAACTACTCTTGTTGCAAGAGAACTCAACAGGTATTGTATCCAAATAGCAGACATGAGTGAAACAAGGCTGGCAAATGAGGGTCAGCTTACTGAAGTTGGAACTGAATACACATTTTTCTGGAGTGACCACAGTGAAGGGGAGTGCCATGAAGCTGGCATAGGTATTGCAATCAAAATTAATCTAGTCATCAAGCTGTTATGCTTGCCAAAAAGAAGTGAATAACAGGCTCATGACAATATGATTGCCACTTGCAGGAAAATGTCATGTCACCATCATCAGTGCCTATGCTCCCACCTTGATGACCCTGATGATGTCAAAGGAAAATTTTTATGAAGACCTAGAGACCCTTATCATCAATATGTCGAAAGAGGACAAGCTAATAATTCTGGGTGACTTTAATGTTAGAGTAGACTCAGACTACCAGACTTGGCAGAGAGTCCTAGGGAGGAATAGAATTGGAAACAGCAACAGCAATGGTCATTTACTATTGAAGACTTGTGCATCACATGACATTCTCATCACCAACACTTTTTACCATTTACTTAAATGCAATAAAACTTCATGGATGCACCCTCACAACAAACACTGGCATCTAATAGATTATGTGATTGTAAGGAGAAGAGACAGACAAGATGTGAGAGTGACAAAGGCAATGTGTGCTGCAGAGTGCTGGACTGATCATAGACTTATCCTTTCTAAGCTAAATATTCACAATCATCAAAAGTGCCACCCCCAAGGCAAAATGACTACCAGAAGAATCAATGTCAACAAATTAGAGCTCTTCTTTGAGTGTGAACAATTTGTTGCTCAGTTGGAGGAAAAGTTGAGCAAACACACAGTTGGCAACAGTGGAGCAGAAAAGGAGAGGGCAACTTTCAGAGATTTGGTGTACAGCACTGCATTTGCTCATCTGAGTCAGATCACTCTCAAACATCAAGACTGGTTTGATGAAAATGATGGGGAAATACAGAAGCTGCTACATGAAAAACGAGCACTTCACGGGATTTACCAGCAGTATAGTTCATCTATCTCTAAGAAGGCAGCATTTAATTCCATCAAAAGTAAAGTACAAGCAAAGCTTAGAGAGATGTAGGATTTCTGGCTTAGTAAGAAGGCAGATAAAATTCAGTTTTGTGCTGATAATAGTAATCCAAAGAGATTTTATGATTCCCTGAAAGCTATTTATGGACCAGAAACCTATGGTGCATTACAACTACTCAGAGCTGATGAAGCCACATTGATTAGTGATAAGTACAAGATCTTAGAGAGATGGGCTGAACACTTCCACAGTATTCTCAACTGATCATCATCAATCAATGCTGAGGTCATTGACTGTTTACCTCAGATTGAAATCAATCCCTCCTTAGCTGAACTTCCAGCTGAAGAAGAGTTTTGAGGGCCATTAGGCTCCTTTCATGTGGCAAAGCATTTGGTGCTGATTCTATTCCAGCTGAGATTTACAAGGTGGGGGGACAAGCTGACTAAAATTTGCCATGCTATATGACAAGAGGAGGTTATCCCCTAGGAGTTCAAGGATGCCTCCATTGTCCATCTCTATCAAAGTAAAGGGAAAAGATTGTCATGTGACAATCACAGGGAGGTCTCTCTCTTAGTCACTGATGGCAAGATTCTCTCTAGAGTCCTCCTTAATAGGTGATCCTTCACCTGGAAGATGGTCATCTACCTGAGAGTTAGTGTGGCTTCAAAAAGCACCAAGGAACAGTTGATATGGTGCTTGCTGCCTGACAACTCCAGGAGAAATGCCAGGAGCAGAACAGAGGTCTATACACAATGTTTGTAGATATGACCAAGGCTTTTGACACTGATAGTCATGAGGGCTTATGGAAAACTATGCTGTTGTGCTGACCTCAGTGTTATATGTCTGTGAAACATGGGAGATCTATCACTGCCATGCCAGGAAACTGAATTACTTCCATTTGAATTGTCTTAGGAAGACGCTGAAGATCACCTGTCAGAATAAGACGCCAGACACCGAAGTCCTTACTCAAACTAAACTGCCAAGCATTCAAACTATGCTTCAGAGAGCACAGCTCCAATGGGCTGGCCATGTTGTTTGAATGCCAAATGTATGCTTGCCAAAAAGACTATTTTATGGAGAATTCACATGGGGTAGGTGATCACATGGTGGCCAGATGAAGCAATATAAGGACACTCTCAAGGTCTCTGTCAAGAACTTTGCATTTGATTGTGTGACATGGGAGACACTGGCACAGGACCACTCAGTATGGTGTGCCAACATCAGAAAAGGTGCTGCGCTCTATGAACAAAGCAGAATTGAGACAGCATGAAGGAAATGTAGGATGCACAAATTTGCAATAACCACCCCAAATGTTCACATGGGCTATCTGTGTCCGATGGGTGGTAGCATTCTGAGCTCATATTGCTCTGGTCAGCCACAGTCAGACACAATGAAACTTCACTTTATCATGGTGATATCATTTTTGTCCTCTTCGAAAATGGACAACAACCACCAACCTATCCTAAGTAAATAGCTGTTAGAAGGCTATTATGATAATTTGGGAAAGAGACAATGAGGGCCCAAAATAGCATGCAGTCATTGGGAACGTAAAGGTGAGGATACAGTCAAAAGACATTCTGAATGTAAAATCAACAGAACATGTCAATTGACTGGCTATGGAGGGGAAAGGAAGTATTAAGGATAATGGATTTTAAGCTTGGGTGCATGATGTTGCCATTAACAGAAATAGATGAATTGAGATGAAGGATAGTTTGAAGGAGGTTGGGAGGGGGGTCAAGGAGGAAAAGTTCAGCACTTGACATATTCACTTTAAAGTGCTGACCAGATATCCATGTGCAGATGTCCAGCAGGTTGCTAAATAGGTGTGACTGGAGCTCTCGGGAAAGATCAGGACTGGAGATATAGATTAGAGAGTCAAAGAGAGGTGATAATTAAAGCCAGGAGAATAACTGACATGGCCAAGGGAAGGAGTATAAAGAGATAGTGAAATTTAAAGTCTTGAGAAATGCCTGCATTTAAGGGACAGGAGGAGGGAGACAGGACCTAAAAAGATCATCTTGTCAGAAACTGATCTTAATGCATGAAATGGCCTTCTAACTGCCTCAAACGATCATAGATTTAGAGCTAAAAAGACTCTTAGGGATCATCTCGTCCAACCACCTCATTTTACTGATAAGAAAATGGAGAGAGTAAATGACTTGCACCAGGTCACACAGGTAGTAAATAGTAGAGTTGGAATTCAAATCCAATGTGCTCTGACTCCATGCCCAGTTCTATCTTCCCTTTGGTTCTATTTTCTACATGATATAAAATTTGTGTCATTGGAATTCAGTATTCATTTTTTGTTCTTTCTTCTGGATACACTTTGAAAGAGTCTCCTTCCATCTGAAATTTCAAGTATTGAACCAAAGACCAGAAAAAAATTTACTGTTTTTCTCATTCCCTCCCTCTTTTCCTCCCAACCTCCCTCCTTCCCTTCCTTCCTTCCTCCCTTCTTCCTTCTCTATCTTCCTTTCTCTCTTCCAAACTTTCTTCCTCTTTTCTTTCCTCATTTCTTCCCCTCTCCCTCCCTTTCTTCTCTCCTTCCTCCCTCCCTCCCTCCCTTCCTTCCTCCTTCCTTCCTTCCTTCCTTCCTTCCTTCCTTCCTTCCTTCCTTCCTTCCTTCCTTCCTTCCTTCCTTCCTCCTTCCTTCCTTCCTTCCTTCCTTCCTTCCTTCCTTCCTTCCTTCCTTCCTTCCTTCCTTCCTTCCTTCCTTCTTCTGGGAAGACTCTTAGTGTCATACTTTAAAGAAATAAAAAGGAAATCAATTTAAAAACAAAGCCCATAGATACATAGCAAAGTGTGTATGTGTGTGTATGGGGAGGAGAGAATGTTAGCTCCATTTCTTCTGCTTTAAAGAGTATGCTTAGCTTTTACTATAATCACGTGCTGAACAGTATACTTCAGCTCTGCTCGCAGACTGACCCTCTCACCAGAGATTAATTTTTACACAATCATCCTAGGGTCTTTAGTAAGCTCTTTATAAAAATGGAGAGATTTGTTTTTTGAATACAGAGGATTAGGGCTTAATGCAAGTAATCTGTAGGATGCTTTATGGCATATATGCTACTAATCACTCCATTACCATTTCCACGTTTTGCTTTCTCAAAAATACTTGCTTTTGGAGAAGCATCTGTTCTCTGGGTGTTCTCCGTGTGATTGGAGGGCATGATCAGGGAGAGGCAGTGGGGTAGTTAGAGAGGAATAGGCAGCATATTGAAAATGATCATGACTCTGGAGAGCTAATGCTTTCAGACCTTAAAGACCATTTCCTGCACTTTTTTTCACCTCTGAAATTTCTTACGTAAAAAATGAGATGGCGAGCTATCATGTCTTTCTTCTAAGAATCTTGGGTAGTTTTCAGGATTGTCTCCTTCATTTTCATATAATACCTGCTGGGAGGTATAATGCCTAAAGCAAGGAAGGTATTATATATAGGTAGATGGTATTACTATATGTCTTCAATTGACATATAGCAAAACTGAGACACAGAAAAATAGTGATTTTTCAATTGGTATTATAGGTTACCTGTTGGTGTGCAACTGCACATGTACTATTTTTATACCCAGGTTCTATCTAGAAGCTCTTATTGTTACCTCCACTGAAGAAATTACTTGGGCTGCATTAGCACAGACTACAGAAGTTGGTCAACTGTTTTGACACCAACCAGTTGACAAGTATTTATTAGATTGCTACTATGTGCCAGTCACTGTGCTGGGATACAAAGATAAAGAAGAAAGAGTCTTGACCTCAGGGAGCTTACATTCTGTTAGAGAAGAAAACATGTATATAGATAGTAGTATCTACAAGATATATATACACTATTTATATTAAAATGTAAGATAATTGGGGTAAGGAAGGCACTAGTAAAAAAAGAATGAGGAAAGACCTCAGATAGAATGTGCCAATTAAGCTGAGCTTGGAAGTAAACTACTGATTCTAACAGGTGAAGATGAGAAAGGAGCGGGTTCTAGGTATAGCAGACAGTCTATGCTAAGGTATGGAGAATGGAGATGAAGTGTCATATGTGAGGAACAAGAATGAGTACAATTATTTTTATGGAGCCCACCAAAAAGGTTAGTATAAAAAGTCCATAATTATTTTTTAAAACCAGTCTGTTGGATATACTATGTTCTCAATATGGGTACTCTCAGTTAGAAGTGGCAGCCCCTCAGGCCAAGATCACCAAGTTTGACTCTAAGGTTACCAAGCATACTAACCCCTACTGTCCTCAAGGTCACCAAGACTTAAGTTAAAGAGACCAAGCTTGGTTCTAAGGCCATTAAGCTCAATGACTCCAATGCTATTATAATCACTGACCCGTAGGCTGCCAACCCTAACAACTAAGGCAGTCGAAGCCCAAATTGCTAGCTCTGAGGCCCCTGGGGTCATGATAACTACTCCCAAGCTTTTAAAAAGTTGTTTCAAGACAGAACTGATTTGAACCCTAAACCAAATTTTTCCTCTCAGCCAGAGCATCATTGTTTTTTGTACAAAGAAAAGAAATGGTGAGTCACAAAGGGAATAAAAGAGAATGTTGTAACCACCCATGGAGGGCATCTTGGTTGGAAAAATGAGAAGTGAAAAGACAGGCTTTAGCTTGTGATTTTCTATAGCAGATCATATATTTACAATTACCCATTTGACTCAGAGGTGTTGCAAGTATAAGAGCTGGTTGTTTCTTGAGTTCTGAAATGCATTTGACTAAAGAAGAATAAAATGCAATTTTTAAATGCTCTCTTTGGAAGAGATGTCTTTCTCATAGACATTAAAATTCTGCAAGATTCCATGACAGATGGGACTATAGAAGTCACTTTCCAAGTATTCCACTGAACAAAAACAAATAGATTTTTACTCATATATAATGTTTACCAGTATCATGACAAGTCCCACACCGAGTCCAAATAAAAGGAAGATTCTGTATTTGTGAAGATATTCCTCAAATGCTCCTGTTTGTTTCTCAATAATATGGCCTATAAAACAATAGCAATGATTTTTAGCAAATATACTGAAACTTACACATATAAAAGCATTGCCCTTTAGGCAATTTTTAAATATTTCATTGAAGATCTCTTTTCACTGAGAGTCCTCACTTACCTCCCCTAAAACCCCATATAGTTTTGCTTTGTAACAAATAAGTCCAGTAAGCAAAACACATCAACACCTTGGCCATAGCTAAACTTGTACACCTCATTCTACACCTATAGTTTGTCCACTCTCTACCTAGATGTGATAGACAAGATTCCACCATTGCTCAAAATTCCTCTCAGATTCCTTTGAGAAAGTCCTACAGAGTCAGTTAACAAGTGCACAAGACAACTAACGGGTCTCATCATTTTATAGTAAACTCATCTCTATGCTACAACCAACCTCGATGACCAGCTGACCTTTTCACTCTTCTACTTCTCTGTATTTGTACAGCCTTACTCCAATCCTGGACAAGCTCCATTCTCTTCCACACCCACTGAAATCCTTGAAGGGAGACTTCAAGCCCCAACTCCTTCATGGAGCCTTCTCTGATCCTCTCAGCTAAAAAAACCTATATTCCCTTCCCCCTGTCTCAAATTTTCAATAGATTGGAGACTCCTTGAGGTAGGAGGGTGCTGTTTTTTAACCCTAAGGTTATGCATAGTACTGTAGCACTGTTCTTGACTTTAATTGAATTGACTCAAAGCAACCTTACCTAGAATGATAACCTACTCAGTCCATATCAACTTTGATCCTGAGTGGCTTTCAGGTGTTTGCAAAAGTCAAATCCACCTTCAAAGGGCAAAAGGTTTCCCACCATAGTGGACATGTGATAAACATGATGCGCTCTAGGTTCTGAAGGCAATCCTATGTGAGGAGTGCTTATAATGTCTTCAAAAGTGACATATTTACAAACTAGTCTGAATGGTTGTGGTGAAAAAGGCTCTAACTCTGAAGTCAGGGGACCTACTTTCAAATCCTGCCTCTAATGAATCCTAGCCAGGGGACTCTGGGCAAGTGATTTTACCTCTCTGGGTCATATTTGAAATGAGGAGGTCAGCCTCAGTCTTTGAGGTCCCTCCTAGTTCTAGATCTATTTTCCAACAATTCACTCTCTAAGCTTATCATCCCAAGGTGACCACTGTTAGGTCTGATGCTCTAAAATATACTACTAGGGTGATAGGGGCTGAGTCTCAAACAATTTGTCTTCCCTGAGGTGCAGCCAGATCTATTTAAAAATGGCCTCTTTATCACAGACTCAAACTAGAGCAGAAAACTTATTTTTCTACCCTTGGTCTTATTATGGGTATCTCATTGGCTCAAGGAATAAGTGTTAGAATTACAGGTCATCACTATTTGGATATTGTCTCAACAAGAATGACCTGTTTCTTCTCCAGAGGGTTAGGAACTGCAACAGCTACACCGCTAACTGAACCCTGTTGGTGTCAGGGGTAATACCAAGAACTGCCTTGTCTTTGTATCCTTAGCATCTATTATAATGCATGGCATTGAACGGGTACTTGATAAATGTGTGTGGATAGATGGATGGATGGATGGATCCTATAGCCCTGTGTAGACACAGCATTTGAAAAAAATTCTTCCATACTCTGATCTAGGGTAAAAGAATGAACAAAGAGTGTAAGCCTCTTATTTGGATGTAAAACTGTCTTTTTCATTGATACTTTGCTAATAGAGAGTCTGTAATGACCAGACTAAATTTAAAAAGACATCCTTTCCATCTCATATTGGTGAATGGCTAAACAGAGCTTTGAGAAAGGCAATCGACTACCTAGCCAGCAGGATACAGGCTCCTAATGATCGCTCTGTAATGGGGGGAGGTTCCTTCCTGAGTTCAGTAGTGGAGCTTTCACTGCTCAAAATGAAAAGGGGAGAACTCAGTTCAGTTCTACTACGTACGTTCAAGGCAATATGATAAAAAGCTAGCATGGTGTGTTGTGCCCTTCAAAGTTCTTTTAAATCCATTATATCACTTGATTCTCATAAGAATCCTGTGAAGTGTCAAGGGCAGGCATGATTATCTTCATTTAACAGATTGGAAAACCAAGACCCAGAAAGATCCAGTGACTTTTCCAGAGTTGATGAATGCCTGAATCAGGCCTCTTGACATCTAGTCCTGTTCTCTTTCTTGAAATAATTAAATTTTGAACCTGGAAATATTTCTTCTAAGTTCCATATCAAGTCCTCTGCCACTCCACCCTGAACACGGTCACCTAGCTCATGGAATCAGTCCTGTCTAATATCTCATTAATAAGCACAATCCTCATCTTTCCTCCGGAGCAGAGCAAACAAGGACATATGAGGCTGGGCAATATTATGAGTACTGTACGGGGGGGGCAAACGTTCCTAAAGGCAATGAGGCACTTTGACCTTTGTGGGCTTCATACAGACTAGAGCTGAGCCCAGTGCCTCTCAATCTCCTGCTCATCCTTGTCAGTGTGGGAGGAGGAGAATGGCAGATGATGAATACTAATTGTTTCTATTTTTTACTTAGAAGGGATTTTTTTGACACATGGGAGAAAATAAAGGGAGGGAAACAAAGAAGGAGGAAGGGAGAGAGAAAGAAAGAGGTAAAGACTGAGACAGAGAGGAAAGAGATGGGGAACACAGACACAGAATGATACAGACTACTGAGAAGGGAAAGAGACAGCGAGAGAGAGAAAGAGAGAGACAGAGACAGAGAGAGAGAGATAGAGACAGATAGACACAGACACAGACGGAGAGACTCACAGAGACACACAGAGAGACAGAGACAGAAAAACATACACACAGAAAGACAGAGAAAGAGAGAATTTCCTAATGTAGTCCTTTTCTCCAGCATCCCTCCTGACAAGATAAACTGACCAAGCTCCTGCTTTGGCTTTATTTTTCCTTGAGCATTTCAAAGGAAGATTTTTTTTTCTTTTTTTTCTGTTTGAAATCAGCAGCTTTGAGCAACAAAGGCCATAAACCCATAGATAAATATGTGATACCCTGTGCTGTACACTTCAGCACATGATTGTCATGAAAACATCTTTTATTCATTTAGATGGTCCTGAGAATCTACCTACCTCCTTACCTTCATGTAAGTTCTGTTCCCATTGGACCTTTCTTCAGGCAAAAAGGGTACCTACCCCCATCAACCTATCAACCAAAAACTAACTAAAAGTCAAGTATCTGACATTTTCTGAGAACAAATTAGAAAACAACTGTATTTTTTAAAAACAGCTGAGTTCTTTGATTAAATTGAACTTTTTAAAAAATTGCTCAAAGTGCCAACTTGACTGAATTCACTTAAAAAGCAGTTGGATTCTATTGAACCAATTTTTTTCTTTACCAACATTACAGCCAATCACTGGTGTGGGGAGGTAGAGTGAAAATAGTTGAATAGGAACAAAAATGACTTCATACACATACCTGGTTCTGCGTTAAGGCTTTCAGGAACACTAGTTCTTTTTCTTTTCCCTTGTAAAAGAAACACTTGACTAGGACTTCTGTAAGACAAGTGCTGTTTTAAAAAAAATTCAGGTGTGCTTTTCAGACACTTTCCAATTCACCCTCTACTTCTAAGTAGGCAGAGACCATGTGTCCCCATTTGAGAAACACAGACTTTTGAATATTAAGGAAAACTTACGGAGAAAGAGAACATAGGGGAAATGCTTCCTTTTTCTGACAGGTCATTTGATTGATGACTTCTGTCATTTGAGTGAATACGTGGGATTCAGTCCTTGGACCCCAGGTTTGAAAATGGGCAGCCTCTGGTCCATCTGTTTTCCTAGGACAGGCTTATCTATGAGAATATACTTTAAGTCTTGTTGCTTCCATCAGGGAAAGATTATGTGGTGCATTAGAGTAAGCTGTGGAGCTCCTGATTAGCATCTGGGATTTGATATGGATTATTCTAGAACTTCTGAATTTTATTGCTATGGTCCCAGTGCCATTTGGGGCCCTGAAAAGCTCTCAAAATGCAAGATGTCAGCTCTCTCACATGACATCGAAGAAGCTAAGATTCAGTAGAGAAGCCAAAGTCAACACATATAAAGAACCCAATCTATAGCGACACTGTTTCTGCTGCACTTGATTGTTTCTGCTGCACTCTTCAGTATATAATTTTCATGAAAATATCTTTAGCTCATTTAGATGGTGCTGAGAATCTGGCCACTTCTTTAGATTCATGTAAGTTCTGATCCCATTGGACTCCACTTCAGGCAAAAAGAGCACCTACCCCCATCAATCCATCAACCAAAAACAACTGAACACAGTCAATCATCTTACTTTTTCTGAGAAAAATAAAAAAAAAAACTTGATTTTTAAAAAAAAGTTATTTGAGTTCTTTGATTGAACTGAACTTTTTAAAAAGAGAGGATGGAATTTGGAGTCAGAAAGACCTGGGCTCAAGTATTGCCTCTGACATTGCTAGCTGTGTGATGCTTGGCAAGTCACATAAACTATGTGAAACTCATTTTTTAAAAAAACCCATAAAATGAGAGGTTTAGAGTTATGACCTATAAGGTCCTTCCTAAACTCTGTCTATTATCTTAAGATCATAAGATTCACTTGAGATTCAAGAAGAATAAATTTATATGGTTCCCCAAGACATCTGATATGAAGAAACCTAGGGTTGGAAGACAACTGGATAAAATAAATTTTCAGAATAATGGAAGTTCATTTTTGAACCGTAAACATGCCCAATGTTCTCCCTATATAGGGATTGCTAGAGAACTGGTGGTCCCCTGAGAAAATAATGTCATTAGCTGAAGAAGTCATAGAAGACAGTGAGCGGGGATAGGTATAGAACAGCTACCTACAGGGATCAAGGAGAATTTCAAGAACGAGCATTGTGATGGGCAGCAATACAGACCAGCAACAAGAAGTAACAACTGCTTAGATGGCTGGAAGCAAACATGCTTCAGAGACACAGAGGGAGACACTGATGTAGAAAAGCAAACCCACACTACCTCCTACCAAGTCCTTACTCAGAAACTGTACAGGTCTCTGGGAGAGAATTGCGAATTGGTGGGTGCTCAGATATGAGATCTATTTGTTTCTTTAAATAAAACTGTTTGTGTTGCAAGCCTTGTGAACCTGTGTGCTTCTTAAAGGAACCAATGACTACCCTCGGCATTGGGGTGGTGGTGGTGGTGGTGGTGACAGAGATGTCATGTACTAAAGTTTCCAGATGATCTTGGTGGGAGCAACAAGCCAGAAAAGTTAGAGGTCTCCAAAGCATCACCAGGTCCTTTATGTCAAAAGAAAGCCAGTAATTGACACATAGTCAGCATTTAATTAAAATTGAATATAGTCCAACTAAAAGAACAAGTGGTTCCTTCCAGGACGATACAGGGAAAGTGACTTTTGAGAGCTCAATTATTTACAAAGCTATTTCAACCCACCACTTTCCTTTCTTTGCCTATGGAAATCTAATCTCACAAAGTTTTTATCTGTTTCTGAAGGTCAGCCTCTTTTTTTCATATGGTATATTTCTAAAATACATTTTCCCAGAACTCTTTCTAGAATTATAGAACACATGTTTGTAGTGTAATAGAGGCTGGACAAGAAAAAAAAATCTGATGAAAGAGCAGCAGAAAGGAGCATAAAATATTTTTGAAATTCTTTTTTAAAAGTCTTATCAGGGGTCCCCTAGTCTTCTTTGACCTACTTTGATCTTTCATATTAATCTGGTCCTAAAACATTATAGCAAAACAAAAGTTACCCAAGTTAGCTATAATCATTGATTCTGGAAAATTAAATCACTGGTTTCTAAAAGTATTCTTCTAAAATGACATTAGTCTCTTTCTATGTATATACATACATACATACATACATACATACATACATACATGTATATATATACTTAGCTTAAGATGTTCAATAAATTCAGATGATGCAGTGAATTGATTGTGAAAGAAAGCATAACAAAGGTCACAAGTCCCTTTTAGTATTCTCCATCTAGCTCCTGTGATTTGCATGGACTATAATTGAGACCATGTGAGTGAAACAGAGTTGAAAGGAATTTTCTTATTCTAAGCCAAAGAAGAATTTAGACTGTGATAACTCTAATGGTAGAAGAGGAGTAGAATTTCAAAAAACATAATTAAAATGACTCAAAGCTTCTCTACCTGCTTGGCAGGATTAGGCCAAATGAAGTCTGCATCACAAAAGAAATAAAAACATCCTACAAGCCATAAAGTTACAAGCCAAAGAGCCGCAAGACCCTTTTCTCCATAGAGAAGGAGTTGCATTTAAGAAATGGTATTGTAGTGCCTTAAGAAGGGAAAAAGGGGGAAGAAGTGATAATAGCCTTCAGTATTGAAAAGCAAGTATACAGTAGAAAGGATTGGGTCAGTTTTGTTTGCCTTCTGAGGATAGAACTAGGAAAAAATGAGAGCAAAATGAAAAGAGGAAAATGTAGGTTTGATAACTGTAAAAGCTACTAAAACATTCAATCTAGAACTTTAATAGTCTGCCTCAGAATCGAGACAGCAAATTTATTAGGGATATGTAAAAGGATTGCTTTGCATCAGTGAGGTCCTGTTGAGGTTACATAACCTATGCTAGTGGATCCACTCAGCACAGTTCCATGATCTGTTCTACCTTCATTTAGCAGTCCATTTAAAGGGGCAAAGGCAGAGGATGAGAGTGATCCAAGGCCAAGGTTTGGTAAGGCAAGGTTGATGATATGATAAAGGGCCAAGAAACTCAAAAGAAGAATAGTGAACAACCGATTAATCCAGGGTTCCAAGATTGGAAAAGGAAGAGAATATAATTAATGCAGGAGTAATGGCCTAGGAGAGAACTGAGAGGTTGAAGAATTTTAAGTCATAGTGTGGATGACCACAAGATGATCAGGTTTTGAGGATGCAAGGCAAAGGAAGAGGTAAAATGACAATAGATTGTGATCAGATAAGAGACTTTCAGAACTCATAAACAGGAAAGTGGTGATTTTTGAGGGATAGTGAGAAGTGGGGTGGAGGTCAGGGGAAATGAGCAAGTTGGGGAATTGGGAGGGCGGTAAAGATGATTGAGAATCAATATATATGTTGAAGACCCATAGCATGAGAGCAGGAATGAGGAGGGAGAAAAGACTGTGAGCTAGGCTCTGAACTCATTAAGGAAGGAAAGGGAGTGTCTTGGAGGTCAGTAGGCAGCAGCTACCAGGAGTTTTATTAGGTGCTAGATATGGATTGATGAAGAGAGGTTCCTAAGGGATGGAGATAGAGGGAGAGCCTGGAAGTAGCAATGGGGAACAAGGAGTATTCTTGCTCTCCTACCTTGACTAATGAGTCAGGTGAATGAGTGAAAGTGCAACCAGTTCTGGAAAGGGTGGCCAGAGAGGCTGTATAATCAGAAGGGAGCCAGATTTCAGTGATATATGTAATGTGCTTTAGAAACCTTAGAGCTGGGGCACTAGGTCTTATGTCTGGCTTTGAACAAAAGAGGCACTTGAGTAAGTTTTCCTATAGAAACTCACTCCTAAGAGGGCTCTCTCTGGCAACTCTACTCTGGAGGTTCAGGCTGCCTTAGGCAAACAAGATGTCTGACTCACACAACAAACAGCGGTTCATTACCTCAGCTGGCCCAGAGAAGCATTTCATTATAATGGGCAGCCTTCTCTTTTTCCTGAGTGCTATACTAAAACAAGCTGGCCTCACTGACCTTTCTCACTCCATGGAAAGAAAGCAGGGGAAAAGAGAGAGGAGACACAAGTCAATAAGGAATAGAAGTCAAGGGGGAAACAGGAGGACTTGTAGCACCAAAAATAATAGACCTGCAAGGAACTTCAAAGGTCACAGACTTCAACTCCCGCATTTTGCAGGATAGGAAACTGAGGCCCAGAGAGGTAAGTAACAGAGGACAAAGGACTGGACACAGATAATGTCATAAAGTGCTTAGCGCAGTGCCAGGTACATAGTTAGTGTTATATAAATGTTAACTATTATTATTATTATAAAGGGAGACAATATCATGGTGATAAGACAAAGAAACCATTCAGGGGACACTAGTAATTCCCATGTAATGCTCATGCACCATTTTTCCTTCTGTGTCATCCTATGTGAACATGTGTGCATGCATCTGTTTATACATTGTGCCAGGACAATTGTGTCTAAGCGTCCAAGTGTTTGGCTTTTCTTGATGCAAAGCTGCTGTTACAGACTCCAAGCTCCGTCGCTCAGTGAAGCTGATTTCATTGAAGGCTTTGTTTTCATCTGGTCACTTTGTCACCTTCTCATCCTGCATTTACATAATGTTACCAGTCCAGGAAAGCATAGCCTCTGAGTGTGCACGCGTGTGTGTGTTTCTCTTTGCTGCCCACCTCCCATCCAGTGATATTATTATATTTACCATTCAGTGGGTACTGACACTGAGCTTCCATACCACCAAACAAAAAGACCCACATTTCCTCTTGGAGTGAACTAGATCGCATTAGTCTGCAGAGCAGCAGAATTAACAGTTTGCAGACACAAGCTTGGCTGAAATGAAGAAAATAGATTTCACACATAGTTTAAATTCTGGGAGTCTTTCCTCATGTATTTATTCCCAACTCCCAGTAAAACAAGCGGAAATTGTTTAAGAGCAGCCATGTGAAATCTGATTCAAAGACATAACCAAGGAAAGTCTGGGGCAGTGGAAATAACGTTTAACCTGGGATCAGGGAGAGTTGGGTTCTTACTCTACCAACCTTGGATCCTTAAGAGTGGCAAGTCATTTACTTTCACAAAACCTCAGTTTCTCTATCTACGAAATGGTGTTGATACAAATAGTTTGCCTTACTGGGTTATTGTGAGGATTAAACTAGATTATGAGGTTAAAATGCTTTGCAAAACTAAGTGTTATTAAAATTGCTATTATTTTTATTATTGTTAACTCTATCATGCCACTAATCACATTGCCCAGACAGCTCTCTTGGTGATGGGTCCACATATATCAAACAGTTTAGGGGGAAGAATCTGATAAAGTACAGCCAAATTCAAGATTATCATTTTGTAATTATTAAGAAGATGAATTGAAAAACACTCTTCATCTGATTGTAAATAAGTGCTTTAAAAATCATCGGTGGTTTGACTTAATTCAACCAAATTGTAATGGTCGTTACAGTGATGAAAGAAGAAGAGGAGGGGGAAGAGGACGGAGAAGAAGAATTGTTTCCCAAACTGTCCTAATGAGCTTCAAGTTCCTAACCTATTAGGTGGAAGTAATAATAATATTTGAATGACTTACCTTTTGGGATTGTTGTGAGGAAAGTACTGTGCAAATCTTACAGCTTTACAGCAATGGAAGTTAGTTGAAGAATCAGTATGGTGTAGTAGAAAGAGTGCTATGATAGGAGCCCAGAGATCTGAGTTGTAATCCTACCCTTCTACATGAGCATGGGCTTACATGGGCAAGTATGTGACCATGGGCAAGTCACTTCTCCTCTCAGAAACTCAGTTTACTCATTTGTTAAATTGGGACGATGATATGTGCACAACCTCCCTCACACCATTGTTATGAGGAACACGTTAGGTAAATGTGGGGTATTGACAAGAATAAATATGTATCAGATTGAAGGAGGTTATAGGATCAATATCTTCCATGTGTAAGAACTAGAACAGAATCCTAAACGTTCAAGTCTGAAGATGCTTAGAGATCATTTAATCTAATTCCATATGAGGAAAATGAGGAAACTGACAACTGCAGCAACTTAGGGATAAGGCTTGAACTCAGGCTCACATCTTCTAATTCCTGGCCCAGGGTTTGTTCCACCACACCTGGCTCTCTCTCATTCTTTATTTTAACCACGTGCTTTAAGTCTTGTTATTTCTCCCATTCTTTGTGGCTCTGGGCACATCTGGATTACAGTCTTATGCCTTTGTAATACTGTCCTTCTCTGGGCTTCCATATTTTTTCTTCTTGGCACCAACATTTTCCCAGTTTCCTTGGCTACAATCTTTAAAACCATCCTTGGCCTTCTACTCCTTCTTAGACCCCACCCCACCCATCTAATCAGTCATCAGTTCTAACAGTTCTACTGCCCCAATATCTCTGTAATCCATCCTCTTCTTTCCATTTCCACAGTCACCACTTAAGCTATGACCCTCATCACCTTCTTTCCAGGATTACTGCAAGCATTTTATGACTGATCTCTTAGTCTCCTCTCAGTCTCCAGTTTTCCAATTTTCCAATCTACATATGCACTACCATCAGCATAACCTTCTTAATGTAGCAATCTAATTAGATCATCCGCCACCTCAAATTCTCAGTGGTTCCCTATTGTCTACCAAATAACTCCTCAACCTGGCATTCAAGGGTCTGGGCAGTCTGTCCACACCCTGTCTTTATACTCTAATTTCCATAATATGTATTTATGCATTCTATGTGCCTGCCAAAATGGATTCCCTCAGACTCATCATGCCTTTGTTTATATGGCTTCTGACTCCAGGAAAATTTTCTTTT
This sequence comes from Notamacropus eugenii, assembly GCF_028372415.1. NCBI lineage: Eukaryota > Metazoa > Chordata > Mammalia > Diprotodontia > Macropodidae > Notamacropus > Notamacropus eugenii. Next base: position 433,109,953 of record NC_092875.1, on the reverse strand, counting down.
TTTATTGTGAATTCAGTAATAAACAATTGCAGACATTCCGAGACATGAAGAATAATAGGGAAGAGGATTTAGGGTTGTTAAAAACCTTAGCCAGGTAGGAACATATTATTGTATTATGACCCTCTTCTGCTCCTTCACTTCTTTCCCTCTGTGCACCTTGTAAAATATTTTATGGATGTTTCCCCAAAGGGATAATGCTATAAGACCTTAGCCTGAAAGGGCCAGGGTCTCTCCAGCCATCCTGATGAATATCAGGCCACTGGACCGAGATAGTTCAGGAGAAGAAAGTGAGGTTGGTGATGCTGCACAGCCCTCCCTCATTCAAATCAAAGTCAACTGCAAGATATGTCATCATCTTAATGTCATGGTCCTCTTTGAGAATGAAGGACAAACACAACAACAAGGATGTTTCCCCTTCACCCAAATATTTATCATAGTCCACAAGCCCTTAACAACTCTTTATAACAAATATAGGCAATTAATTAAATCAATATATTGGCCATATGTGAGAACTCAGATCTGGCACTATATCTCCAGTATTTGCCCTCTCGATAAAGAGGTTAGAAAGATCTTTGAAGCATGATCAGTCTTTTGGGGCCATAGTTGTTCCCTGATTCAGTCAAATTTTTGAAGTCCTTCAGAGTTACAAGACTGCATTTTCTTAGAGTGTAGCTCTGACCATGTCACTCATCTGGATTTTCTCATGACCTTCTCCTTTCCTCTTTCACATCATTACCTCTCAGGAACTATCTTTGCATCATTCTTTCTATTGCATTCACCTCTTCTGAACTTTCCCTTTCCTTGAAAACTGCCACTTTATCCAAACCCCTCCCTATCTAGAAAAATCTTTTCCATCTTTTAAGGTCCAATGCAGGTATTCTTCATCCATGAATCCTTCTCTGATCACTCAGACAAAACTGATCACTCCTTCCTCAGTACTCTCTCAGTACATTACATTTCCCTAATGCACTTACCATATTCTAATTTGTGTTATATCCATCTGTGTACACATTTTCTTTCTCTTGCTACACTGCAAGTTTTTTCAAGATAAAACATTTTAAAGACTGATTTTTGTATTCCCCATTCTAGCTAACATGGTTCCTTGCACATTGCAGGTATTTAAGGATCATTTACTGCATTTGTGGAAATAAATTTGGATAAAGTAAATGTGATAATACCGAAGCCTTACTCTGCTATCTCATGCTGCTGTGGAGGTTGCCCGGGGTTGTAGAGAACAAGTACTGGAAGGTCCTAGCAAGCTGAAATAGCTTTAAATATAGACAAGACTATATGCCTGTCATCTATGGTTCAGTCTAGCTAAGTTTAGACAGATACATCATGAGAAGCCACTAGGGAATGAATATTTTCAACCATGGCAATTTAGGAAAGACTGTCTCTTAAAGGCATAGATCTGTGTTGGCAAAGTGAATACTTACACTAATGCAATCACAAATCCTTGAAGTATTGAAGAATAATTTTGTAATATTTCAAAATATGGTAGGACTGAAACCTGGGGATTGTCTGTGGCTTCTATTGTTTACTTTTTTCTATTTGTGTTTTCCTGCTCTTCTCATTAGACTTTAATGTACTGGAAGGCCAAGGCCATTTTTCTATTTCTTTTTCCTCAGAGATAACTCCCCAGACAACTTGATCCATTCTGTTGTTTAGAACATGGTAGGCCAGGAAGCAGTAATCAGTTTCCCAGGAGCTTAGGAAAGCTCATGCCACACAGGGATGATTCTTGAAAAGGGGAAAGGAGCTCAATACTGGGACTCATTTCCATTTGACTTCCTAATTTCCTGGGACTTGCAGTTTTCCAGATTTTCTTTCCACAGAAGCAGAGATCAGGGAAAGGAAAATATCAATTTAGGTGACACACATAGAATGAGTGATTCCAGAGGAGCCACTGGAAAATGATGACACCAAAAGGGGAAGATAAGGGACAAAGGGAAGATCTAAATAAGCAACATGAACAGAGCAGAGATTTAAGAAGATTCATATGAGAGTAGAGAATTCAGCACATTGGAAAGAGGAGAGATTGGAAAGAGACATTGTCTCTTACTTTGATGTTACAAAACAGCCTTGATTTCCATTGTGAGAGTTCACCCAACTCACAAAGAGCCTCTTGATGCCTTCAGAGATATACTATGACCAAAGATAATGTCAATCACCTGATGACCACCATTCAGGTGATAAGTCATTCCAAACCTAGGCAGGTACTTGGACCTCAACCATCATCATCATCATCATCACCTTCACTGTTATTAATATTGTTATTTTACAAAACCTGTGGTTTCCTTGGTGTAGGAAGCTCCCAGTGATGTATTTCCTCTACTAATGCAATTCAATCTCTGTTCTGAAACTTCATTGATTAACAAAATTTGAAAGTTGGGAAGGATCTCTAATCTCTAATCCAGCCCATACACAAAATGAATCTTCCTTGTCATATTCACTGTAAAGTGGTCATCTAGCCTGTGTTTGAAGGAGCAGCCCATTACTTCTCCAAGAATTCATAGTCTTAGAGGGTTTCCTGGGGAGGCACTGAGAGGTTAAATGCATGGCATCATGCCACCAGTAAGTGTCAGACAGAAGAATTCAGGTCTTCCTAGTTCCATGAGCCAGTTTGCTATACCATGCTGCCTCTCATCTTGTTCTTATAATCAGAGAATTCATATTAGAAAGAAGAGTTGCAAAGGTAAAACCTTATGAACACAAAGGATATGAAAGGATACAACACAGTACAGACCTTAATGAAGATTAGAGAACTCATACTAAAGAGAAATCTTATAGATATAGTGACTACAAAAATATTCCTTACTGAACTTGAATACCCAGCGGAAAGTCTGTAAGAAACTCTGTAACTGCATAAGCAACTCTATAAATGGCTTAGTAGTTATTTAAAGTCCTACTTACTTTTAAAATTTTTAACAGTGCTTCATACAAAAACTAATCCCCTTCCTCCTCCTCCTTGCCATCCCTCCAGGTCTCCACACACACATTTCTTCAGTTTATCTTGATGCAGATTTGGTTAATCAAATGACCAACATAGCCAAAAGAGGAAAACCAGTTTTCTCCTCACTCTGCTAACTTCTTAGGAATGTGTGTTTTGTTATTCCAGATTATTTTATAACTGCTAGTTCAGGCTGTGTTAGGGTAATATTTGCAAAACTTCATAGGTCATTTAGTCCAACTCCTACTAACTCATATTTTGGACCGGGACTAGGAGAAGGGATGGTGAAAAACAGCGACTCCCTTAAATCATAGTGCTCAACCTGGTCTATGTATACTAGATGTATGGATATGCATATTTATATGTAATTAAATATGTTTATTTGTATGAATGTGTGACATGCATACACATGTGTGTGTATAAAATATCCTTAGGAGAAGGGGAAGAAAAGGACATTGTACAGTTTTCACCATTCACCCAACCAGGGAGTCTCTCTTCTTGTAATGTAACCAAGGGAGAAACCAAGGGAGAATAGTGGTTTACTTGAGAGTAGACTAGAAAGGAAGAGAAGGATGGGAGAGAGTTCCAAGACAGTCACTTTCAGGGAAATCTGGGCAGGATGGAGTATGACACTCATCGGTTTAAGGTAACATGCTACCATGGAAAGATTTGATTTTGAGTCAAAGGACTTGGGTTTGAATCCCTAGCTTGGTTATTTACTCCTGTGTGACCTCAGGCAGACTACTTAACTACTCAGAGTCTCAGTTTCCTTATTTGTTAAACAAAGGGGTTTAGATTACAGGATTTCTAATCCTCCCAGCTCTAAACTTTATGATCCTCCCCCTTGAGAACCAGGTGGGTCATTAATCCACTATCCTATTTTCCACCAGTTTTCTGCCTAGAGCCTGAGGTCCAGGTGGCCCCACAGAATGAGCCAAGTTTGTCTGAACACTTAATGGCTATTATCACACAGAGAAGAGGTAACTATCACCTGGGGCCCTAAGGGACTCATCTATCGGTGGAACAGAGAAATCCAAGCAGTGTTTTAGTTTCCCTGTGTTGAAGATACAGGGGAATACAGAGCAATTTCCTCCCCTCTTCTCAGATGATGCCATAAATAATCTTCCAGGCTGAATTTCTACAGCATTTCTCCTTCCTACCTACATCCAGCTTTGGTGGCATTGTCATTGTTGTTGTTTTCCAAGAAACAGAGCTGTGACTCACTGGTTTATCTTGATCCCAAGTCTCTCCTTTCCTAGGCTACTTGCCAAGGAGATGACCAGATACAGCCCCAACAAAGCTATCTCTAACTCCAGTCCTACATAAGTGAGCCCCACCAGACAAAGGAATATTCCCTTGGTAAATTGGGCTTGAGAGTCTCAGCGGATTCAGAGGAGCTGGGCTGCTAGTAATGCCAGGCCCCTGTAAAAATGTGAAATAGATAGAAATTTGTCTTTGGGCCCTGCCTATTTGCTATTTTCCTTCCTGGGTCCTTTTCCTGAGGGCTATCTTATTTCCCACTCCTGTCAACTAATACCTAGTCTAGTGTTAACTGATAGTTGGGTGTTAGCTACAGGTGGTACTGATGAGGGCTGGAAGGAGGTGGTGGTGAGGCCCCCACAAAGACCAGGGTACCAGGGGCAAACCACTTGGAAAGCATTCACGAACTCAAGCATTGTTGAGATCAAGGTAAAGATTTATTACATTCTTCAGTTTTCAGTAGGCAAGAGTTCTTAGGGAACCTGCAACCTTAAAGGGGTATAGTTAAAGTTTATATAGCATATTCCATAGTAAAGCATGTGCCAAATATGCTAACTAGGTGTTTTGGCATGGAATTAGGGAGTGGTTAAGGAATGGTCAGTTTTTAAAGGAACATACACTTGTGGTATCTACTGTGCAGGTATTTTACCTAAAATTCATCAGGATATAGCCCAAGCCAGGGGTACCTGGAGGTGTGATTTTAGGCCTGAAACATTACTAAGTTGACTAGCAGTCAGGACTGGCTCAGAAATACCAGGTTTCTCTCATCAATGTCTTGTTAGACAAGATAAATGTAAGGGAGTATATGTATGTCTAAGTCTAGGATACACGTGATTGGTCAGTGAGTAGTAAAAGTCATTATGACCCAGTGCACAGCCCTTTCAGTTAGTACGCAGATGGTTCAGACTAATAAATACTATAGGTGCACCTGGCTACTTTATCAGGAAGGGAGATAACAGTTGTTGCTGGGGCAGGCTGTGTCCTTGGGCTAGAGAGAAACTGCCTGGGATAGTATTTTGAGGCTAGGGAGAAATGTGATTTTTAAAGAGAAATGTGATTTTAGAATTGGGACCCAAGCACATGTACCCAAACACCCTATCAGTATAGTAGAAAGAACTGTGCCCTAGGAGTCAGGAGACCCAAGTTCAAGTCGCTATGTCACTATGTGACCCTTCATCCAGTCACTGTCTCTGTCAGGCTTCAGAGACTTCATCTGAAAAATGAGGACTTTGGACTAATTTGATCTGTGAGAAGCTTTCTGGTTCTAATATTCTGGGATCCAGAGTCTATTAGAGCAGCCCAGTCAAGGGGCAATGAGAACATGAAACAGGAAGGTGATAGCAATAATCCATATTGATACCCTACATTAATACCAGCCATTAAAGTTTATGGAGGACTTTCTTCACCAGAAGCCTGTACAAGGATTATGCAGTAGATGAGAAATTGAAGTTTGAGTATATCCTCGAAGTCTTTATCCTAGTGAAACAGTTTAAAACCTTATTACCTTTCCAGTTTTGTTACACAGTATACCCCTCCATACATTCTACATCCAGTCCCAGAAAACTGGCCTTCTCATATATGATATTTCTCCTGTTTCTCACATATGAACTTCTCTATTTCATGTCTGTGCATTTGCACTGGCTGTCTTCCATCCCTACATGTACACTTCCTTCTGTCTATTTTCTTTTTCTTTCTCAGCTGAGTTCAGGTACCCCCTTCTTCATGAAGCCTTTCCTGATACCCCCAACTTTTAGTTTCCTCTTCCCATCCTAAACTCCAAGCATCTAGTACATGTATGTCTTTGTCTCCTCTAACAAAATCTGAGCTCCTTGAGGAAGTGTATCTCCAGGCATTTACCATCATGTTTAGTTTGATCTTGTTTAGTGCTTGACAAAAACTTACAGATGACTGATTGATTAGTAAAAGTTAAAGGGTTGAGGACTGTGGTCCGTTGACCCTCTTTCAGGAAATTCCACTTTGTCAGTTTTTAACATTCATCCACCTTGTTGCATTTCATTAAGGTAGTTTCTCTCTCTCTCTCTCTCTCTCTCTCTCTCTCTCTCTCTCTCTCTTTCTCTTTTTCCCTCTATCACACCCTCTTTCTCTTTCTATCTCTAATTCTCCATCTATGTCTCTCCATGTCTGTCTCTATTACTTGAGCTGTAGGAATAATATGGGCAGGGAACACATCTATTCTTAACAATAACTTTCTAGTCCAACTCCAAGGGTCCACAGCAAAGGAACTGCTGTTCATTGGAAATACCTAATCCCCTGAGAGGCTTTGTACCTGGACTCAGGGATTGCCTTAGGTGGTACAAATTTGGGAGAGGAAGGAAAGAGAGGGGAAATAAAATTAAGGGAATGGAGGTTCACCATCGAAGGCATCCTGACATGTTCCTGAGTCATGAATAGAAAACAAAATGTTGGCTATGTCCCAAGATGAAATAGGGAGTACAGAGTGTGGTTGCCATCGTGACTCAAACCCAAGAATTCTGGTGAAATCCTGATAACAATGGCCAAATCAAAAGACTTCAATGGATTGCAACTTTCCCCAAGAGGTTAGCAGTTCTCCATGTTAACCACTGAGAGACTGCTAAGAGGAAATAGGGGGATCATTTTTCTGCCCCCTCTACATGCAGAGGGATAGTTTTACTACCTTCCCACAGAAGATGGTGAAACTCTCCTTCCTGGGAAGAGAGGTTCTGTCTCCTCTCTAAGGAAATATAGAATGTTCAACTCACAGATCTGCAGCTGTAAGGGACTTCAGAGGTCATCTCCAACCCCAGACATTTTCCAGAAGAGGAAACTGAAACCTAGGGAAGTTAAGTTAGTTGTAGGAGATTGTAGTCATATGTGTAGGGAGCAAGGGAGTAGATGACTGATTCAGCTGTTTGACTATCTCTTCTGATTTGCATTTTTTGGTGCTTTTATGTATTAAATGAATGATCTGAAAGTATAAGTAGGTACCTTGTGTATAATTTGCATAATTTATTATTAACAAGAATAATATTTAACCTATGAAAAGGGTCTAGTGGCTCCAGAGCTAGAATTCTCAGACTTCTGAGACCTGGTGGTGATGTAAAGCCACCTAAAACTTGCCTTTGGAAAGGTAGGTAACCACAACGGAATAGCAAAGGGTATATAAAGGTCTACAAGAGGAAGAAATAGCCCTTTTTTCCTTTTAAAAAAAGAATTTCATATGATGAATAGGGGAGGGAAAAATTCATTAGGGTGGCAGGTGGTTCTGTAGTATGTCTTTCCCCATGGGAGTGAGCTCCTGGTAAGTGTGGAGAAACACAGCTCTGGTCCCAAGAGCCTTGCAAACTCTTCTGATAACAAATGCATGGATCTTCACACCCCAGTACACAAACAAGACCAGTTTAAATAGGTTTTTAAAATCCCTTAAAGCTTGTAAACCCTGAACTGTTACCCAACAGACCAAATGGGGAACCTCTTCAACGAATGGACATAAACAACAAAGCATTCATTCTCTCAAGCTCCCAGCTTTAAGAAAGACACAACTTTTGATGATCCATTGGAAAAGAAGAATTCTTTGGTTGTGAAGGCCTGGAATAGAAGTCTTCCTGTAATAGAATTTTTTGACTATGGATGCACTGAAATGACATTTATGGTGGTATAATGGAAAGAGCACTGAACTTGAAGAGTAATCCTAGACTATGGATGATGATGTGAGATTTCATTTACTATACTTTTTCCTACCTTGCACAGGTCTGAAGCATGGCTAGGTGGTACAGTGGATAGAGTGCTGGTCCTGGAGTGAGGAAGATTCGTCAATTTGAGTTCAAATTCAGTTTCAGACACTTATAAGCTATGTGACCCTGGGCAAGTCACTTACTCCTATTTGCCTCAGTTTCCTCATCTGTAAAATGAGCCAGAAAAGGAAATGGCAAACCACTCCAGTATCTTTGCCAAGAAAACTTCAATTGGGGTCTTGAAGAATTGGACACAACTGAAACAAGTCAACAACAAATGTATAGACCAGGTGTGGCTCTTTGTTCAATTTCTAATCTAATTTTCTTTTCTTCCATGCCAGGAGGTAGTGTGACTGTTTAACTGGTGCCTGTTTAGCTCAACCAGTGTGCATTAGGTTTATGTGGAGATCTGTGGCAGCACCTGTTCCAGGGCAGATTTCCTCATTAGTTTTTCCCAAGTTCTCTGAATGCCCTTCAAAGCATAGTCTAAGACACAGGAATTGCATTTTAACCAATTAAAAAAAAAAGAATACTAAATTCCCTGTAAAGATTTAAAGGCACTGCTGTTATTGAAATAAGTCATTCCCATCTGAGCAGTGAAAACAAAAATGAAGAATTGTCACTATCAAAATTGCTCAGCACCTGGCCTGGACATTATTTTCTGGTATTAAAGTCATCTACTTCCCCACTCCAGCTCCACAAACACATTTTCGTATTCAGAAAAAAGATACTGACAGTTCAAAGGGACGGCAAGCCACTGATATAGCAGCCTGATGAGGAGCAGGATAAAAATATATTAGGAGACAGAAGTTAAAACTCAAATTATTTCTCTGTCTCTGTCTCTGTCTCTCTCTGTCTCTCTCTGTCTCTCTCTGTCTCTCTCTCTCTCTCTCTCTCTCTTTCTCCATAGTGGACCAATCCAGAGAAATAATTAGGGAGGATATGGACAATCAGCACATAACACTTTTTTAAAATTTGCTTTTATTTTTAAGTGTATTTTATGGATTTCATTAAATATTTCCCAATTACATGTATTTTTTTTTTAATTTTTGAGTTCAGAATTCTCTCTCTTGCTCTCCTCCCAACCCCTTGAGATTGTAAACAATATATTTATTATACATGTGAAGTCATGTAAAACATATTTTTATTGCTATCTTTTGTTTTTGCATCACCTAAATGTTCCTCTGCATCCCTCTCCTCACCCTTTCTGGACAACCATCCCATATAACAGAATAATTTTTAAAGAAAAAACAATCAGTAAAACTAATTGACACATTGGAAAAAATCTGAAAATGTGGACCTCCCAACTCTGCAAAGCAACAGGAGGTGTCTTCTCATATCTCTTTTCTGGGGCCAGGTTTTTTCTTTGTAATGTTACAACATTCACTTGCTATTGTTTTATGTTTGCTCTTTTCACTTACGTTGTTGCAGTTGTGCTTGTTTTTTTTTATTTTTTTTACTCTTCTTGCTTTACTCTGTATCAATTCAAGTCAGTCTACGCTTTTCTTTATTCATCTAAGTCATTCCTTTTGGCACAGGACTATTCTGCTAAAATCATATCATTATTTGTTTAGTCATTTTTCTGTAAATTTATACATGATAAATTTTTAAAAAATTTACTCTAATGCTGTAATATCATATGCATTATAATATTAGTTATTTATCTGTATTATGTATTCTTTGTGTATTTTGGATATCAAATCCTTAAGAAATTTGATATGAAGGCTTTTCCCAATTAGACTACTTCCTTTCTTGTCTTAGATATTTTTTATAGAAGCTTTACAATTTCATGTAATTGAAGTTATTTTCTCTTTTGTAGAAATTTCTAACCCTTGTTTGGTTAAGAATCTGTCTCCCACATAGTTATGATAAGCTTGTGACCTGCTCACTTAGAATATGTTTGCGGATTGATCCTTAATAATTAAGCCACATGTCCATTTTGAAATTATTGTAGAGCATAGTATAAGTTGTTAGTCTAATTTCAGACATACTGCTCTCAAGTTTTCCCAGCAGTTCTTATCAAGTAGGCAATACTTTCCTAAGAAATTTATGTTTTCATGTTCATTAAAACCTGAGTGATTGAGTTCCATCATTTTTGATTCCCCTTGTTTAATCTGTTCCATTTATCTACTCTATTTTTAAAATAGTCTTTATGACTGTTGCTTTATAAAATAGGTTGAGATTGGGAAATGTTATTACCTCTTTGTTGTTGCCTTTTTTTCATTATTTCAATTGATATTCCAAATGGTTTATCTCTCAATGAATTTTGTAACATCTTACTGAGTTTTGCTAAATATCTCTTTGCTAGTTGATTGTTATAAAATTAAATCTGCATATTAGTTATTTTTATTATATTGACATGGCTCAGACATGAGGACTGATTTAAACTGCTCTTTATTTCTTTAAGGAATGCTTTGTAATTGAATCTATACAACTATTTTGTGTTTTGGTAGCTTGAACCTCCCCTCAATATTTTATGGTTTTTGCAGTACTTTTTCATAGGAATTATCTTTCTACTGTTGTCTCCTGGATTTTATTTTTAAACAAATACTGTTAATTTTGTGGTTTTATTTTATAACTTGCAATTTTGCTAAGTCAGTAATTCTTTTCAATCAGTATTTTGGCTACTCATTAGAATTTTATAAGTTAAGTCATCATGTCTTCCACAAATAGGAAGAGTTTTTCTTCTCCATGCCTGTCTTTAGTCAATCAATTAGCAGCTATTTATTAAGTGCCTTCTATGTACTAGGCACTGTGCTAAGTACTGAGGATATAGAGAAAGGGAAAAGATAGTTTCTGCCCTTGGAAATAAAAAGCTTTTAAAACTTTAATTTCTTTCTCTTGTCTTATTGATATTGCTAACATTTCAAGAGCCATACTAAATAATAGTGGGGACACAGCATGGTTGCTTTATTCTTGTATTTATTGAAAAAACTAGGATATGAATATTATGCATGATACTTCTTTGTGATTTTAGGTAGGTACTTTTGTGATATTAAAACTGATTTCTCTATGTTTGTACTTTATAGGGTTTTTAGCATATTTAGGTTGTACTCTATCAAAAATCTTCTTTATATCATTTGAGATAATTATATGGTTGTTAATGTTTTTGTTTTTAATATGATTAATTCTGTAAATTGTTTTCCTACTATTGACCCATCCTTGTGTTTCTGGCATAAATGCAATGAATAATGAATAATTTCTTTGATTAATTTCTGTAATCTGTTTGATAGGATTTTACTTAAAATTTTTTCATTATGTCAGGTTGTAGTTATTTTTATTTGCTTTATACTTTCCTGGTTCAGGTATTAGGTCTACATTTGTCTCCTAAAAGGAGTTTGGGAGAGTGCTTTTTGTGCAGTATTGGTATTGATTGTTTTTTAAATGTTTGATGGAATGCTTCTGTAAAACCATCTGGATCAGGAGGGTTTTTTCCCCCTTTGGTAGTTCTTTTTGAGTTCTATTTCCTTTTTTGAAATAGAATTATTTAAGACCTCTATTTGGACTTCTGTTAAGCTGTATATTTTTGAAAGTAATACTCTATTTTTCTGTTTTGTTAGCATATACCTGGGTTTAGTAGCTCCTAATAATTTTTTATTTCTTGGCTTGGTTCTAACTTGCCCATTTGTTATTTTTTAAAAATCTACTTCCTTTAGTGTATATCTATGATGCTTTTTATTATTTATTTTGCTTTATTGATAAGTAAGTGTTTTTAAGATCTAAAAGTATCATTGTTGTGAGTTACTGTTTGTGAAAATATCATGTACCATGAATATCAGGGTGTTACGTTGAGAGTGGCTATCTCTGTAATTAGAAATATATTGGTGAGGTCTCAAGAGCCAGAATAGGAGAATTATATTTTCCCTCAACAATGTAGCCTCTATAAACTTGAGTTTGAGTGTAAGCTATGCGCTAGTGGTCTATTTCTAAGAACCTAGATCTGCCAGGATGAAGGCAGGTTGGGTTGAGTCAAAACAGAGACATACCCCATGTGAAGGTTAATTACTGTACTGTTGTGTGGTGATATCAAAGGTGACACTCCAGACCATACCACTACCATTACACCTGAATGCCCTCCCATTTCATCCCTACATCTTAGAACACCTACTTTCTCTCAGTTCCAGAGCCTAACCCTACTCAAAGCCTTTCCTGGCCCTCTTATTTTTCACCTCTCCCTCCTTCCTCAAATTATGTTGTATACAGAATCAATGTCAGGTAGTAGAAATGGAACTGTACTTGGAATCAGGAGAGAACTAGGTTTGAATTCCACTACAGTAACCACAAAGTCATTGGCGGATAACCTAACCTCCTAAAGCCTCAGCTTTTTCAAATATAAAATGGAGATAATAAACATGGAAAAACTATCTCACAGGGTTGTTCTGTGGATAGAATGAAAAACACTTTGCAAACTTTAGAGTATTGTATAAATATAAGCTACTGATATCAAGCTGTAGCTCCTCAATAGAATGTAAATTACTTGAGAGCAGAGATTATCCCTAGAAAAACTCCCCATGCATAGTAGAGTTCCTTTCTAGCAGCTACGAATATAAAACAAGTTCTAGTCCCAAAGTGTGGGGAATGATGCTCCAACCTCAGGTCCTTCCTACTGTTATTTTCTGAGGTCTGTCTTGGGGCCTAAACTAGTAAACTTCTCTCCACTTCTAAGCCACAGCTAGAACCCCCAGCTACACTGTTCTGCAAATGATCTTACTCCCTGTGGTCTCTCTGGAGGTTATGAACTACAGCTGTCCTCTCTGCCCTGGAACTGAAACCAAGGACTAGTACGGTGCTTTTCACATAGATGCTTCAGAAATATTTGTCAAGTTGAATGAAGGATGGGCAAGTGATCAAAAGAAAAGCTACCAACATTTGAAGCCCTAGCCCAAGGACTATTATTCTCTTGTGTGGGCTGCTTCTAGAGAAGTGAAGAGCTTGTGAATCTACAAAGGGGAAGAGTCTCATGTGCTAGGACCAAAGGATGACAGCATACAATTTGTGGTTGCCTGGTAGGGGATGCTGTTCAGGGAATTCTATCTCCCTCATTGGAAAGAAACTTTGTTTAAATGATTCATTCACTTGTACAATTCTCAAAGAGAAACTCCCTCCATTCACAAGATTAGTCTCTTACTCTGTCCTTTGTACCAAAAGAGGTCTAAATTGTTTGTGTGATACCAACATTGTCATATTTCCATTAGTCTGACATATTTTGGCTAAGATGGTACCAATTCACTCATTTTATTTATAATTTTCCTTATGAATTTACCAGATATTGGACTGAATTGAGAGAGAGGATGTCTTAGTGCATACAGTGATGGATTGAAAGTTAGGAAGATCTAGGCTCAAATATTGCTTATTATTAAAGGTAGAACCCTGGGCAACTCACTTAAACTCTCTGTGCCTCAGGCAACATTCTAGGATTTATTGAGTATCTGTTAAGTCATTGACCAGTTGTAATCTACCTGTGGTTGGTGGAAGGAGTTTCCTGTACTATGGAAATCACTGATGGTTCATATAGTCATATATTTCCATAGATTAAATAGATAGAGAAGTTAACTTTGTAAAAATAAAACAACCCAAGAACATTTACAGATCCACAAGTTTAACGTAGGGATAGCTCAAGTTAAGAGGCCACTGTTTAAGGACAAGTGTAAAGTTTCTATTTGTCCTGACATTTTCTGGCTGGCAAGCCATTAACTTGGCAGAAAACTTCAGCTGATGGACTGAGTTGGATTTAATTGTGTTGTTTTCATTTGAAACATATAATTCAACCTCTCCCTCATTTGAGTGTGGAAGAGTAATTGACCTGCTGGTTGCTTTTCATTTATGATGCCATATTGTTTCTCATTGAGTTTCCACCAGCTTCCATTCCCCATATTAATTGGAAACTTTGTTGTGTGTCTCCTGGCTCATCTTTTATGTATTATTAATGAAGGGCGAATGAAAACCTGAATTCTAGACACTCTGAACCAGCTGTCTTTTACCTTCTTTTATATGAGATGTTGACATTGTTGGTTAGCAGGCACACTCTCTCAATTCCTTGAAAGAGACATGTCTTGGAATGAGATGTTTTGTGCCTCACCCAAGAGTGGTAGGAAAAAAAACCAGATAGAATCAGAATTTGAAGGAGCCTTAAAGATAATTTAATATAACCCCTCATTTTACTGGTGGGAAACTGAACCACAGAGAGGCTAAGGGATATACCCAGAGGTCAATGACAAAACGGAAAAATTCATATGCACCAAAATATTCATAGCATCAAAGAACTTTAAGTAAAATAGATACCCATTGATTGGAGAATGAAAGCAAAAGTTATGTGAGTACAATGTCATATCATTGCACTGTAAGAATTGATGAATTTGATGAATGCAGATAAGTCTGGAAACACATATGAACTAATGAAGACTCAGGTAGGCAGAACTGAGAAAACAATATGCACAATGACTACAATAAATGGAAACAATGACAAAACAACCAAAACTAAATGCTACAGAAGTATAATAACTAAGGTTGGTCCCAAATAATTGATATGGAAAGATACCTACTTCTGCTCTTTCGCAGAAGTGTAAAACTATGTGTGTGGAACTCTGCATATAATGTGAAGATTTTTTTGTTTCTTGATTAGTTTAGTTGAAATTTTTTCTTTTCTTTTTAATTGTTTCTTATGAGGGATGCCTCTGAAAAAAGGGAAGAAGAGAAGCCTAATGAGAAATGTAGGTGGTATAAAAACAAAATATATCAATAAAAACCAAAGGGTTTTAAAAGAAAGATTTCTTTCAAGATCACATAGTCAGTTAGTGGCAAGAATGGGATTTGAATTCACATCTTCTCATTCCAAGTCCAACTTGCTTTTCGCCGTACTTTCTCTTCTCTTCTACTTTAATGGCTCTATCCATGCAAGAGTAAAGCAAAACATCTATCAGTTTGGTCAACTGTACTCAGCAAACAGTTAATTTGGTGGTGGGAAGGACAGAGTGAGTCAAATTCATTCGTTCTATGGGTTGGTAATATTGAATGCTTATATCACAGGAGCAAGGAAGGATCTGAAAAATAAAATCAGAAAAAAGAAATTTGTTAAATCACTTGTTTGGTTGTGTTAACCAGTCAAATCGTGAATTCTGGAACAGCTCTCATTTTTTTTTACTATCATAGATTTCAAGCAGGAAGGAACTTTAGAATTCATCTAGCCTAATTACTTCATTTTACAGATATGGAAACTGAAGCCCAGAAAGTTGTGCTTGTTACACAGTAGTAAATAACATAAGCCTACTGTACTGCTCTTTCTATTAAATTATCTGTGATCCTTCTTCCTGCCCAGCCATGCTCCTATGATTTTTCCTAAGGGTGTCTACCTAGAGTCATGGATAATTCTGGGGGTCTAAATTCTATGGTCTTAAAATAATCTTAAAAGTCATTTAGTTACATTCATTTTTTAGATGAAAAAACAGAGGCCCAGGGAGATGAAGTCACTTGCCTAAGATTACATAGCTAGTTAAGTGCCAGAACTGATATTAGGACCCTGGGCCCCAGACACCAAAACCAGTGTTTTTAGTGTCACATCATGTTCCTTTCTTTCTTCTACATTCATCTATTTGTCTTTCCCTATGTTCCTTGCTTGAGCCCTTAGAGCAGACAGACAATTCTGTGATATTAGAAATAAGCACCCTTCCACTCTCAAAATTCCCATCAGTGAAGACATTTATTTATGTCTCTGGAAGGTAACTTATCTCAGAAAAGTAACACATTAGCCTGTCAGTGCCCTTTACAATATTACTAAAATTCATGTAGTGTATTAATTACTTGTCAACTATCAAATGTCTGGGTGAGCAGAATAGGACAGGAAAGATTTGATGGGAGGGCCAAAGGTCTGAAGTTATTATTTGGATTGAGCTGCCCCCCAAAAAGAGGTAAGGAAGCATAAATATGAAAAAGCAATGTTGATGGATCCAAAGACAAACTTTCCACTTAGGAGATTTCTCTTACCCCTAATTTCCTTAGATTAGAGTCTTTTCTTTAATATTAGATTGCTTTTGCATTAAGCTATTACAAAGCACTGATGAGAAAACTGAGGATCAGAGAGGTTGACCAAAATCTCATAACAATTTCCTGGTTGAGTCAATGAACTCAGGTCTTACTACTTCTGGTTCCGCATACTTTCCTAACCCCCAATTTGTCAAGTGGCTTTCTTTTTTCCTTTTCTTCCATATCTTTCCTGTGCTCTTCAGCCAGAGATCAAAATAGGCTTTCTACCTATTCAAAGCACTCTGGGCCAACCCTGACTCAGGTCAATCTAGTGATTTGTACTCAGGATTGAAACAAAATGAAAAGTTCTATCTAACATTAAATAAAAAGATATTTACTTAATAATAACATGGAAAGCATGTTCACCATCATAGATTCAACTGGGTGCAGTTGTGCCTTCAGATTTTCTACAGTGATACATCAGAAGCATGTTTCAAATCCTTGGAGGCCCCAGGTCCTCATGCACTGGTCTTTTGTGCTTACATGATTAAGAAGTTATATTAATATTTCAAGCTTCAGTTTGGTGGACCAATTTAGCCTTGAGGATGGTTTCAGTGGCTTTTAGGGAAAGACTAGCCTTACATGTTGTTATTATCACATCCCATACCTTGGTCCCAAGGTCCCAAAGGACTTTGAGGACCTTCTACCACTTGAAGGGCCTTGCAACTATTACTTGGCAACACTAAACTTGGAACTGAAGTAGAAACTTAGTGAAGGTAAAAGAAAAAAGCTACCATTGTAACTGTCCACTGAATGTGAAAATAACAATGACTAGACATCCCAACTTCCACGTTCCCCTTTAAAAGAACAGGTTTCTTCATCCTACTGGTTAAGTTTATGTAGTGGATGATCCCATATCTTTGCAATTCACAACAAATCTCTAGATAGAAATCATTGTCTAGCAGAAGGAGCAGTACCAGAAGCGTTAGAGCCACGGCACAGAGGATGGTGCTTCTGGTACAGTTGCCAATTCTCATTACAGGTCAGAATTATCTCTTAAAGTGGCTAACAGGGCATTCCCCTCTTGCATGTAACTTGTCCCAGTGCCAGAGTCAACATTGATAAGAACTATGTACCCTGTGATCTCTGATCCATTGGCAAGAACCTCTCCTTCCCTAAGAGTCTCCTGGTGGGAGAGATATCAAATCTTTGTTCTTTTTTAGGCTCTCCTGATAGACTGTTTCTTTCTTCTGAAGGGTATAAGTCATTATGAAATGATGGTTTCCCTCTGTCATTAGGAAGCAAGGAACCCTTCAAAATTCTACTCCTTGGTTGCTGCCCAAGCATAACATTTTCCCCAAATTCCATCCCTTGATCCTTGGGTCATAGTTGGTTGTAGAGTTGACCAGTGAAAACTATACTAGCAACAAAGTTGAGAGGCCTTATCATTACAGGGTTATATTAAGCTACAAAGGGCTTGACTGAATCCTAGCCCATGTTTCAGCCCATTCAAATGTGATGATTTCTGTTGCACTGCCTGTAGGGCCAGTGATACTTCTCATTGTACTAGGGCCATCTATAATGATCCATCTGCTACCACTGGGGCCTACAACACTACTCCAAAGGCTACTGGACCATCAAACCAGAGTTTGAGTTGCTCTTCATGTTGGTGATAATATTCTCCAAAGAAGAAACTCCTCTTGCTTCCAGTGCTACTGAAGAGCCCAGAAGCCCCTAACCTCTGAAATTCAATTGCTATCAAAACTAAGAGCACTCATCTCATGATCACTGTTCACCATTTGAAAATGGAAGTAGAAAATATCTTTCATTTTAAAATGATGGAAAACCCTGTCATCAACAAAAAAGTTGGAGAGCACATGGCACATTTGTCCATATTCCCAATTCTGGAAAAGTCCCTGGGATCTTGGGAAGATATAAACCCAAGCAATCTATTTAGCACAGTTCTTAGATAATCCTCAAATTAACAGTGTCTAGGGACAATACAAGACTCCACAACGACTGGGCTTAGAAATCACAATCACCTTCTAATACAAAATTATGGAGATTTAACAAATTATATTCTACAGTGTTTATCATCTTCATGGTGTGGTTCTTAAAGACTCAGCATATTCACATCTGTTTCTAGTTGCTGATTGTGCAATGACAGTTTACTTATAATTCACTTCCTAATTCTACCCAGACAGTGAAGGCCTCTTCTTTATCTAATTGAGAGAATTTGAGGTATGCAACCAGAAGCACAGTGGTCACAGGGGATAAGAATGTCTCATATCAGGGCATCTGATCATTCGGGGCTTCTCTTCCTCCATACTGGATTTATCTCACTTCAAAGATGTCAGCCATGAGATCCTTCTGATCTAATTTTGCTGACTAATGGCGGACATTCTGGGCCAGGTCTGACTCAGGCCAGTCTGGTAGTTCAGGATTGGGCCTGGAATGAAATGAGATCATCTAACATTTAAAAACAATGTTATTGGCAATAGCATGGAAAGAATGTTCAGTAAGGATACAACATTGACTCAGCTGGATAGAACTCCCTGCCTATGCAAGATGGTTTGCTTGGTTAGAATTGTATGTCAAACCTGAGGAGCCCTCTCTTCTTCATTTGCTGGTCTATTGTACTTAGGTGACCAGAAAGCTATGTCAAGGATTTGTGCCTTATTCTCCTGGATCATTAAGGCTCAAAAAGTATTTAACTACCTTTTAGGGAAAAACTCATCTAACTGATGTGCCAAGAACCTTAGTCAATATTATTCCTATCATACAAGAAATGAAAAAGGAGATATCAAGAGAACAGTAACTCCCTACTAAGTGTTTTCTATCAGGAAGATTTCAATTGTCTGTTGGGGTTTGTATTTTAATAGCATTGGACAAGAACTGGGCATTAGGATTCAATACTTCATTAAAGCAGATATGACAATAAGAAAACTATCAGCCCATTCACAGAAAGGGTCTAGTATGGCTTTTTTCTTTCTCACTGTATTTTTTCCAGTTGACACACAGAATGTTGAAGCTTACAGGGACCTTGATCTAGTATAGTCTAGTCCAACATCCTTATTTTATAAGTAAGAAAATTGAGATTATAGGCAGTGGCTTGCCCAAGGTCATACAGCTTAATAGAGGACTAGAACTATGCCCCCACGTCTTCTGTTCCTAAAGTCATTGCCTTTTCTACTTTTTTGCATTACCACATGATAAAATGAATTCGTAGACTTATAAAAACTGGAAAGTGACAGTAGGGATCATTTAATCCAACCTCTCATTTTTATAGGCAAAGAAATATTCCCTTTGTCTTCAGGCATATTGCTAATTTAGATTCTTACTTGTCACATTTTAAAATGCATTTTAAGAACATATCATGTCACATTCCAGCATAATCACTGGGATGGCTGTATGCGCAGGCAGACCAGATAGATGCTTCTAATATCACAGATCTTAGAGTTGGAATGGACATCAAAAATAATTTTCTAGTGCACCTCCTATCTTTCTTTTCTTGGGGAAGTGGAAACTTTTTTTAGTCTTACCCCCGAAAAGAATAACTGCTATTTCTTTCTTTAAAATGGATCTCAGATCCACTCTTTTTCTTTCCCTTCCATAGCTACTCTTCAGGCTCTGCTCTCTACCTCCCCTCCATCCTACATGTGCAAAATCTCTCCAAGCAGTTGGCCAGAGTCCCTGATATTCCCATGACTAGGACTTCCCTGGAAGAGTAATATCTTATTTTTGTATCTATTATCAGTGCCTTAATGGGAATTAATTTATCAGATCCTTTCTACTACAATAGTTAGCAGAGAGCAGGGGATGGAATGCAGTTTGCTTTGAGGGAAGGGTGCAAGGGTAGGCCTGAGTAAGGATCTTTTGTGGGGTGGAGGTGTTTCTCTGCAATCATGAAGAAACTGAACTCCCAGAAGGCAGAGGAAGGTAGGAAGACAGTTTCACAAGGAGGTAGCAAGATACTGAAAGCAGAGATGGAGGTGGAAGCTCAAAGGCAACCTGTCAATCCTTCACAGGTTTTCCTAAGGTCAGCCCTCAGCTTAAACTTCTGATGACTTTTGCTTGTGAGTTTTTTTATATACTCTGATCTCACCTGGAAAGTTGTACCTTATAAGAGGGGAGCTCCACTATAACAAAGCCTGTGTACCTCTGCAGGTCCCAAAGCTGATAAATCTACTGATACACTCCCTCTGTGATTTATGAATTACCCGCATTTACTCAGCCATCCTTATCAGGTCAGCTTCAAATGTTCAGGAGTGCACCACCCCTTCATATCTGTGATGCCCTGTGTTGGGAACTGATTTGGGGGAGTCTCG
Organism: Notamacropus eugenii; assembly: GCF_028372415.1. Taxonomy (NCBI): domain Eukaryota; kingdom Metazoa; phylum Chordata; class Mammalia; order Diprotodontia; family Macropodidae; genus Notamacropus; species Notamacropus eugenii. The sequence goes on along the minus strand of NC_092875.1, from coordinate 433,089,743 downwards.
TGTGGAATTATTGTGTAGTCTCTTTTCCAAGTGCCTATACAATGATATTCCAGCAGCTTACTACTGAAATGTCACAGGACTAGGGATCATGGGAAAAGCAAGGCTTTGACCTCAGAGATTGGTGTGCTCTAGTTCTTGATTGATTCTCCATCTATCTCTAGGGGGATGAAATGAATTGCATGGGGTGGGGGGAGGTTACTGACTGAAAAGTCTCCAAGGGAAAACAATGTATTATGTTGAGCTATTTGACTCCTAAACTTAAAAAAATTACTCTGAACTTAACAAGCAAAACACCAAATAAATGGGCATTTCCATACACACACACACACACACACACACACACACACAAGTATGTGTATGTATATATATATATATATATGTATATATATATATATATATGTATATATATATATATATGTATATATATATATATGTATATACAGTAGAACTGAAAAAACTGTATATGAAATTGTGGATGTCTATTCTGTACAGCTCACTTTAAAAAATATAGTAAATTCAACATGTAACTTTCAAAGCTGTTCTCCTTATCTAGGATTCTTTTTGACCTTTCTTCTGCTCTTCTGTGCTTTTAAAAAATTCATCTTTTTTTGGTTTGACTTTGCTGCCCTCTTTCAACCTCCCTCTTCTTCTCATGTCCCCTTCCTCAAATTTAAACAAGAAAAGGAAAAACAAAATCCGTATAACAGAAATGCATAGTCAAGCAGAAAAAGCATTATATTGGTCATATGTAAATTTTTACATCTTATTTCGCATCTGGAATCCACTACTTCTTTGAAAAGAGTTATTAAACTATCTATGCCCTTTGACCTAGCAATACCACTGTTGGGTCTATTTCCAGATATGATTAGGGAAAAAGGAAAAGAACCTATACGTTCAAAAATGTTCATCAGAGCTCTCTTGGTGGTGTCTAAATGTTATCTTATAAATTATTCTCCTGGTTCCTCTCATTTCATTCTGCCTCACTTTATAAGCCCTTCCACAATTCCCCAAAACCATTTTGTTCATCACTCCTTTCAATGCAATAATATCCCCTTACATTCATAATTTGTTCACCTACTCTCCAATTTATTGGCACTTTCTTCCTTTCTAGTTATAAATGTTTTTGTTATAAATGTATTTGTACATATGATTCCTTAACTTCTGCAGAGGCTATTGAATATGTTAGATGCCCATTCTCACCTTCTCCATGGCAAATGATAAGAATTTGAACAGAGTTTTAACCTACAGAGTTGGGAATTTTGATGTACCATTTGCTTTCTTAAAGGAGATGACCCTCCCCTCACCTAGTAATAAAAGAATGAGTCAAATCTTTCCATCTCTTTTCTAGGGGAGAGGGGGGGGAGCAAATAAATGAAGAAATAAGAAAATGAATAAAGCAAGAAAGGAAAAAAAAGAAAGCAGAAGACAAAACAGACAGAGTATGTCAGCTTAATAGACAGAGAAAAGAATGTTGAGGTGAGGCACAGAGACAAAAGGGAAAGGAAGTGGGGTACACACTGTGCAAAAGAAACTTCCCATGAAGACTTCCCCTGCTGTACTGTAACTGACAGGTGCTGCCAGGAGCCTGCTGGTTACATCTGCAATTCTGACAGAGCTGCTAATAGTCAAAGTATTTAGAGGAAGCAGAGAGCATGAAAGCTGGTAGCATATTCTCTGGAGGATAAGAAAGATATTTTGCAAATTGCAGAGAATTGTGCATAAGGAGAGGGCAGAGGAGCCCCATGAGGTCTGGGAGAGTTGACTGGGCAACTTAGATGTAATAGTTGGGGCCCCTGGGCTTCCTCCGTGTGTGTGAATGGGAGGTGAAGGGGGGAGGGTTGTTTATGTTTTGTCTTGATTGATCTCCTTTTAGAGAATAGGATCGGTGGAGCTGTGATGTGTGTCCCTGAGGTGCCATGTTCATGCTTCTTTGCCCATGCTGTTCAGTGCCTAGGAGCCAGCAGAACAGCACCTAGGGGCAGAGATTGTGATGAAGTACATGTCCAGGGTAAGCAAATTATTCATCCCTGAGACTTCTGTCTTTGAACCATCTTCCTGTTCTTAGGACCAGGATTCCTAGAGGGAGGAAGGAATGAAATAAAAGAATGAGAGGGATGGAGGGAGGAAGGATACAAAAAAGAATAAGAGGAGACAAGGAAAGGAAAAAAGAGAGGGAAGGTAGAGAAAAAGGAAGGAAGGAAGGAAGGAAGGAAGGAAGGAAGGAAGGAAGGAAGGAAGGAAGGAAGGAAGGAAGGAAGGAAGGAAAGAAGGAAGGAAGGAAGGAAGGAAAGGGAAGGAAGAAGGGAAGAAAGGAAAGATGAAGGGAGGGAGGAAAGGAAGGAGAGAGGAAGGAAGAAAAGAAGGGAGGGAGGAAGGAAAGGAAAGGAAAGGAAAGGACAGGAAAGGAAAGGAAAGGACAGGAAAGGACAGGAAAGGAAAGGAAAGGAAAGGAAAGGAAAGGAAAGGAAAGGAAAGGAAAGGAAAGGAAAGGAAAGGAAAGGAAAGGAAAGGAAAGGAAAGGAAAGGAAAGCAGATGGCTAATTCAGAGGAGCAATTTTATTTTTGTAAATTCCAATACCAGGAAGTTCTATGTACATGGACTCCCCATTTTCTCCTTCTGAAGCCTGAAGGCAAACCAAGATGCTATGTCAATTATGGAGAAATCAATGAAGATACTGTTCAGGAGTCCGTTTCACCATTCAGTGCAGATGATATCCTTTACTTTCTAGCACTGATTCATTTACTTTTAGTCTCTCTGGGGGCTGCTGACATATTGCTATCTCTGAAGAATCTGTAGCAAAATCCGCCTTTGTTTTTTCCTACTACTTGTTCAACTGCACAGTTGGTTAGAACAAACACTTCACAGCTCCAGAAACCCAACTCTCTTTTATAGGAATAGGAGTCAGGACTACCCAGAGAAACATTTGCAAAGACTTCAACTAAACAGGTCCTTGAAACTTTCCAACTGACCGCATGATCATAGAGATCCCAGACCCAAATACTTCTTTGGATCACTCATCTATCCCCCAGTTGGGCACCCCCTTCCTGGAATGTTCAGTGCTCCAGACCTTTTCTGATCCCTCCCCCTTTCCACCTTCAAATGTCTCTCTTCCATGCTCCATTTCTTCAGGGACTGACTCTGAGGGGTTAATCCATGGCAGTGTGTTGTTTTTGCCTCCTAATGATTCCATGTGTCACACTCTTCACATAGTTTGTATTTTATTTTTTAATTTTTATTAATTATTTCATTTGTTTTCAGTTTTCTATAATCACTTCCATATATCTTGGATTTTTTAGCCCTCCCCCTTCCCCCCTCCCTCCAACCTCCCTCCCAGAGACGGTATGCAGTTTTATATAGGTTCTACATACATTCCTATTAAAAACATTTTCACCTTAGTCATGTTGTATAGAAGAATTAAAATGAGTGGGAGAAACCATAAAACAAAACAAAAATAACATGACAAAAGAGAAAATGGTCTGCTCCCTTTTGTGATCCAATTCCATAGTTCTTTCTCTGGATGTGGAAGGCATTTTGCCTCAAAAATCCACTGAAAATATTTTAGGTCCTTGCATTGCTGTGAAGGACTAGGCCTACCAGAAAAATTCCTCACACACTGTGGTTGTTGCTGTGTACAAAGTTCTCCTGGTTCTACTCCTTTCGCTCAACATCAGTTCATATAAGTCCTTCCAGGTCTCTCTGAAGTTTTCCTGTTCATCATTTCTTATAGCACAATAGTATTCCATTACATTCATATGCCACAGCTTGTTCAGTTATTCCCCAATTGATGGGCATCCTCTTGATTTCCATTTCTTGGCCAACACAGAGTGCTTTTATAAATATTTTTGTACATGTGAGACCCTTTCCCATTTTTATGATCTCTTGGGGATACAGTCCTAGAAGCAATATTGCTAGGTCAAAGGGTATGCACATTTTTGTAGCCCTTTGGGCATAGTTCCAAATTGCTCTCCAGAATGGTTGGAGCAGCTCACAGCTCCACCAGCAATGAATTAGTGTTCTAACTCTCCCATATCTTCTCCAATATTTGTCATCTTCCCATTCTGTCATGTTAGCCAATCTGATAGGTGTCCTCTACTTCTCACCTCCTCAGGCCAGCTAAGTTGTCAATTAGTGTCAGATTAATCAGAGAGAGTTTTAATTGGTTTTTCCTGACTTTAGAATGATAAATAATTCAGCCAGCCAGTGACAAGGGGAATCAGGAAAACTAAAGCATACTAAATGTGTCCTCCTGTTTCTTAGCCTCTCTGTTGACTCTACACATGTTTAGATATTTGTATGAAACTGATTGCCTGGAAATACCAGAATTCTCAACCTATAGCTTTACCTTTTCCCACTTCATGAGTAATTGAGGAGGAGGAAACTTCACCCTGGAGCCCAAACTACCTTAGAAGCCCCAGTATGTTATCTTCTCTCATATCAAATCAATAACCAGGCACCAGCTGGCCCAGGAATGCTGGGGCCAATGAAAATATTACAGGGCTTTTATAGCACAAAAAAGAATCAAAATGAACCAGATTTTCCTTTCCCTCTTTCTAGGTCCCCCATGGTCCTAATGCTGGTGCTGAGATCTTAAAAACCTTTCCCTGATCTGTGCCCAGAGGGCAAATGACACTGAAGTACCATGTTGCTTGGCAGATGGAGACAGAAGCAGAAATTACACCCTCAGGTATCAGCAGCCAATAGAGACTGTAGATAGGGTTGGGTTTCCCCAGTAAAGTAGGGTCAGGCTCTATTTCTGCTGCTTGTCTCCATTTTATGCCTACATTAGCACTTTCTCAGCCCTTCTCTCCCTGATTATTTTTATGTTTTCTATTATTTATTTATTTACATATTGTTTTCCCCGAGTACACTATTAGCTCTTAGAGGACAGGAAGAACTTTCATTTTGATCTTTGTATCTCCCATGCATAGAATGGTGCCTGGCATATATTAGAAACTCAATAAAAATTTGTTGAATTGAATTCAGTCTTCTGTTTCTAGACCAAGCAGATGCTTCTCAAACAGAATGGAGGCAGTTACCACCTCCCAGAGTTTAATGAAATGGATACAAAACACTTGTTAGCTGCAGATACTGCAGTACCTGGCACACAGTAGGTGCTTTAAAAATGTTTATTGGCTGACTAAGGAAAGTCCATTCACTGTGCATTACTTTAGAAGACCGTAGTCTAACATCCAGGGAAGGTGGCCTAGAATTAGAGAACAGGGATTATTCTGCATTCTCTGAAGAAGAAAGAGGCCAATGACTGGCTTCAGTACCATCTGTCTTTTTGCCACTGACAGAGTAATATCATGTCACACTAATGTACTACCTTATAGTTATAAAAGTGCTTTTCTCATTACATTCCTGTGGGAAGTAGATATTATCGCCATTTTACACATGAGGAAACTGGGACTCAGAGAGGTTCAGTGATTTGCCTGATGTTATACAACTACTGTGTATTAAAGGCAGGATTAAAACCCATTGTCCTGACTCCAGGTCTAGCACTCTAGGCACTATTTCATCTGACTGTTCCAACAATGACCACAGTCAGGGCCACCTATCAGCACTGTTGAAGGCAAACCAGACAAAAACCACTATTTTTAAATGACGTTACATATTCATCTCTGTCTCCCCTGGAGTGTCTTGCATGGTGCCTAACTCAAAAACATTTGTGTAATAAATGAATGAATTGTAGACATCCCTCCCCAAAAATGTATATACAGGTGAAATCTGGTTAAAATAAACATCAGTGGCAACTTTGATGAGAAAAAGGAAGGAAATAAATGGGTGACATGCCACCTGAGAGTGAGGAAGATTTGGATGAGGCATTACTGTTGTTATCAAGTAACCATTAATCAATCAACAAGTATTTGTTTAGCTCATATCATGTGCTCAGATTGTGTGTATATGAGCTTCAGATCATTTTTAAACTTAGTGGGTCATACCACCTCCTACCATACTTCAACTCAGATCATCACTTATCTCCTCTACAATATCTTAGAACAAATAACACATAACACCCAAGGAATCAGGTTCCCTAGAGTCAAGAAGATTTGGGTTTATTCTGGAAAGTAATATGGAACTATTCCCTAAAAGTCACTAAATATGGACATTGTTTGACCCAGCAACCCTGCTACTTGGCCTATAATCCCAATGAGATCAAAGAAAGAGGAAAAAGAGTTATGTGCACTAAAATATTCAATGCAGCTCTTTTTGTAGTGTCAAAGAACTAAAAATTAATGAGGTGTCCATAAATTAGGGGGTGACTACAAGGGTAATGGAATACCATTTTGCTGTAAGAAATGAGGAAGACAACAGGTTCAGAGAAACCTGGGAAGACATATATCCTGATGCAGGATGAGGGGAGCAAAGTCAGGAGAACAATTTGCACAACACCAACATTGTTAAGATAGACAGCTCTGAAAGACTCAAGAACTTTGATCAATACCATAAGCACCCATGATTCTAGGATGAAGAATGCTACCTACTTGACTAAGGGAGGATTGATTCATTTTGCAGAATGAGATCTATTTTCTGGACTTGGCCAATGCATTATTTTATTTTGTTTAATCATGGAAATTTATTATAAGGCTTTTATTTTTCATTCATTTTCCAATAAGGGGTGAGTGGAAGGAAGAAAAAAGAGATTTTTATTCATTGAAAAAGAAAATTTTAATTTAAAAAAGATGTGGGATCAAAGCCTAGTTCTGCCACTAATTTCCTATCTAACTATGGGCATACCTCTTCCCAGTTTCCTTATCTGTAAAATAAAAGGTTAGACAAAATGATCTCTAAGGTCCTTCCCAGCTCTAACACTCTTAAGATTTTACTCATCTTCCATATAGACACTGAAAAATTTAGTAATGATAGCTCATATTAATATGGATTTTAAGTTTCAGAAAGCCCTTTACATAATTATATCCTTTGACTTTCCCACCCAATGTGGTGCTATTATTATCATCCCCATTTTATAGATGAAGGCATTGAAACTCCAAGGGGTTAAGTGATTCATGCAGAGTCTCCCACTAGAAAATGTTAGAGGCTGAAGTCAAATCTAGCTGCTTGGGATTTTAAGGACAGCATGCTTTACACCACACCACACTACCTCTCTCTGCTAGTAGGAAAGGTCTCCAAACCTACTATGACTCAAAGTGTGAATCTGTCATCCATGAATAAACTTTTTGAACCAATTTCTATTTTCAGCCCTTACCACCTCATGGAGTAATGAGTTCTATAAGTTTGTTTCCTGCTGATTGCTAAAGTACCATTCAATAATTCAAAGGGAGTCACTTATTTAGCATTCTGAGACTCAATGTCTTTCCAGAATGCCCCCGCTTTAGATAGTCCTGTGCCTACTCAGAAACCTGCCCTTCATAGGCATGAAGAGGAAATCATCTAGGCTTCTAGCAATGAAACCCAATGGAAAGGAGTTGTGTTTCAAGATCACAGATCACAGACTTAGAGCTAGAAGAGATCTGAGAGGCAGCTAGTCTAAGTCTTCTCACTTTACAAATGAGAAAACTGAGGCTCTTGATGGCTAAACAACTTCCAAGATTACACAGGTAGCAAGGGGTCAGAGGCAGAAATTTGAACTCAGGATCTCTTACTCCAGAGCCTACACTCTTTCCACTGTACCTAGCTACTTAGTAGATCCTTTCCAACTCTAGATTTATGAACTTTAGATTTTTAGCTCCTGATTAATAGTTATACATATTGTAATGTAGTTTTTGGCTTGTATCTCCTTTTTTCATTTACCCAGAGGTTATTTTCTAATTATGATTATAATACTTCTACTCTGTAGCATGTTTGAGGTCCATCTTGATTTATTCCTCTTAAGATGATATCAAAAATTCTAGGGATGGGTTCCAAACGTCCCCCAAATCTTTAATGAAAAAACATGAGATTATAGTCAGGGATATACATAAAACCTTTGTTGCTCAGTTGTTTCAGTCATGTCTGACTCTTTGTGACTCCATTTGGAATTTTCCTGGCAGAGATACTGGAGTGTTTTGCCATTTCCTTCCCCAGCTCATTTCACAGATGAGAAAACCAAGGCAAAAGGATTAAGTGACTTGCCCAGGGTTACACAGCCAGTAAGTGACTAAGACTGTATTTGAACCCAGATTTTCCTGACTCCAGGCCCAATGCTCCACCCACTTTGCCATCTAGTTGTTCATATGAGTCTATTTCTACTTTCAGCTCATCTCACTCAATAGGATAATGAGTTTCATAAGTAGCCAAGACAAATGATATATAACATAAGACAACCTAAGCAATCAGGCATTTTGGTACAATTTGAATACTTCAAGGCTGTGAGAATTTTTAGTGAATCTGAATTCCTTAAAAAGATCAGTCAGATTTATCATCAAAATAGGAAGTAGGGTAAGGTTGGGGATTTAAGTGCATTCAATCAAATATGCATGTGTGTCTTTGGGGGTGCCCCTACAGCTTAGCTCCTTCTCATCAACTTCTGTTCTTTCAGAGTTGCTTAGAGAGGTTAAGGGACTTGCTCAGGGTCCTAATAGCCAGTGTCTAGAACTGAGGCCTTGTGACTTTGAGCTCTGTCCTGTAACTACTACGTCACAGAGTAGCGCAAACAGCTATTGCTGTTCACAGGATAGAATTGGATTCAAGTGGTCAGCAAAGGCTTCACAAATGGCACCTCAGTGTTGAAGGAGACTGAAAATTCAAAGAGGTTGGCAGGACATTGATAGTAGGGATAATGACATGAGCAAAGCTGCCAGAGGGGAAACAAAGGTTCTGTTCAGGGAGTATCCTCAGACTGGCATGTGTCCATTCAAGTTATTTTGACAGAGTCCATCATCTCAATTACTTTAATATTTGAAAGATTTGATTGTATTTGTGGATATTCATTTCACTGAAAAGAGATTACAACCTTGACTCAGCAGATGGTTTTTTATATTTGTATGGCAATACACCATCATCATCATCATTTCTCTATGACCTAAGCTGATTATCAGACATACAGTCCATCATTGGGTTCATATTTTTAGATATTTTAGCTTGGTAGGGCCCATAAGAGTTTGCACCTAGGGTCATAATCATACCATGTTAAAGCATCAGAGAAAAAACAGAATACATAATTTTTAAAACTAGAATTCATCCTGACACACATCATCTCGATGTTAACAAAAGAGATTCCCTTCCCTTACAAATTTGGGACCAGGCTGTAGAGGGCCTTGAATATCAGACTAAGGAAGAAATTCAAAGTCACAAAAATGCTCAAAATAATTATTAGAGAAATGCAAATTAAAACCACTTTGAAATATCATCTAACACATCAGACTGGCTAAAATGATAGAAGGTGAAAATGACAAAACTCCTTTTAAAAAAGATCTAAAAAATGCACTAGACTGAATTCCAATGGAGAAATCCAGAAAAAATCAGAATGGGACATTCGTCCAGCCTAGTTTGTTATAGGGAGGTCGGATGACACTGGAGACTAGGGTTAGGTAAGGCGTTTGCTCAGACAGAACATTACAGTACCTAGCAAGGAGCTGCCCACCAGGGCAAGAGGAGTTCCAAGACACAAACCAGGGCTCTATTAAACTCTTGTGGGTAGAGAATCAGTTGGATTTTGCCCTGATCAGACCAGTCTGGGAGAATTAAAAGGTTTCTGGTTCCCAGTCAGTTGTTGATTAATCCTCTGGGCATGAAAATTCCTTAATAATGAAGTCAACTGTGTATTTTGGGATATATTCTCTTATTGACTGCTTTCTTTGCATTTTTTTCCAAAACAAAGTTTATAGAGGCCAGGAATCTGGATGTGGAAGGAGTATGAAGAGTATTTTTGTTTTTATATGTGAAGTTGAGGCTGTCCACAAGGGAGGTGCTGATAATTTTGTATTTTAAGTAGGGACAATACACAAGCATGATGAGAACATCTTTACTAAAACTGAATGGGCTGGTGACATGCAGACTCTGTCTGTCTTCTTTTCCTTCTCTTACATTTTCCTCCTCCTCCTTCTCCTTCCTAATGAAGAGAGTTGTTTTATTTTTGTTTTTTACATTTTTTTCTGTAGTGTAATAGGCTGCTTCAGCAGTGTGATGAAGCCTGAACCCTTTCTTAGGTTTTTTTTAAAACACATTAAAGAAAATATGTAAAATTATAAAGCAAACCAATTATATCGAAACACAGTAGTTAAAATATTTTAGCAAACAAATTCAAGGACCCTGAATTAAGAAGCTTTGCTCAAATTCCATTCACTTCCTTCCTCTTCTTCCTGTCCTTCTCCTGAGATATAGTTTCCCTTACCTGGAGGTAAGGCAGCAATGTAGATGACCAATCAAGTTGACATTGCCCTACTCTCCCTCCATCAGATGAGACCCCAGAGAATTAATGAGTTATATCACTGTAAAAACAAGTAAAATAAAAAACAAATACTGGAATCAGTGTGGTTGTCCATTGGCATATTATCATAGATTTCATTCTATTATGAGTTATTGAACAAGAGACAGGACTTAGAGTGGTATGGAGGATAATGCTGTGAGCTAGCATTGTCGTTTAATTTTAAAAAAATTGTTTTAACCCTAACCAAACACAGAGGGAGATATTGGTGTCAATGTTAGCTTTGTATCAGTCACATTTGTATTTTAGTTGGTGTTTAATTTTTTGTAACATAATCTTTTTCTGACATACTAGAACACATTTCAATGACTTGAAAATTATTTCTTCCCTTAGGGACTATGCTTCTGACAATACAGTGTATCTTTGGAACACAGACTCCTTATTGATGGAGATATTACCCTACTAGGAAAGTCAGTTGGGAAACTATCAACCACCACAGAGGTTTCCATCCCCAGTGACCAATTCTTCCACTTGGATCTCATGTAAACTTTGATCAAACTGAGAATCACTGATAGTTGAAGCAGATTGTAAAGAAAAGAAATTTTCTCAACCCAATTCTAGGGAGTAAGTTGTTCAAAGCTTTGGAGCTAGACAGGAGAGATAAGCAGACTATAATTCTCTGATTCTCAAGGTGACTTTAGTGATATACCCTTCTCCTCATTTTCCTTTTCCGCATCTACAAAATGGGCCTTGTGTTTATGGCTCTTTCCAGCTCTGACTAAGGTGGCAATTGACTTGGAATGAGTATCTCTCCATGGCAATCACAGAATTGGGAAAGAGTAGATACATTTATAAGACTAATAAATCAGACTGTGCCTTCATAATGACTCAGTTTTCTTATCTGCAACATGGGAAAAATAATACTTGTACTACCACCTGTTGCTACAGTACCCCTTGAGGACAGAGACTATTTCAGTCTTTACTTTTATCCCTAGCACCTACAGCAGTGTCTAGCATATAGTAGATGCTCAATAAATGTTTGTTGATTGACTGAGAAAAGTGATCAAAGAAAGTCTTTAAGCGTAAGGCTTTGTGACTCTTTAACTAATATAAATCTGAGTTATATTGGTTTTTTTAAGTTTTTCTTCATTTTTTTGAGATTGAACTTCAAAGTTTCTACACAACTGCTTAGTCTTTTCATCAGGAAAGTTTTGAAATCCTCTATTCCAATAAAAGCCCATTCTGTCCCCTCCCTCCACCTCCCTACCACCCCAGCATTATACTCAGGTTTGTTGGCTAAGTTATTCATTGCCTGCAAACTCACATCCTTCCTCTTTTGGAATATTGCATTCCAAGTTGTCTACTTCTTTATAGTAGTGGCTGCTAAAGCATATGTGATTTTGACTGTAGCTCTTTGGTATTTGAATTCTTTCTTTCAGGTTACTTGCAGTATTTTTTTCTTTGACCTGAAAACTAGATTTGGGTAATAATGCCCCAATTTTTTTTTTTGTTCAATTACTTTCATTTCATTTATTTGAAAAAAACATTTAAAATAATTTGAAATTATTGTTTCATCTGTCCCAGAGATGCTGGTTGATTTTTTTCCCTAGCTGAGTTCTTCTCTAAGGCATTCTTATAGACGTTTTGGAGTCATTCTCTTCTGAGTCAGTATCGTTAGTTTCCTTGACGTCATACTAGTTCTTTATGGTGACATTCTTTTTGTTGTCATTGTTTCCTCATTTTTCCAATCTACTTCCTCACTTTGGGCTTGATGTTAGGTCTGGATTGTATAGCGCTTCTGGAGGGAAGCTCTAGACTGACCTTGTTGCTGCTTTCTTGAATTATACTAGGGTCTTGGGAATTGACTGGGAACCTGCAACCTTTCAATGCTCCCAGAGTGGTCTGATTCAGGGCAAAATCCAATTGATTCTCCACCCACAAGGGTTTAGTGGAGCCCTGGTATGTATCTTGGAACTCCTCTTGCCCTGGTGGGCAGCTTCTTGCTGGGTACTGTAATGTTCTGTCTGAGCAAACGCCTTACCTAACCCTAGTCTCCAGTGTCATCCGACCTCCCTATAACAAACTAGGCTGGATGAATGTCCCATTCTGATTTTTTCTGGATTTCTCCATTGGAATTCAGTCTAGTGTATTTTTTAGATCTTTTTTAGAGGAGTTTTGTGAAAGGAAACTTAGCCATAATTGTTTCTACCATTCCACCGTCTTGACTCCATCTCTAAATTGATTTTTTTCAGCCCAACAAGAAGTTGGCATCTATTATGTCCCTAGCCCTGTGCTAAGAACTATTAATGATATAGAATCTTTAGCATGTGGAGCTGATACACATATAAATTAAACTGGAATGTAACTGGGGCTGCATAACTGACCCAACTGAAAAACTATCAGAGGTCAAACTTTGAAGCCCTGATCACAGTATAAATAAATTCAGCTCACAAAATTTCCCCCCCCCCCCCCACCAAAAAAAGATCTACAGTGACTGTTATTTGTTCCTATGGATGAGGACAGACATCTTAGCAGGACTAGTATTCTTTTCTCCATGGAGCATTTGAGAAATATAACTTTTGATAACGATTTACAGCTGCTGTTAGAACCATTCTCTTTCTACTGAATTTAGTGTTTCTTAAAAACTCAGTCTCAAAATTCTTAAAAAGTTTAGTGACCCTCCCTCTAATATTCAACATATATGTACCTTCCATGAGCTAATAGAGATAGTATTCTTTAAAGATTAAAGTGTGCTATATGAATTTCCAATTTAATGTGTCTATATCAAAAGAAGTATTTCTTTGCTTTGTGGGATTGACCTTAAAACTAATTTGTATGAAGGTGGTATATGCTGATAAAAGGTGTGACTGATGTGCATCAGTGATCGATAAATTAGTGTGTTTATTTTGATATTTCTCTTCTCTGTCTAACAGTTTATTTATTTAAAAGATAACTGCTGTATTCATTAGGAATTGTATTTTAAAGCTATAAAAATTATGAATGGTACTTTTGTTTACTTTTTTGGCCCCAAATTTAAATGTCAATGTTTTCAGATACTTTTTGGTTGTCTTAAATGCGATTACCTAAGTCTCATATAGTTAAATTAATAAAATACCAAGAGGTAGCTAGATGATTAGTAGCCAGAATGTGGAACTTTGAGTCAGGAAGATTTGAGTTTGAATTCTTTCTTAGATGCTTATTAGTTGTGTAACCCTGGAAAAATCATGTAACTTCTAGCAGCCTCAGTTTCCTCATTTATAAAATGGGGTTAATAATAGCATCCACACGATTGTTGTGAGAGTCAAATGAGATTTTACACACATACACACACATACACACACAGAGACACACACACACTGCTTTGTAAATTTTAAAGTGTTATATAAATGTTAGTGGGTTTTTTTTTAAGACTATGAGTCCTCCATCTCTTGTTGGGCACAGAATGTTCCCTGAGTAAAGGCTGCTAGAGACCAATCCAGGCATCTTCCATATGCCTTAAAGCAGTAAATTCCATTTGTATCAGCACAAGGCATCTTTTACCTCCTGCCACCAGCCTGATCTCCCAGATGGGCTGAGGAGAACCTTCAGTCTAAAGAAGAGCAATCCTCGTCTGGACTTCAGGTCTCCTATCTCCTGCTATGCTTGTCATTTAAGGATAAAAGAGTGTTGAGTTCCATTCAGTGGTGAACATTCTCACATCTAGTCATGCCTTTCACATCCTAATAACTTTGAACTCTTGTGGACCATCATCCACACTCCATTCCATGCCTATTACCACTTGATTTCTCATTCCCATCCCTCTCAACTCTCCCATCCCAAGGTCTCAACCTAACTTTGTCTAGCCCTTTCACTGTACTTTCTGGAATGCCTGTTTTACAGGCATCAAACTTTCCTTCATCTTAAATTGAGTTCTGTTCCACTTTTTCCATCTACTAACTCTTATTGAAACCTGGCTTAACTTTGACGAAACAGCCTCCCTGACCACGTTCTCTGGTACTGGTTGCACTTTCACTCATTCTCCAGAGGTCACTGGTCAGGTGGGAAGTTGGAATGTTCCCTGTTCTCCATTGCCACTTTCAGGTTTCCCCCCTCCTCCATCACTCAGTATATTCTCTTCCTTTGAGATTCATTCTATTTATACCTACCATCCAATAAAAATCCTGCTACCAGTTGTCTACAGGCCTCAAGGTCACTCCTCTTCGATAAGCTTGATACCTGGCTTACAATTTTTCTCTCCTTTCCAACTCCTGCCCTCATACTAGGGGACTTCAACAACATATTGACTCTCTCCTAAATACCCTAAGCACTCAGTTTCTCAGCTTATCCACTTCTTATAAGTGACTCCTCCACTCAACCTCAGTCACACACAAAGATGTTTATAACTTTGGTCTTGCCACAAATGGACCACCTCTATGTTCAAGAATCCTGAAATCTCTTTATCCAGCCACAATCTGTTTGGCTTTTCACCTCTCTCTCTCTCTGCATTTCCTTACATAATCCTCTTTTTCATCCACATCATGACCTCCAATCCCTTGATTACTCCCCTCAATTTTCTCCCAGGTCATCTCCTCTGCACTAGCCACTCTCTCCTGTCCTTGGTAAATCTATTCAGCTCTATAGTGTCCTTCTCCCTTGAATCCATAGCCCCTTATCATATCATTGAATATGCCCAACCAATCCTCAACCTTAGATCACTCCAACCATTTGTTGACTTCATGCCTACACAAGTGCATTTGAATGAAGGTAGAGAAAATGATGCAATCATTCCAACTGGGTCCACTACAAATTTATGTTACATAATTTCAACTGGGTCCTCACTATTTCTAGGCAATCCTACTATACCTTCTTCATCAACTCACTATTCTGTTCTCCACAACTGCTCTTCCAAATCTTTTCATCCCTCCTCAAACCTTCTAAGGCTCCTACTACCTCCAACTCTCTCAACTGAGAACCTGCCTTATATTTTACAGAAAATATTGAGACCATTCACCATAAATACCCTCTTCCTCATTTCCTATCACTCAGGTGCCTCCTGTAACTTTCTACTCTTTCCCTCAAATTTCACGTGATGAAGTAAACTTATGCCTTACCAAGTCTAACAGAGATTCCATTCCATTCTCTTTCCCAAAGATTGATTCCTCTGTTATTCCCATTCTTTCACTTATTTTCAATCTTTCCCTCTTCACTGTCTCATTTCCTATTTCCTACAAACATGCCCATATCTTCCTCATCCTGGGTCCTTCCATCCCCACTCACTATACTCATATTTCTTCTGTCCTTTATAGCTAAACTCTTCAAAAAGGCTGTCTTCAATAGATGTCTCCACTTTCTCTCCATCTCTCAGCTCTGGGCATTTTCTCTGGTTGTTCCTCAGGCCTAGAATACCTCCCTCCTCCACTCTGACTACCACTTCTCTAGCTTTTATGAAGTCTCAATTAAAATCCCACCATCTATGGGAAGTCTTTCCTAATTCCTCTTAATTGCAGTGACTCTTTTAACTGTTTCCTATTTATCCTGTGTATTGTTTGCTTTTTATGTCTTTGTTTGCAGGTGACCTCCCTCATTAGAATGTAAGCTCTTTGAGTGAAGGGACTGTCTTTGGCTTTTTTTGTATTCTCAGCACTTAGTTCAGTGCCTAGCACATAGTAGGAATTTTTAAAAATTGATTGAGATGAACGGGAGCTCAATGTTTTTATGCAATAAATGCATATGTTCTGTCACCATCCATCACTGGATTTAAATAACTTTATTTTGTATTGAGTATGTAATATATAATTCTGATTCAAACAGCATTTTTATTTAGGTTTCTTTTTATTAAACTATAAGGACAGAGTGTACAGATTAGTTGAAATGCACAGATTACTAGCACACAGAAAAAGGCCCTGCACACATTCAATACCTAATAAATGTTTGGGTTGTTTTTTTTGGAAACAGAATTGTCAACACAGACCTGTCCATTGTTCAAACTGTTGTTCAAGATATTGTTCATTGACGGATACCAACCAGTCATTTATTTGTAACATTAGATAAAGCTACCATCGCAATAGGCAAGTTTCTCAAGTTAGTTGTACTCAACCTTGAATAACTTTTTCATCTGCAAAGCAAATGAGATTAGTTTAGAGAAAGTTAAATAGATCAGAACTTTAAAAAACTATAGTCAGTAAACTTTTAATAAACACAACCCTCTGCTTAATTATGCAATTAAGCAACATTCCCAAAAGCATCATCCAGAGTTCAGGAAATCTTGATATCACTAATGATTTCTGGAATCAAATCTATTGGTGGTGGGAAAGTTTAAAGTTAGGGTCAGTGTTGTGAACAGTCTTCATCATAGGTGTCTTAGAGTGTGTGATCCTTTATGCTAATGCCTTGTCTATATGGATATGGAAAGTCTTATAACAACCAACCTTGCCTCAAAGAAGAGATAAGAAGATATACCTCCTTTTCTTCTTTGTAGAAGACTGTAATGGACAATGGGTGTGTAACACTGCATACACATACCATCAGACTCAACTGTTGTGTTGATGTGCTATTTTTCCTTTTTTCAAATTATTCTTTCTTTACAAAGGATGACTCAGTGGGTAGGGCAGGAAAGGGAGCTATATTTGGAAACAAAAGTGGCATAAAACCCAAAGATATTTTTAAAAAGTTTTAAAAGAATATATATGCTGTTCAAATTTAAGAATTTACAATAAATGTAACATTTTATACTAGTTTATATCAAGACCACCAATTGATTTTTTGACATGGCATATAATTACACTAATTTCAAAAAGGATAAAAACAAGTAGAAAATCTAAATAGTACAATGAATTGTAAAGCAGTTTTGGAAAACTGGAAGTGTTACTGTGTTGCAAAAACACTGGAAACACGCACTTAAAACTTCACCACCAACCTGTGTAACCATTTTCAAGGTTATATGACAAAGAGTGGAGGAAGAGAATGAGCTGGGTTAGCTTCAGTTATTGGCAAGCTTCTTCTGGAAACGCAGGCCCATCTTAAACTCCAAAGTTCTATGTATTGTGCCATGACTGCAAAATACGGAGCACAATAGTCTATGAAGAATTGAAAATGAATATTACCCAGAGGGAAATGGAGAAGCATATTGTGAGGGCAATCAGGCTGCAACAGAGAGCCAATGAAAAATTTCAAATAAGGGGAGTTTAAAGCAATTGGGCAACGTTTGATGGGAAGACAAGACAAGCTACTCATGTGGCCAGGTAAGAGGGGGATTGCTTAGAGTGTCCCACTGGTATCTTCAGTGTGAGATGAAGTCAAGAAAAGGCAGAATGGTATAATGGAAAGAGAACTGTATTTAAAGGCAGCAGCTCTGTGCTACTTCCTGTGCAACCTTGGACAAGTCACTTAAACGCCTTAAGAGTTTCCACGTCTGTAAAACGAGAGGGTTAAACTAAATGGCTTCTGAGCTAATACGAACTCTGAATTTCTGATCCTTCAAAATTCTGAGTGGATCTCCTGGGGTGAATTTATGGGATAACATGAACAAGGATCATACAAAATGATCTGTCATGGAGGGACTGGAATCTGCATTGTTGAATTCTAAAAAACATTATGGTCTCAGGACCTCTGAAAAATTATCGAAGACCTAAAAGAACTTTTGTTTGTGTGCTTTGATAAATATTTTATAACCAGCTCCCAAAAAAGAATGTATGACATACTTTTACATATAATCTACATTGATTATATTTTCTCCATCACTTTCTTAAGTTTAGACAATCAACAGAATAATGTCAAATCTTGATTTGCAGCATTTTTTACCTGCCAAGGTGCAAATTCTCACACTGGAAACATATCAATAGGCTCTCCAGAGCTATTTCCAGTTGGCTGCACTATACCCCTGAATATCTATTGATATTAACAATATTAGAAAGTAAAACCAACAAATTTGTATATCTTTATTAATTCATTAAAATGTCAATTATATTATTAAAATGTTAACTACTACATATTAACACAAATAACATAGTTTATGAAAAATGACTACATTTTCTAAGACAAAAATATTTAGTGAGAAGAATGGCATTGTTTTACGTATTTTTGTTAGTTTCTTTAATGTCTGGTACTTTACACATTTTTGACAGTTTCTTTAATGTCCTCCATAACAGAAGACATCTGGATTCTCATATTGGCTTTTGCATTCAATTTGTTCTAATATGATATTTTGGTAGAAATATATGAAGAAAAACCAAGCACACAGATATGTAGTTGGAAAAGAGAAGAGTATTTAATAGGCAAATAACATCTTAATATTAATAGGAAAATAGTTTAGATCTAAAGGACCCTTTGAAAAGGTCTTAGGGACTCCCAAGAATCTATGAACCACACTTTGAAAACCAGTGTTGTAGGGAATATTGGAGCTGAGTAGATCATATACCCATTTGAAGCCAGTGACCCTTTCCAAACAGACAAACTGGAAATATTTTGGAAGATGATAAAGGCAAAGAAAAAGTAGAGACCATTTGTCCTCCTCTTTCCCATTATCTCATATTCTTGGATTTTTTTTATTTAAGTATTCTTTCTAAATACTTTATATACTAGAAAACCATCAGAATTAAGGCAGCACAATAATGTATCTGGTCATATTATTTCTTTTCTTTTGAAAATTTATTTTTATTTTACTTTTAATTTATAGAATAAAATAAGCACTTCCATAACAATGTAATAAAAAAGATGATTGCACATGAAATTGCAAATATATCACGTGCATTTGCTATTCCTGTTAAATACATAATTAAGGTATCATGTAAATTTCTTTTTTTCCTTTATTCTTCCCTCCCCCCACCTTAGAGATAACTACCATTAGACATATGTATATGTGCATTTATGTATGTCGATACACACACGTATGTAGATATATCCGTATATCCATGCATATGTAAAGTCATTCTATGCATACTTCTATTTATCAATTCTTTCTCTGGATGCAGATAACATCTTCCTTCATACATCCTTTATAGTTAATTTGGGTATTTATAAGAGTCAAAATGACTTAGTCAATCAAAGTTGTTCTTGACTCCAAGTCCAGCGTCCTATAAAAATATTTTCCCAATTTTCTGTTTTCCTTATTATCTTGGCTATAAGATACATTTTCAATTTAATATAATTGAAATTATCCATTTTATACCTCATTCTTTATCAGAAATGGGTACATTTGTGTGTCATTCTACAGTAGGTCATTATTGGAAATATCTAGAAATTGAAGGTGAAAATTTTAAATACTTCCTTCCTAGAATTTTGTGCTATTAGATTTTTTAGCACCATAATGTTCTTGCTCTCTGCTAAAGTCCTCCTCTATTGCACACTACTTCCATAGCCAGATGAGGGGAAATCAACTTGAACTGAAAGCAGAAATGTATTAGAATTAGAAAAGGAACACAGACCTTTTAGAGATTTGAGGAATAAGATCTCAGTAAGAAGTTGGCTAGGTTCATTTGGCTGAAGAATTTTCCAAAACCACAGATACATGGTAATTTTATTTCCCAAGCTGATCAAAAGCAAATTCTGTTTGTATTTGATATAAGTAGCTGACAATCTGTACAATATAGTGGTGGTGGTGGTAGTAGTAGCAACAACAGCACTAGTAGTAAATAGTAGCAGTGGTAAACCCCTCCCTAAAAGCTCATTCTATCATCCCTATGGTGGAGAGGGGAATGAAGTAATCAGAAAATAAAGGAATGCCAGTCACATCAATGTAATAGCAACAGTAATATAGAGCACTTTAACATTTGCAAATCATTATATATATACATTACCTCATTTGATTCTCACAAAAACTCTGTGAGGTAGGTGCTATTATTATGCTCATTTTACAGGTGAGGAAACTGAGGCTAAGAGAAGTTAAATGATTTGTGCATGATCTCAGAGCTGGTAAATGTTGGAGACAAGATTCACAAATCCAGTATCTTATTCATTGTGCCCCTTGGCTGCCTGTACAACCAGAAACCTGTGTATTCTGAGACCACTTAATGAAAACTTAGCAGGTACCTAAAATACCATTCAATTGGGCTCCAGACATACCATTTGATCGTCTTAAGATTCTGGCTAATTTGATTTAATTGCATCTACGAATCTAAGAAATAAATGGGACGATGTAGGATTGTTAACTAGCCCTATTTGGATGTTCAAGTTGACATGGTGGACAGCAAGTGACTGGTATTCCTTGCTCTAGTACCATAAAAAAGCAAGGTGCATTGGGATAAATCCAAAGTACCAATATACCACCTGCTTATTTTTTTTTCATAATAAGTTTTATTGATGCATTCTATTTTTATATAACATACTTCTGCAGCTTACTCCTGCTTCTTGGGCCTCTCATAACAAAGTAAAACAGCTAAATAAAACATAATACAGTAATCTCATCTGGAAGTTCATGTCACATTTCACATATAAAACACCTTTCTCCCTCTCTATTTTTTTAAAAAAAGTTAAGATAAATCTATTTTCTCTCCCTTTAACCCCCATTGCACTGAGGGGGAAAGAAAGAAAAGAGAAAAAAGCAAATTTCTTGAAACAAATACACACAGTAAAGCAAAATAAATATCCGCAATGGCAGTGTGTATACACGTGTCTACACAGATATGTCTATGCACACATAAATGTGTCTTAGTCCACTCCCTAAATTCATCACCTCTCTGTCTGTGATGGATAGCACACTGTATTATCAGTGCTCTGCTTAAAATGTTTCAGTGCAGATGGCACTGCCAGATAAAGAGGGCAAACCCCAAGAATGCATGAAAATTACTGAAGATGTGACACTTCTATTATGTGCCCAGTACACATCTTAACAAGACTGCTCACAGATCTTACCTGTTATAGGCAAGGGCTTCATATCGCTTTTTGTCAATGATATCCTCCACTCCAAGTAATGAAACAATGTATTTCAGATCAATGCAGGGCAATCATAAGAAATAACTTAATTCCTAAATCCAAGATGAAATGAAAGCAGAAATTGATGAGTTCCTTAACTCTGAAGAGAGGAAAAACCAAAGGTCCTAAAGACGTTGAAAATCTCCATTTGACTCCAGAAATCTTGTTTAATCATGAAACAGATGGCAAAATAATGCCAATATCTGAATTGATCTTGAAAAGGACTTGGACGTACTTAGAATGGAATTCTAAAAAGTCCTTTTTGAGCACCTGTTATGAATAGATCATCAATGCCAAAATAGCACAATTCAGAAAAGCTGGTTATGTGCTATAGCTATCTTGAATGAATACATTCTTCCACACTATTTGAGAGAGAATTCAAAAATTCTGACCTGACACACCACAGTATATGCTGTGGACTTTGTAACAGGATAACAAAATATTCTGATAAGCCCAACTACAAAGATAAACTTGAACCAGGGCATGACTCTAAAAGAACTATTGTCCACAAGCATAACCATTGGAGAAAAGGCAATGACCTCTAGGGATACCTTTAAGAAGATGCATTAAACTAAACCATGACCTAAGAAAGTGAAAACTATGGAATGTCTGCATAAAGATATTGGAAATTATAGTAATATCTAGTGAGTATGTATAGTAGAAAATCTGACCACCAGTTTCCCTACTGAAGACAAGAAAAAAAACATATTAGACATTTCTGATAATTGATCATTGAAAGCAAAAGCAAAAAAAAATTTAAAGGGATAGAAAGAGTGAATGCAATGCTAGTAATCAAATAAACAATTTAATATCAATAGAAAGTAAACTACAGTTTTGAGTATTGAGAAACAGAAATTAAAAGAGAGACTCCTTGAAGAAGGAGGATGTATAAAATGTGTGGTCACCTATATGGTCAAATAAATCAATATTATGTATTTACTATATAGAGAGCACAAGATGAAGCAGTGGAGATACAAGGTCAAAAGTAAAACAGTCCCTGCTTTCAAGGAGTTTGTTGTTGTTGTTTGTGGTGTTGTCGTCATTGTCTGTCTTTTGTTTTCAAAGAGGTCCAATGACTTCGTGAGGTGATATCTTGGCTTCCTTGTGAATTGGATTTAAGTGAGGCAGAGTTGCATAGAGTTGTCAGTTTCACTCTTTCAGTCATCCAAATCCTGTGGCAAGACGAAAGTCAGGATGACTGGTGACGGCCCTGGATTCAGTGGATGACCTTGGTATCTCTGATGTCTAACCAAGCTCTAAGAGCTCTATGGTTCCTGCTCTATCTGCCTTCATGGCCATTGGAACAAATCGTTCTCATTCACCCATTCCACAGAGGGCAATCTTCACATGCTTGGGGTAGACATCTGCTAGGTTTAAGGCCTGTTGATTACCCTCAATCTAAGTTAGTCCACCTGCAGAGACTTTTTACTGGGGTTTGGAGTCCACTGGGATGTGGGTGGTATATACGTTACAACCTTTTGGAGCCACAGGTGAGAGTTAAGTGCCAAAAACGGATGAGCAGCCCAGAAAATGTATTGGCAAACCCTCACACCAGAGTTGCTAGTCCAGGGGTAGGGAACCTGTGACCTTCGGGCCACATGTGGCCTTCTAGGTCCTTAAGTGTGACCCTTTGAATCTAAATTTCATAGGATAAATCCTTTTATTAAGGATTGTTGTGAAAATGAAGTTTGGATTCAAAGGACCATTCTTGAGGACCTAGAGGGCCACATGTGGCATCGAAGCCTCAGGTTCTCCACCCCTGTAGCTAGTCCTTCAAGGAGTTTACATTCAAATGAGGAGACATTTGCACTTATGAATATGTATAAAATATGCAAAATTATCTCAAGGTGGTTTTGACAAAGGATGCCCTTGTAACTGAGGAGCAGGGGTCAGGGAAAATAAAGAACATGGCTTTTTGAGAGAAATATTAAAAGAAACTGAATATTTCAAGAGGCAAAGGTAAGAAGGGAGTGCATTCCAAGTATGGAGAACAGCCAATGCAGAAGCACAGAGATGGTGAAAGGGAGATGAAGCACTATGTATATGAAACAAATAGCTCAGTATGACTGCCACATATTGTTCAAAGAGGGGACTAATATATAAGAAGAATGGAAGGGTATACATGGACTGGGTGGTGAATGTTTAAGTGTCAGATAAAGAAGTTCACGTTGATTCTAGAGGCAATAGTGAGCCTGGAGTTTAAAGAATGAGAGAGAGTACATGATCAGACCTACACTTTGGTAACTATATGGAGGATGGATGGAAGTGCAGAGAGGTTTGAGGCAGAGAGATGAAGAAGTCATAGTATTTCAGGATAGAAGTTATGAGAGCTTGAACTAGGGTAGTGGCTATATAAATAGAGAGGAGGGGGCATACTTGAGAGATTTTGTGGAACAAATGGCTGAGTTAAACAAACGTTTTCAGAAACAGAGGAGTTTATGGTAAAGACTTAGAATCAGGTCTTTGTGACCAGAAATTACAGAAAGAAATATCATTAAGCCACACTGATTTATTGGATTTATTGATTAATGCAAATCATACAAATAAGTGGTGGAGATTGTGTAATGTGTTATGTTTCCCCAAAGATTGCAAAAATACAGAATCTACTGCATACCTAGAAAGACTCTGAGGAGACTGGAATTGTAGCACAGGATGTCACTATAAGACAAATATAAAGCCGAAGATGTACTCAAAAGTCTCGTCAAAGCCAGGGATCACTCTAAATGAACACCAACACCGTCCAGGTACAACACTGAGACAGATAAATTTAACAATGATATTTTCAAAGATATCATCTTGATCAATATTCAATATCCAAATTTCATATAATAAAAAGCTTTCAATGTAAAGAAACTTGGTAGAAAAAATTAAAACTATGTGTGAACAGGCTGCTATCTACATGATCCCTGTTGCCCGGTCTACTACTGGTGTAGCTAAGAAACTTTCAGAGAGTTTAGAGAAGATGAGTATTCCAATACTTCTAGTCAATTACTAAAAAAGGCAGTGATTTTCTCCAACTGCACACTAGGCCACAGAACATTAAAAACAGGATACTGACTTGGTGACCATTTTTATCTGAACTCCATCAAGAAGATTAAAGGAATGAGATACTGAGGATAATAAAAATAACATGTTTATATTGGCTTGAATCAGTCCATCAGTCAATGAACATTTTATTAAGCACCCACTCTGTGCCAGGGTCTGTGCTAAGCACTGAGAAAATTAAAAAAAAGGCAAAAGAGTCCCTGCTCAGAAGAAGATCATGGTCTAATAAAAAAGATAACATACACACAGCTATGTACAAACAAAATATTTACAGGATAAATCAGAAATCATCAACATGGCACTAGAATTAAGGGGACTTAGAAAAATCTTCCTGTAGAAGGTGAGATTTTAGCTGAGTTGTAAAGGAACAGGGAAGCCAGGAGGTAGACATGAGGAAGAACATTCCAGGCATGGGAGATGGCCAGAGAAAATACAGAGGGTTGGAAATAGATAGTCTTGTTTGAAGACTATCAAGGAGGCCAGTGTGATTAGTTGATAGAACATTTAGCAGGCTCTAAGGTTTAAGAAAACTGGAAACATGCAGATGAAAGGTCTCAAATGCCAAACAGAGCATTTTCTATTTCATCCTGGAGGTGACAGGGAGCCATTGGAGTCTGTTGAGTAGGGAGGTTGTCATGGACAGACCCAAGCTTCAGGAAGATTTGGCAGCTGAGTGGAGAATGGACTGGAATATAAAGAGAACTGTGGCGGGAAGATCAGCTGGCAAGTTATTGCAATAATCCAGTTATGAAGTGATGAGGGCCTGTGCCAGGGTTGGGAACAATGTCAGGGAAGAGAAAGGGGTATGTGTAAGGGATATACAAAGGTAAAAACGATAGGTCATGGCAGCAGATTGGATAACATGAGAATGAAGTTACATAGGCTGCAAGGTTGATGAGATGCTGCTACCCTCAACAGCAATAGAGATGTTAGGAAGAAGGGAGTGTTTGGGGGGGAAAATAATTAATTCAGTCTTAGATATGCTGAGTGTGAGATGCTTATAAGAGATACAGTTTTAGTAGTCCAACAGGCAGTTAGAGATGCAAGACTAGAGGTTAGCAAAGAGGTTAGGGCGTGTGTGCGTGCGTGTGTGCGTGCGTGTGTGCGTGCGTGCATGCGTGTGTGTGTAGTAACAGATATAGAGGGTAGGCTTTTAGTAAACACAGATAAATGTAAGGAGTAGGGACTTAACCCAAGATACAATTACTTATACTTCTCCCACAAAAATATAATTCTTCATTTAAAAAGTATCAATTAATTAGCTTATGTTTTTGTCTGATAAACAACATGTCATTAAACTGTTATAAACTCTAATTGACTTAATATTTCCTTTCTGTGATGCCAACAGAAAAGCTCATTTACCCTGAGGTTGCCCACAAACTATTTCAAATACTTGACCCTTTCTGTTCCAGTCTGATCCCAACTGCTTTTTAGAAGAAAATTGTTTACCTCCTTCACACTCTTGTTAATCTATGAGTATTAAATTGTCTTAATTTCTCTCCACTTAGACTGTAATAACTGTAATAATGTAACAGCAATAACAACTTACATTAAATAGAGCTTTGAGATTTACAAAACACTCTGCTCAGAAAAATTCTGACATCATAAAAGCTTCATGTTTCAGTTTCTTCCCTTGTCTCTCTCCTCCTGTCTTTTTTTCTGTCTGTCATTGTCTGTCTGTCTCTGTCTTTCTCTCTTTGTCTCTCTGTGTCTCTGTCTCTGTGTCTCTGTCTCTGTCTCTGTCTCTCTCTCTCTCTCTCACGCACACACACACACACACACACACACACACACACACACACACACACACACACACACACACACACACCCTTCACAAAACAAAGGAATTTAAGTCCTCATTTGGCTTCTAGTCCATCATTCAGAGCTATTTAATTCTGGTGAATGATTTAAACAATTCAGTCTTTTTTAAGAGGGACCAAACCCTTTCAATTAGAAATATTTTCAAGCTGCCAAATAAAGCAAATTTTAAGTCATTTCCTAGGAATGTATGTAGAAGTCCTCCCACCTACAGTAAGGTAGTTTTCCCTACAGTTAGATAGATGACCATAGAATATTCTATAGAAGTAGAATAAAGGAAATAAGAAAAAGGTATAGGTTCACTGGCTCTAGTTAATAAGGAGCATCAGTTTCACTTTGCAATGAAAAGATGACAAACTTTTTATCCTAGAGAAGGTCTTATCATTGTCTACTTTTTCTTAATTCTTGAAAAATATGATTCAATATTATAGGGCTCAAAAATTACACTATCTGGTTGACTTCAAAACAAGAAAGTCCAGGAACAAGTGCATTATCTGAGTACTTTTTCCAAAACATTATTTTTTGATGGTGCTAAAATCAAGGTGTTGCCAGTAGTGAGACAGGACAAACCACCCCTGCCCAGTACCCACAGCAGTAAAGCAAATAACCTTGATAATTCAGGGCAGCAGTGAGCAGAACATGAGAAAGAAAAGCCAAGAGAATAAACCCTGGCCTGAGTAATCTGGCAGCAGGACAAAAGTCATTGTCAGAGAGAACCAGCAGAAGGAATAGGGGACCCAAACATTGGCATTGGGGAGCCATGGCAGGATTTTCCTTCTTTGAAGCCTGGGAAGATAAAGAAGCATTCTCACCACCTCCTACTCCCATTCCAGGGGAAATAGGTCATTTAGCAGTAAACCAAGGAAGTGACTCAAACTGTAGGGAAATCAGACAAATGTTCATTGGTTGAAATTGGAATCAATTTCAACAATTTCAATTTTCAACAATTGAAACTTTAATAATTCAATCTCACCCAACAAGATAAGAACCCAGTTACTGAAAATAGTGCTGGAGAGTCAGGGTAGGAGCATTAGAAAGGATGACTTGATGCTGAGCAAGTGAACTAATGACTTAGTCAATAAGCATTAATTAAGCACCTACTATGTGTCATGCTCCTTATATTTTTCCGATCTAGAAACAGGATTGATTCTAGTAAATGAGGGCAGGCCTGAGCCCACAGGTGACCATTAGAAAACTTCAAAGGTCATAGAGCCAAGCAGATCACTACAAGTAGGCCCTATTGTTTCCCCATGGAGAGCAGTACCTATCAATAAATCCATCAATCATACTTCAGTTTTTCTTCTTAAATAATGATAAAAGAAATTGCATTTAAATAATGCTTTAATAACATTGTTATAATTCATCCAACAAACCAGAACTATTCCTGCAAAAAAACAACAACAAAAGATATGTCATTAACAATGTTGAAGTAGCAGAGAGTACAAATGTTGCGAATGGAAAGAAAAAAGATTCTATGAAAGATGAAAGTTAAGATTAAATCTTTTTTCTTTCTTGTTTTTTTGAAGAAAAAGGTTCATCTGACAGTATGTAGGTAATGTGTTACAGCTGCCTCTAAAGCCCAGGTGATTTCTCTTACTCATATTTAGTTCAATAAAGAAACACAATAAAGCATATGAATGGCTTAAATTGAAGGCATAATGTTATTTTTAGTGGCTTCTCTATGTGTAATGTCTTGGCTTCTAGAAAAATAAATACCCTGAAATATTTAGAGAAAAAAATGTCTTCGATATAAGAAATTCCCAGGGACAACCAAAGAGATTAACACAACTAAATAAAATAGCTTCTTCCAAACCCTTTCACAGGGACTGGACCCCAAGTCACCTTGAGGTAGCCTTCCCTGACCCCTCCAGCTGTTAGCATTTTTTCTTTCAGATATTCCTAGAACACATCAATATTTCTTCTTCCCCTTTACTCCCTACCTTGTATAATATTTTTATGGGTACTTGTTCTATCATTTCAATAAAATACAAACTCCTTGAGGACAGGGGCTGTTTCATTTTTGTCTTTGTATCTAGACGGTTTAGCAAAGTGGCTTGCACACATTTGGTACTCAAATGTGTGCTGAATTGAGATGTATTTTTATTTTAACAAGAACATCATGGAGATATGATGCCTTATATAACACAATTAAAAACCACTTTCATCCTGTCTTTTTTTTATTTAGGAACTTCCCATATCTACTTATTGAATGCAAGCTGCTGAATCTCTCATTCAAGGCCTTCCACAACCTAGACCTAACCCACCCTTCTAGCCTGGTGTTCCACTGTTCCCCCATGTGACCTCTGCTTTGCTCAAACTCATCTAGTCACTGCCCCTCTAAAGTGCCATTCACATAAATAAATAAAATGTAGGGAGAACACTGAATTTTGACTCAGAAGGCCTGGGTCCAAAGCTGATCTCTGCTACTTACTATCTAGATAAATCACTTCTCCATCTCACCTGCAATTCCCTCATCATGAAACAAGTTAATTGGACTAGACAGAAGAATATCTCTGACTCCTTTCAGCTCTATGTTCTATGATCCTTTGCCATTCCCTTGGTGACGGACAACCTCTTCCATCCTTTCAAGCTATTGAAATTGGATTCACTCTTCAAGGCCCTACTTAAATATTAGCCCTTCCAAGAAGCTCTTCTGGACTATTCCATCCTAAAAGTCTTTATTCCCTCCTCTCAATTGCCATAATTCTATTGTCTCCATTACCCATCTGATGCTTGTCATGGACTGCTTTGTACTATTGTCAGTCTATGCAAATTTATCTCCCTGAATGGACTGCAAGTTCCTTGGGGAGAAAATGACTTAGATTTTAGTTACATTTTCCCTATTCTGTAAAAAGGAGTTGATTTGAGGCCTAAAGACTTGTCTTTGAGTCCTCTCACTTTGATTTTCTCTATTTTGTGACTTTACTTGAGTCATTTAACCTCTCTTGGCATATTTCCTCACCTGCAAAATGAGAGGGCTCAATTATCTGACTTGAAAGCCACCTTCCAGTTCTAAAATTCTCTGATTCTGAGAATCCAAGTATTATACTTGTTTGCATTTCCCATAGAACTTGGTACACTACAAACATAATAAATTCTCATCGATTGAATAAGTGACACTAATAGTAGTACTTTTTAAGCATACTAATAGATCATTGGAGGCAGCTAGGTGGATCAGTGGATAGAGTAACAGGTCTAGAGTCAGGAAAACTCATCTTTGTGAGTTCAGATCTGGCCTCCAATACTTACTAGCTGTGTAACCCTGAATAAGTTACTTAACTCTTTTTACCTTAGTTTTCTCATCTGGAAAGTGAGCCGGAGAAAGATGGCAAACCATTTCAGTATCTTTGCCAGGAAAACCCCATATGGGTTCACAAAGAGGGATCACAACTGAAAAATTACTTAATACCAAAAGATTCTTGAAGTAGACAGAAAATGGATAAGAAAACTATCATTGGACTAGGAGTCAGAAACATGGGTTTTCTCTGTCACCAACTCACTATGAGATTTGACCAGATGGTATGCTTCTCTATTCAAGATCACTTTTTCTTCATTGGTATAATAAGAGGGATTGGGCTTGATTTTTCAGATTTCTTCCAGTTATTACATCCAAATTCAAGATATATCCAAAAGTAGGTCATTTAACATCTCTAATGGAATCGAATAAATATTTGGTTAATTCTACCACAGGTCTGGTTCCATCACTTTTATTAGATCAGTACTATCACTAGTAGTTCACATTTATGTGGTATCATTCATACCACACAGTATGAGTTGTGCCTTCTCAAAAGAGGCAGACTGGCAGGCATCTCTTAAGAGATAAAGTGGCTGGTTCTGGAAAGTAATTTGGAACCATTTCCTAAAACACACTGAACTGTGCACACTCTTTGACTCAGCAATACTACTACTAGATATATACACCAAAGAGATAGAAGAGGGAAAGGACTCACATGTACAGAAGTATAGTAGCTCTTTTTGCAGTTATAAAGAACTCAAAATTGAGATGTCCATCAATTGGGGAGTGGATGAGCAAATTGTGGTATATTAATGTGACAGAAAGCTATTATTCTATTAAAAAATTAAGAGGGCATTGTTTCAAAGAAACCTGGGAAGACTTATAAATGAGCTAGTTTCAAATAAAATGAACAGAACCAGAACAAATTATAAAATTAACAACAATATTGTAAAGACAAACAACTTTGAAAGACTTGGAAACTCTGAACAATGCAATGAGAAGCTTTGGAGAGGATTCATAGTAAAACATGCTGCATATCTCCTGATAGAGAAGTTATGGACTGAGAGTTCTTATTGATTAAGATATAACCATCATTTTTTACATGGCCAATGCTGAATTTTTTTCTTATCCTTACACATTTGAAACAAGCATTTTATTTTTTTCTTCCTTAATTGGAGTGGACAGGAGGAAGAGAAGGTAGATTTAATTTTAAAAAAGATAAGATGTAAGTGGCTAACACAGAGCCATGCAGTAAAGCACATTAAAAGGTTTGCATCAGTGCAAATAAATCTTCTACCAATGCATACTGCAAAACCCCTCGATGTAGACTTCCTAAGTTACTGTGGCTAAAAACAAACAAACAAAAACCCTGAACTCTGTTAACCTGTAGATTCCTAGTCCTGGGACTTTCCTAACTCAAAGAGGCTGATATTGTACTGATCAGATCTATTCAAAATTATTCTAGCTTGATAGGACTTGCTAGAGTTTGTGTTTTCCTAGCATAGCCTTCAAGAATTAACCTACTATGACCCACCTGATATGATTGTGTTATTGGAAGAAGATGTCAGGTGAGGCAAAATCCTCCACTCAAATCATGCAAAAAGATAATATATTCATTTAAAAAAATATAGCCCAAATCTTAACACCTGCATTAAAGAATTACATTAAAAATAAATTTTTAATATTTTTTGCTGTTTTATTAAAATAGGACTTTCTGAACCTCATTGCTCTCTATAAGGAAACTGCCCTACCTGAGTAAAATTGTGTATGTGACAAATTGAATTGCTTTTAGAATTACAAAATTTTAGAGCGGGAGGGGACATTAGAAAGGATCTAGTCTACCTACATGAGAAAATTGAGCCTGAGAGGCAAGAAATACATTATTCAGGGTCACACAGTTAGTGAGTTTGAGTTATTAAAGTAGAAAACCAATCTCCTAACTCTCAGGCCAAAGTTCTTCCCACTACAATATGTTCTTATAGCAGATGCAAATTCAGGTGAACTCTTTACCATTAGTTTTCTTTTTCTTGTTTACATTTTACAATTTCTCTCAATGCCTTTTTCCTTTCCAGAAGAAAAAAATCTATATTAAAATATGTGCTTCGGTTATTGCTCCACTGAAGCTATGTGGGTCTAAAATGCCATTGGATACTCACTTAGGAAAATGAGGAAGAATCAGAAGCAATAGAGAGAAGAAAATTGTATTGTGATGTTCTTATCACATTTCCTGTGTCTTGATATCAGAGGCTACAAAGGGTAAGAGATTCCTTATTGTGTTATTGAAAACAAAAAGATTTGTGTGATTTTTGTCGTCACTTAACGTCACTGAATTTCCTTATCTATAAATTACAGAAATTGGATTCATGACCTCTAAGATTCCTTCCAGCTCAAAATCTGTGATCCCATCACCACATTTTACGTTCTGTTCAACACCATCATCAAGTTGCCTGAGAGTCTGTACATGAAGACTTATGAGGAACAGAGGTGAACCCCTCAAGGAGCTTAAAGTCTGATTGGGGAAGTAAAACATAAATAAAAATGCCACAAGGTTGAATGTAAGGTGTACCTTTAAGAAGTACAAACAAGGAGTCATGGGAATTCTGAAGAAAACACTTTTGCCTGGAATGTCTTGAATTCTTTTATTGGAGAAAGGCCTTTACAGCCAAATTCCTATCTCTGGCATGCTTACATTAATGTTAATTGACCAGTATTAGAGGACAAAGCCAGACAAATATATAGGTAGTGTACCAAAGGCCTTGTGCTTAGTGCAAGAGGTTGGATTATCTTGAGAGTTAGAGGTAAAATGTAAGAGTTTCTTCTGAACCCTCAAATGCTCAATTAAAAGTGATTTTAAGTATGTTCACTCCCTGAGGTCCTGAGATAGAGGACTTAGTAAAAGAGAATGAGAGCAAAACTACATAAGCCAAGAATGAAGTCATGTATCAGACTCTGGAAGACCTGGTACTGTCAATCTTGGATTTATCAACAAACATGTATTGTTCAGCTACTATGTTCAGACCCCTCTTAGTTAGGTATTGGGAATGAGGATAAAATGAAGTACAAACTAAGGTCTCCACACTCAAGTGAAAGGAAAACTTCACTATTTTGCCTCTCCTTGATGTGGGAGAGATTTTGGTGCTCCTGTCTGTGAATGAAGAGTGGGCTCTCAGTCATTTGGACAATGAGATAGTATGTATGGTTGAGACTAGCCCACACCATGGTAGGGGCAGGATAGTCTCTGGCTAGACACTTTTGGAGGAGGGGGAATAACAGTAGTGGTTGAGTGGGGATTCTTCAGGGTGTGGGGACATGGGTTACTGAGTGGTGTGGGGCTGATTTCCTCTTAGTGGATATGGAAGCTTTTATGTGCATGCCTCACTAATACTATTCTCTCCACATATACGGGAAGAGCACAGCTGGTGTTTATCCTTGGAGGCAGTAAATCCTGTTATTTATCTCTCTATTCTGCGATTTATTTATAAAGTTATGAATGGTCCATTAAACTAAGTTTGGGTGTCTGTCTCCCCACATTCATCCTCCTTCTAGCTTTATCGAGCCTGGTCCTGAACAGCCCGATGTTGTGGGCTGATGCATTTTTCCCTTAATTCCTCTCCCTTAGCCCCCTCCTTTTCCCTCCCTCACCATCACCCCCCCCCCCAAGGTTATTTGGGAGATTAGAGTTCATTAATTAAATCCTGTGCCTAGATCGAATTGTAACATTATTCCAATCACATTTATCTTGCATCCGCGAAGAGGGATGGCAGCCCCACTGGAAACTCCCGGTGTAGAATGAGCAGACAGCAGAGAGGAGACGTAGAACGCAGCCAGCTGCCATTTCGACACCACAGCTCCAGCCCTCCATTTTATTTTTAATTCTTCATTGTCCCGGCTCTCCCTTTCCGAGGGGGTTCGGATTCTCTGTCTGCCCACCCCCACTCTTTCGCTATTTCCCCAGCCCAGCGCCCCCCCCCCCCCCCACGCAACACACACACACACACACACACACACACACACACACACACACACACACACACACCCCTAACACACGCACCCCCACGCTCGCCACCCCCCCCCCCTTCCCTAAGCAGCCGTTTGCAACTCAATGGACCGATTTCTTGGGTTTCACTGACTCACGCCTTCCCCAAGATGAGAAATTGCAAAATGGCCCGGGTGGTTAGTGCACTGGGGCTGGTCATGCTCAGCGTCGCCTTGCTGATTTTATCTCTGATCAGCTATGTGTCCTTGAAAAAAGATAACATCTTCACCACTCCCAAGTACGCCAGCCCGAGGGTGCCCCGAATGTATATGTTCCACGCGGGATTTAGGTAAGTGTGGCCATTTATTTTTCTCACTCTCTCTTTCCTCTGGTTTATTTATTATTTTATGGTTGGGGAATTGGGAAAGGGAAGGTTTGGAGCTTGTGGTGGCGGGGAACATAAGATGAGGAAGGTACTGTGACATCTCAGAGACACTTTCTCCAAGATAACTGCGTGTCATCATCTCTGTTTATTATTTAAAGGAAGAAAAAACCCGATCCCTAACTACTGGCCAAATCGATCTGAATGCTTTTCTATGAGTTTTCAGTATCAGTGTCCCCTTCTCTCTGCTCGAAATGGGGGTGGTGGTGAGGGGATGAGAGTGATAGAAGGGAAGGAGAGTTGCTATTTGGAAGGGAGAAGGGATGCTTATGTGTGTCTTGTGTGAGAGCATTCTCCCTACCCCTGGTCTGCAGGGTTCGGCATGACTGTGGTGACGGTCAGTCCAGGGGCGATTAAATGGCGCAGGCGCTTTGCTTATACCCCTCTACCTTACTCCCCCGCCTCCCTACAAAAAATTATGAGGGGGTTTGTTCGAAGGACTCCCTCAGGGTTTCTTCTATCTACCCCTTCTGCCTTAGCAACCTTCTTCGGGCTACAGCCCCTAGTCTGTATTCCTTTCTCCTTCCCACCCCCTCACAGGAAGCCAACTGAAATTGGGCAAATCCAGACCCAGATACCCAGTCCATCTCAGTGGGGAAAGGATCTGCTCCTTAGCTCTTTAGCTTGACTCCTTATCAGGCGGTTCTTGCTTTCCCTTGTTCTAGGTTTTCTGGCAATTCCCAGCCCTGCTCTCCGACCCATCAGTTTTCTTCTGAGGGAGGGAGGGAGGGAGGGGAAGGGGGGAAAGAGAGAGAGAGAGGTGTGTGGTGGGGTTATGTAGTCGGGGAGGGTTGTCTTGCACAGCAATCTAGGCCTGTACATTATTGGGGGGGGGGGGGGGGTGGCGGGAAAAAAAACCAAAATACTATGGTCAGACCAGCCATTAGATGTAGGTGTTGCGCCTGAGGGGAAGCATTACCCTATGCTCGCAACCCCTTGATATTCCCGGACCTGGATTAGGCACTAGGAAGCCTTTCCCGCCCAATCCCTCAAGTAGCTCACGATAGTTGCTATACCTCCACAGAGTCTGTGGAAGTTGAGGGAATGGGCCTCCTTTGTCAGGAAATAGTGAATTAAACCAGAGACAGATTCGAGATGGAAGAGGTTAAGGCAGGAGACCACTCTTTGCCCCCTCCCCCATCTGCACTCTCCTCAGT